>NC_052034.1:6443231-6748938 GCF_015832195.1 Motacilla alba alba | reverse complement strand
AGAGACCTGCAGCAGTCAGAGCACAGCCCCTGGATGGCTCAGCTCTGTGTGCTGCTCACGCTCAGCCTCTGCTCATCCCAAGCTCTGCCAGCCAGGGAGGCTCCACAGCATCTCCAGGCACTCTTCAGAGCAACAGCCAGGGAGGCCTGGGATAAAAGATACTGCCAACATCCAGCCTAAATATCCTTTGATCCCCTTTAAGCTGATAACATCCTTTCTGTTCCTCCTGGACATGGAGCACAGGCTGTTTATGTGCTTTCAGTCTGTTGTGCTTCTCTCTGAGATTTTTCCTCTTGCCTGTGCTTTTTCACAAGCTTTGCTCCCTCCAGTGCACAATCCAAGTACTTCCCTTTGAAGATACTGGGAGCACCTGACGGACTGGGCCTTTCTCCCAGAGCTCTCCCTGTCCATAGGGGTCTGTTCCTGGTGCTGGCAAGGCGTTCCATAGGAACTCATTCCATGGGAATGTTCTGTAGGTGCCCCTTGGTTTTATACAAATTTGATGGACACAAACCCAGCAGCTCTCCTTTCCACTGCAGAAATCTGCCACCATATATGTAGCTTTTCTGAGGGAAAAAGGATGGGTTTGTTGCTGTGTGTGTCTGCAGGGGGAGAGCCAGGGGAAATATGTGGCTGTTTCATGAATGGATTTCTAGAAATGCTTTTACATTTTGCCTCTTCTTCCCAAGCTCCTGCTTTCTCCCTAAATAACCTGTAACTGCTCTTCTGGTCAGGGATTCTGCCCTGCCCCAGCTGCTCCAGGGTGGGAACACTGTGGAGGAAAACAGGAGAAAAGATGATCTTCAGTTCAACAGAATTTCATTCTGCCCCAAATCAATACTAGTTCAAACTGCTTCTCTTAAAGAAAAAATAAAATAATTAAAAAAAAAAAGAACAAAAGCCCCTCACTGAGAACAATGTGAAAATTAGCACAGCAGGAGAAAGAAACAAACCAACCAAAATATTGTACCTGTGTTTTGATCAGTAGCTGTGGGGTGTGTGGAGCAGGAGCAGATTAAATCAGTGCTTGGTGGGAGTCCTGGGCTCTGTTCTGGCTGGGGCAGCAGCAGCCCATCACTTCTACCAGAGAGAAGAATGCAGTGTCTTTGTAAGGAACAAATCTCCAGCCAAATTCCTTCCTGGTATAATGTAACTGACTGCTGGAAAGTTCAAAAAACCTGCTAATCGCCTTACAGGGAGGGCACTGAGCTCAGGAGCTCTGGATCCACCCCAGCTCCTCCAGAGCCTGATGGGATTTGGAGCTGATACTTGACAGAAAACCATAACCCCCTTTTGCTGTCTCTAAGTGATAATGTCAAGGGAGAGGAATTTTTTGTACACATTATCCCAAGTGTAAGGTTTTTTCCCACTAAGCCATCTTAATTCCACTAGTAAAAATTACACTGTGTTCTTGTCAAGTGGCAAAGTATCTCCTAATGACACTGCCTTTATTTCCAACAGGGGCAAGCAGGTCTGCCTGGAGAGAGGGGCATTAAGGGACTTCCTGTAAGTGCTGCACTCGTGGGTGGGTGCCAGGCTCAGGTGGGGCTGGTGCCTGGCACTGCAGGTGCCACTGGCTGCCCTGGAGCTGCTTCAGAGCTGAGCTCTGCTGGCTCCAGCTCAGACATTCGTTCCACAGACACCCTCACCCTAACGAATCCCTCTGCAAATGAAGCATGCCCTGGTGGAAAGCACAGTGCTGACCTGACCAGGGGGCATCAGGGGGGCTGTGCTGTGCCTGCAGATCCCTCTGGCCAGAGCTGGGCACACCCAGGAGCTCCTGGCACCACCAGAGCCCAAACCTGGGCACAGTTAAACAGCTCAAAGTCCATCAGCTGCTCTCAACTCCCTCCTGCACCCCAGCTGGCCAAGCTGAGCTGGAGACCCTGTAATGAGGTTGAGAGCTGTCTCCAAATGATTTTTTGGCAATACCTGAACAGATGCCCAGAGGAATGTCTGCACTGGCACATATGGCCAGTGGAAACAAACCAATGGTGATGAAGGTTGGCTGACAGAGATCTAGTGGAGAAAAATGGGGATTTTTTGACTGGCAGCTTCCAAAGAAGCCCCAGAGCCTCTGGGACGGTTCTCATCTCTCTTCCTTGGTTCCACCTAATAATTTCATACAATTCACACAGCCTTTTCCTTGGTTCTTCCTCCCGTGCTCACCTCTGCTTTGCAGATGTCTCAGGGATGTCCAACAAGTTTGAGGAGCCCAAGCCTTTCCACTCTATTTTAGATTGTTAGTTTTATGGTTAGCTTAGAGTGGTTGAATCTCTCCCTGTCATCTGCTCTTCAGAAAGTGCATGAAACTTCCTGGCTGGGGGGAAACATGATTGCAATGTTCCCAGCACAGAGAGATCTTTGTTCAAGGAGAGCTTAATGAGCATCTTCAGAGGCAGAAAGTGATGTGACTAATTAATGAAAGCAGAATGGAGGGGTTTTGTGTTCTAAATCAAGATGAACACGTGCATGTTTGGGGGAAAGGAGCAATTTATCTGTGGTTTAGCATACAGTGTTGTTCATTGAGAGCCCAGTGAGGTGTCTCTGGCCTTGCTGGGGCCCAGGCCATGGCAGGTGGCTCCTCCTGCAGCTTGGCCACTCCTGGACAAGTTCATTTGTGTTAGAAGTGGTGGTGACCTCCTGGGAAGCTGACAGGAGCCATGGCAAAGCTCAGGAGAGCACTTTGGCCCTTGGCATGAAGGTCCATGTGTTTTCTGCTGATGAACTGCTTCTTTAATTTGCTCCTTTGGTGGGGAGGGATCCAAGAGGTCCTGGAAGGCTCCTCAGCCACGTGTAACCAAGTTTCCTTCCTTTGTTTTAGGGTGAACCAGGCAAGAAGGGTGAGGAAGGTGACAAAGGTGCTGATGTAAGGATGTGTTTCTACTGTTTTACTTTTAGTTTTGTCACTTTGCTGTCCTTCAACCCTTTGGCAGGTGGGTTTGGGGGCCAGAGGGTGAGTCCACAGTTAAATGTGCAGAGCAAGTGTGCCTTGGGTTTGAATTTAATGTGTGTCAGAAATCCTGGTCTGTGAGGTTTCCTTGGCCATGTTGTCACCATGTTCTTGAGCACCTCAGTCCCCAGAGGTTGTTCTGTCACATGGAGCTGGTTGGGAATTGCTTCCTTATTGTCCCTCCCAGCTGCTGAGGACAGACTCCCAGAAGAGATCACACTGCATGTGCAGAGCACTGGAGTTCTCACATCTCTGCTCTCAATCCCCGAAATACTTCCCAACATCTCTGTAGCCCTTCAAGCCCACACCTAAGGTGACAATGACAACAAACTACAGCTTGAATGTACAGGAGGAGCTTTTTGAACAGGGATTTCTCCTGCACTCCTGCTTAGGTTATCTCTTCTTTTGCATCTTTTCATTTTTAAACATGCACACTGCAGAGTTTGGTGCTATGAAAGTGACATTATGGACAAGAAGCCTATTCTGCAACACATTCCAATGTTAGTTTTGTTTTCTTTCCTGCAGGGGGAAGGTGTCCAACAGCTTCGAGAGGCTCTGAAGATTTTAGCTGAGAGGGTATTAATCCTTGAGCACATGATAGGAATTCATGGTAAGCACTGCTGAGGTTTTCTTCTCTAGAAACCAGGGCTCTGCTCAGGCTTGATGGTTTAACATCCTCCCACTCTCCTGAGCTCTCTGTAAAGAACTCATCTCCAAGAATAAGTTATCCTCATCTCCTCATCTCTGCTCAAGCCCCATTTTCAAAACTAGGCACCATGACTTAGGGGTGCTTGGAACTGTTGAGTTCCAGCAGCTGTTCTCCTTCCTCTGGCTTTCCAGTAGCAGGTGAAATGACCCTTACAGTGATTTTTGTTACAGTTCAGGCAGCCAAGTCATGAGCAGCAGCTCAAGCCATGTGGCACAGATCATCCACCAGCTTCCCACAGAGCTGCTTGTTCAAGTCTTTAGGCCAGATCATTTAATCCTGTTAACAGCATCTTCCAAGTGACTTGAACACCACTGAGGCCCTTGCTTTGTGCAGCACCACGTTTTGCAGAGAAAGCTCAGACAGTGCTGCCATGTCAGCCTGAAAATCAGTGATCCCTGAACATTTTGTGATCATAACTTACATGAAACCTATTTTCACAGTCAGATTTAAAGAAATGTTCTACATTCAGATAGATTTTTGTGATCTCTTGAGGCTGTTGGCTCTCCCATCACTGGTAGAGTGTGTACATCATTCCTTAAAGAATGTTCTCTTCCCTTAACCACAGGATGGTGTTGGTTATTGTCACAGGAGTTGGTTATTGCCAGCCTGTTCCTTTTGGGGCAGCCAAGGATCAATTCTCTCACACCTGCCAAACCCTGCTGTGCCAGAGCAACAAACACCTTCTGTGTTTCAGAAGCACAGTTAGAGGCAAAATGTTTGGCCCCACTACCCCAGCCTGTGAGCAGCAAACCTGCTCCATGGCACTGAGCAAGTCCCAGAGCACTTTTCTGTCCTTGACACATGCAACCTCATTCCTGGCCTTGCTTGTGAGCCCACCTCACACCTCCCCTCAGATCAGCATCCACTTTTATTGGGATGTGGCCTTTGGACACTGATTTAAGCTAAGTAGCTAAAATGCCCAGCAGTCCTGACAGTGCCTCACTGCAGTAATCAAGCACTTCAGGCAGCACCTTGGGATCCCAGCCCTGTCTGGAGCCAGAGTGCTGGGATGGAATTGCTGCTGGACCCTTCCAGTGCCAGGGCATGGCTGGCCTGGCCTGGAGCCTGCTCTGCTCCGTGGCCTCCTGCCCTTGGAGGCTCCAGGTTCTACTTCCAAAAGCAACAGGCAGCAACAGCATAAGATTTTTGGGAAACCCTGAATCACAACCCCATGATTCAGCCACACTCACCCTGACCTTACCTCTGCTCTAATCCTGCTTCACTTCACATTTTCATTCCAAGGGTAGAAAAATGTATTTTTATGCTGTGTTGCTTTGAGCTGGTGGAGGTACCAGGGAGATGCCCACTCGATTTCCTAGGCAGCAACCCGTGCCAGCTGGGGTGATCTCCAGGGAAGAGGGATAGGGGGGTTCCCTGGATGAGTCCATTAGAACAGGGGATTTACAAGAGCCAGGATCTGGGCCTCCTTTGGTTTTTGCTTTGTACCTTCATTTATAGTGGTATAAAGCAAAAAATCACATCCTTAGGAATCTCCTTTAGACCCTGGGAGTGGGGTTCACACAGCCTTGCCCCAGCAGAGCTGCCTGATTTAGCTGGTTTTCACATTCTCTTTGGAAATACAGCAGCAACAAGGCGTGTGCTGCTGATATTTTGAAACAGTCATTTCAGCAAACCATTTGTATTGATCTGTTACTGCTTGGGATGGAGATGAGGTATTTACACCCATGTGTACTTCTATACCAGTGTAGCTGCATCAGCAAAAATGGATGGTTTTTTAATTGTGCACTGTGGTTAGGTCTTATTTAAACACCTATATTGTATGACTTTAGGGGTGTTTTTTTGTCCCATAAGTATTGATAATTGTATTCCTACTCAGTGCTTTTGAAATAGTTCCATTCTTTCACTTCACACATATTTTAGGCCCTAAAAATACCATTTAGAAAGGGAACTTGGAAAGTAAGGCATATTTTCCTTGTGCAGTTATGTTCATCTTCGTGTACACAGTTAAAAACCCCCAACAAACAAATAGAATAGACATTAAATAACAAACAATATTTTCCTTGAGCACAGACCTCCCTGGACTGAAAAGCACCACAGAGGTTTAAATCACCCAGCACCAACTGTCTGGTCATGTTCCCAGTGTAGGTGTTAAGGATTTGACCACAGGTTCTGGGGCAGCCCAGCTTTAAAACCCCACTCAGAAATACCAATCCCATGCGCTCATTTTCCCAAGAACCTTCCCACTGAGTGTGGTTTCCAAAACCACAGCCACCCAAGCAACAAGGCAAAACATCCCAGCAAACAAACCTCTCCTCTGCCCTGGGAGGGCAGCTGCAGCTGACCTGGCCTGCAAGCTGCAGAGAGCAGCCCAGCAGGACACAGCAAAGCCCAAATTGTTTGGCAGGGTTTGGTGCCAGCAGACAGAGCCCAAATCCTCCAGCAGCCAAAATCTCACTGGAAACAGAAACGCTGCCTGGTGGGATCAAACCAAGGCTGGCACGTTGCGCTCCTGGCAGGGAACCACAAACATCCAGCTCTGGAGGCAGAAGGAAGAAGAAATTGGGGCATTGGAAATGATGAGGCAGATCAAGCCACCAGCATCTGTTGCTGAAGAGTGACCCAGAGCAGTGTATGTTGAAGTTGTTCAGCTAAGGGAAGAGCAGGAGGTTGTTACCTGGAGGTGCTCTGGGAGCAGGGACAGGCACCATCCATCCCCAGCATTATTGCTGATTTGGCTGCAGCTCAGGGTGGGCCAATCCTTCCATTCAATCCTTTCAGTGCCTCCAAATGTCCTTTACTAGGAGGGAAATGGTACTTAAACCCTAAGAGCATCACTGCCCACTGCCCACCAGCTCATCCTCCAACACCAGGAGTCTGTGGGCAGTGCTGAGTAGTTGCTGCAGTCCAAGTAAATTCATAATTAATAAAAGAACAGCACTTTAGAAATGGAATACAAAGGAGAACAGGCCCTGCAGTAGAAGCACTTACCCAAAGAGCTCAGACAAAGCAGAGGGGAAACATCTCATGCAGGAGAAGTGTGATGGCAGCAAAGCTGTAGCTCCAAAGCTGCCTCCTGCATGGAGAGCAAACAGGAGGGAGCACACTGCTCCAGAAGAGGAACCACTCAGAAGGGCCCACGAGTGTCTTCCTCAGCCTCCCCTTTTAAATAGTGCTCTCCCATGACTTTCTCTCCTTACAGACTCTTTGTCTTCCATTGAGCCAGGCTCTGGACAGGATGTGATCCCAGGTTCCCCCCTGAGAACCAGCATCAAGATCAAGCGAGGAGGACCCCGGCAGCCCCAGGCCCACCAGATCCTCTCCTCCCTGCTGGATGATGCTGAAGCCAGAAGGAGAAGCCACCGGATGAAGTAGGAGCACTCTGTGTCCTCCCTGCCTGTTCTGCAGTTAAAGATCCAGTACCCAGTGCTTAATTGCACCCTGCAGATGGAGTGGGTGGGAGGCTGCAGTGTTGGTGGCTGGGTTTCCTTCCCTGGCCAATACTGAGCCCTGGTTGCAGGGAATGACTTATCCATAGCTCAGAGAGGGTTTTGAGAATGTTTTCCTTGATTTTGTTGTTTTGCCTTTGGAATAGCAATTGTCAGGTGTCTCAGAAGCTGCCTACAGGAGTGGCACCTCCTGGCTGTGCCTCGAGGGTTTAACCCTGCCCTTGTTCTCTCACTGCCCTTGACAGTCACTCAATAAAGCTCTGCTTAACTGGCCAAGCCCATCCATCCCACCTAGAGCCAAAGCCAAGCCTCAGCCTTGTCCATTGCTGCAGTTGGAGACATCTGCTTTTATTTCCTGTGTTGGTGTCACACTGACTTCCAGGTGCCACTTCCACAGGCCATGAAAGCATGACCTGCAAGGATTTATTTTAAGCAATAAACAAATTAGAATACAAAGTACATTTGAAAGTATTGCTCTGAAAATTCAGGCGGCTCTCTGGACTTTAGCAACAAAATCCTGGCTTTTCATGTTGCTAATTGCATGTGAGTGACATTATTTCTATTTGTGGTTGGCTAAACAAGGACTTTTGATGCAAATGTTCATGGAAACATTGGCTTTCTGTCTATCTTTAGAGAATTTAGACTATTTCTGTGAAAACATAGAGCAGTTTGCATGAGATATGATGGAATTGTGCAAGAATTTTCCCATACTGCGTTCAGCTTGTGCATACATCCAGAGATAATTAATTTAAGTGGTGGCAGTAGCTATTCACAGAAAAGGATATTTTGCAATAGTTTCTTAATCCTACAGCAATCAGGAAAAATGTTTTCACAGTGTTTTGTTTTAATCTTGTGAGTAAATCCTCACCATTTGGATGTGGAGACAGTGTAGGAACAAACCACAGCCTAGGGAATTAGTCTTGTCAAGAGCTTATCTTGCACTGGGAGTTAAATACAGAGTCATTTTACTTTTTGCAATAACTGGTTATTTTAGGGGAAGTACCAGCTTCCAGGTTTACGGAGTTGAACCTGCCCTTCAGTGACAAATGAATCACTCCACCTGCTGTGCTAACCAGGTCAGACAAGCTGATGTCATTCATGTAGACAGTGATTTTTGTTAGAAGGGGGAGATTAATCAACAAAACTGACTGGACTATTTTTTACTTTTTAATTCCCACATTCTGACAGTTCTCAAATTCAGACCAGGACAAAAGTGAGCAAATTGAGTTGTGTTAAGGCCCCTGTGTAGAACACAGCTGTGTGAGCAAGTTGGGCTGCACTGCTGCAGTGTTTCTGTCTGAGGCTTTCCAAAGAAAACACTCTGCAGTCCCTGAGTTCAGCACCCCAAGTGATCTTCCCAGGGCAAAGCCCACTGGAAATGAGGCTAAAAATGGAGGAGCTCTGCCAGCCCAGCATTAAATTGACTGTCCATATGCACTGTAAACATGGCAGTGCTACCAACAGAGCCCAATCCCAATCCTTCCTCTGAAGAGCCTGGAGCCTGGCATTTCCACAAATGAGCAGTTACAGGCTCCTTCAGGATGGCTGACCCCACCATGCCTTCACCTGGCCCTGCTCCTCAGGAATCCAGCCATCCCCAGCCAGGTGAAATGGCACAAGCTGATGCTGAGCAAGCACCAGAACCTTGCTTTTACTGCTGTGCAGCTGAATAACAACCAGCTATGCTGGAGGCAGCAGGGATGCAAGTCCCTGCCCTGCTTTGGCATCCTCCCCCTGCTTGGTCAGTGCCAGCTGTGGGGCTCATTCAGCCCACCTGGTTCAGGCTGTGCATCTGAATGATTGAATTTCCCACGAAACAAGCCCAGAGCTTTGCAGGAGCCTGGGGAGGTCCCTGGCTGCACTCTGAGTTACAGCTGGAGCGTGGTGTAGAGAGACAAGGAAATGAGTAAAACTCACGTCCAGCAGGTTCCTGAGCTCAAGCAGCCATCCTGTAACTGCAATCCCTTTGGGAGAGGAAATAAAGCCTCTCTGAATGCATCTTGCTTTCACCCCCAGCACTAAATCTAAACCCAGCATTGACTTTGAGGTGTCTGTGCTGCTCCAAGAGCCCAAGCCCCTCCTTCACCACTGGCAGGGCAAGAGCTCTGTTTGTGGCCAGCCAAGCAAGGGGCAGCCATGGGAACATTCTTGGAATAATCATTCCATCTAAGAATTAAATGTCAAAAAAAAAAAAAAAAAAGATGTTTCCTCATTTGCAGGCTGATTCCTGT
The DNA here is from genome assembly GCF_015832195.1 of Motacilla alba alba. Taxonomy (NCBI): domain Eukaryota; kingdom Metazoa; phylum Chordata; class Aves; order Passeriformes; family Motacillidae; genus Motacilla; species Motacilla alba. Next base: position 6,739,638 of record NC_052034.1, on the reverse strand, counting down.
GCAGGAATTGAGAAGTACTTGGTTACCTCTGGGGTGAATTGGGACCATCTTGGTCTGTATCACATGGACACTCCAAGACCTCACTGGTGGCTTCCAGGAGATAAATCAGCCAGTTGGTGTTGGAAAATCAGGCCTGGGGAGTGAGGAGAAATCTCAGTTCAGCCTAAACTCGTGCACTGGGCAGGCTGGTGCCAGCTGTAGTTGAGGCCACAGGAGCAATGTGTCCTCATGGCAGCTTCAGGAACCAAACCCAACCAAAGCAACCTTTAAAAAGGGAAACGGGGAAATTCAGTTTCACTGGTCCTGTAGCTACAGGGCTGAATTTGGGTAAGAGGGAATACAACGAGGCCATTTTTACTTCCCTGGCATTTCAGAGGCTTCACGCTGAACTGGAAGAGAAATCTTTCTTTCTCCAAGTTTGTCTTCTGAATTCAAAGTAATGCTTTAGTCACATTGCTGAGGCATTCATACTGACATGGATTTGGAATTTTATATTATTTAAAACAAATTACTGACAAGATGAAGGCAAAATTTAATGGAAGTTGTTTGCAATTAATCCTGCCAAGTCAATTGTCAAAAGGCTGTTCAGGTTTGGGTTGAGACCACTTTAATTATTGATAGTATGAGCTATGTAATTTTTTTCTCCTTGCTTTGTTTAGCCCCATCTCTCTGATGAGGTTCTGTATCTTTAAATGGGGGACAGCAGGATTACACCAGATGGACTTTCTCTCTCTGCTGGGGTTTCATTCCTCTCCACTCACAAAAGGGCTGCACCACACTGTTATGCCACCGCAGTTTAATGACATTTAAAGGTGAGCACAGCCTCACACACTGACATTGATGACACTGATGACCAAGCAAACCACTCAAACCACATTCTCCGTCATGGGCAGGATCCTGAGGTTCATTTCAGCCAGGACATATAATGCTTCTTGCCATGTCTATGTAACTTAGGGGATTTATTTTGAAGGCGTGCTCATTTAGAAATATATTTTAATTGAAATGTTTAGTGCTTTATCTTACATACATACTGTGCAATACCATAGTGTGTTCTTTTCCTTTTTTTTTTTTCTCCCTAAGACTTTTTTGAAATTCCTGATGTTTGTTCGAGCTCCAGTGTGTTTTTGACTTGGCTCAGCTATGGTAGTAGTAGTGTTTTCCTTGCCCTGAGCTAACCAGAAGCAGCACATTGCACAACCAGAACCCTTTGCAAGTCATGCACCCTCACATTCACCAGCAACCTGCAACTCCTGGGAGGCAGGGAATGCTCCTCTCCAGAGGGTCTAATTTGCACTTACTGTAAGGAATTGATAGCAACCCAGGGAAATAGGAATTAACTAGAGAGAAGAGCCCTCACCTGCTCCCACCAAACTCTAGAGTCATTTTGTCATCAACTTTCAAAGGAACAGGCCTTAAAAATCAGACCCAGCCCCAGAGCAGCATGTGCTGCTGCTGTGTGGGCTCTGCTCCAGTGTCTGCCATGAGCTGCTGTCACATGGGACCCTGAGCACTGTGACAAAGGCTTCCAAAGACAACCAGCTTCTGGAATTCCCTCCTGATGCAATGATTGGAAACCCATCCTCCTCCAGGTTTACATCTGTCTGACTCAAGATGACATTCCACTGGGGGTGTAGGGGTTAAACCACTCAGAGTCTCTGTGATTTCTTGGTTTCCTGTGAAACCAAGGGATTGAAAGGTGCTATAATTGTTCACGAGGCACATTCCCAGCCACAGAAGGAAATGGTAACTTCTTCACCAGTTATTTTACACAGTACCTTTTTTATTTATATCAGTGTGTTTTATATGTGTGCCAATGGTCCTGGCTTCTGTCCTGGGGATCAGCTTTACAACCATTTGGTCTTTTATAGGGCAGCCATAGGCAGTATCTTGCAATCACGTGTAATTTCTTAACTTAGAGCAAGAATAAATCTCGTCTGACAGGATGAACTCATTTATGGCAGGCTTTAATGTTTGTTGTAAACACGACCTGTTTGTTCCACCTCTTGCATGGTTACTTATCTGTTTTCATATTGCTATGTTATTGTTCAAAATATCTATTTCTCTTTATTTGCTATGGGGTTTGTTACTGTATATGGAATGTTTTGTATTCAGCATTTTCTTACGGAGCAGAGTGGGAACAGTATTCAAGGACCCACAAATACCAAAGACCTTTCATGTAATGCACTGAGAAATAAACTTACTGTAAATGAATATCATGTCAGGTGTCCTCTATTTATGAAGTTCAGAGCAAGTTCAAGCAAACTGCAGCCTGGAATCAGGGCTTTTCCTTCCTGACATCTCAGCCTTCTCTTTGGGAAAGCTCCTTGGCAGGGCTCTTAAAAACAAGATGTGCGTGAAGGCCCTGCTGTGAGCTGGAGGGGCAAAAAGGGCAAAAAAGGCAAAAAGGATCTTTCTTGCCTAAAACCAGAGCTGGGTCTCCCTGCCCTTGATGATGCTGACTCCTCTGCAGAGAGATCTGTCTGCAGGACACACAGAGCCACCCCTCAGCATTCCCAGCCACCAGAGCCAAACACAGGGACATGTCCCAAACACGGGGACAGATCCCAAATATGGGGACACATCCCAAACATTGGGACAGATCCCAAATATGGGGACACATCCCAAACATTGGGACAGATCCCAAACACAGCGACACATCTCAAATATGGGGACACATCACAAACATTAGGACAGATCCCAAACACAGGAGCTCATCCCAAACACGGGGACACATCCCAAACACAGGGACACATCCTGCCCTCATGGGGAAGTGTTTTAGCTCCTCAGGCAGCCTCTCAGGTCACCTTTGAGCACCTTGCTGTGCATTGCAGAGTGAGGCTCTGCCCAGACCTGGCAGATTCCTCCTCCAGTTCCTGCAGGAATTCTGTGCCAGGGCAGACCCAGGGATCCCAGCCCTGCCTGGGCTCGGTGAGGGCACTCAGAGGACAAGAGGCTGCAGCAGATTGTGAGGGGGGAGCAAGTCAGAGAGAGAATTGTGCTCTGCCCAGCAGTGTAAATTAAAATCTGCTGATATTTGCAGGGTTCCTCACTTCCCCAAAAGTTTCCTCCCAGTACAAGGAAGTTGAGTTGGCTCAGCTGTGACAGCAAGGCTGCCCAGATCCCCTCCCTGACATCCTCTGGTGCCTCCTGGACATCTGCCCCCTCCAGCAGCTTTTGGATGTTCTGAGTGTGCCTCTGGGCTTGACGAGACCCCCAGAGTCATGTCAGTCAATTCAAACTGCCAGAAGATGGTGTGGGTAAAGCCCTTCTTTTAACCTTCCTACTCTGTTACAGCTGCTCCTGGAGATGCAACACCTCTGTGCTGGCAAAGGGAGGCTGGAGGGGAGGGCCTGGGCTGTTTCTGTCACAGATGTCACAGCTCTGGGCTCTGAACTTGTTTTTCATATCCCAAAGACAACAAGAGATATGTAAATCCCAGCCAGTTTTTTCCCCTCCTGATCAGACTACTCGGCAGAGATGCAGATACCAAAAGTGCAGCGAAGGCTGAGCCTTGTAAACACAAGAATGTCCACAGAGCTGAGGTCTCTGCTTCACAGGGCTTTGTGCATCACTGATGAGGACATGCTCAAGGTTACTTCATGCCAGACATTCCCATGCAGCACCTCTCTGGGTCTCTCAGGGTGTATTTATCTCAGTTTTTGAGTCCTAACACCTCCAACTCCGATGTATTTATCCTTGCAAGAAGCCCTCTGAGGGAAGGCAGCTGTGTTAATCACCACTGTACAGATTGGGAGTTGCTGGATAAAAGGCTAAATTAATTTCTTGGGACATTTGTGGCTGTGCTGGTCTGCCAGGCACCAAATTAACATCAGGCCCATGTTGGTCTCTGGGCCATTATGGCCACTGATTGTAATCACAGCGAGGGGAACTGACTTCTCCTGAGCTCAACACAGCCCAGGAAAATCAATGGCAGAGGGGAGCACATTGAACTTGAGCAGGAGCTGATTAAAAGAAAACTATTTATTCACCAACAAAACACAGCTACTCTTGGAGTTCACTGCCTTAACTCTTCATTAACCTCATGCTCAGCAGCACATGGCTCTTGAGCCAGCCAGGCACTGGCACTGTGGGAAGAGTGGCTCTGGCCATGAATGGAGCTGGAATTCCAGCCTGGGGATGAGGAAAGCAGGGAACCTGAAACAGGAACAAACTCACCCTAAACTTCCCAAGCAACACTATAGAAAAACAACTACTACACTGTGGAAAGGAAAAATAAGCAGGGAGACTATATTGCCTTATTTACCCTCTAAGAACAGTTCACCAATGGTGAGGAGCTGCCTCAAAGATGGATTGGAAACAATGTGACTATTCCAGACTGAAGGATGTCCTTTGCTTGGCATCAAGGAGAGCTGGCAGCTGATCAGGCCTGACTTTGTTATCTCTGAGCCTTTTTGGGAGAGGCAGGGAGAAACAGGACAGGTCTTGTCCCTGCCACATCCCACTTTTAGGACAGGATCAAGCATCCTTGGACAAAGCTGATGCCATTTTTGGACTCCAGTGGGAAACTAAACAGCACACACTCTCTAGAGCATAGCAGGGCAAGGTGTGTCAGCCAAGATGGAACTTGTATCAGTGATGAGAATTAATTGCTGGAACGCTTTGCCAAAGGATGTGGTAGAGTTTGCACTCCAGTATGGTTTTCAAATTATGAGAGGTCTTTCTCCTCCTAATATATATATATATATATATATATATATATAACAGAGAGGGGTGTGTGTGATGGATTCAGCTCAAGGCACATCCATCCAGCAGAGCCTCTCCAGATGCTCAGACTGGTGGAACTGGTGACCACCAAACCCCAGCTGCCCATTCCTGACACAGCACTGGGAGGGTTTGCTGCTCTAAAGCCTCTCTACAAACCACCAGGGCATGGGAACAGGGTCCTTGCACATCCCACTGGCAGCCCTGAGCTCCCACAGATGATAAACCTGCCTGTGGCAAGGGACTGCCCAGGGTGCAAAACTCCTGGCATCCAAATTTTGGCTTGAGACTGGACACTCACCAAGGCAAGCCAGAGGTGCCCCACTGGCCATGGGAGCAGGGAAAGGCTGAGTCAGAGAGCACAGAGGGGGCCTGTGGCAGCACTGTGGGACTGTGCCAAGGAAAAGCTGATTTATGTGTAACCAGCTGCAGTTAATGTTCACCCAGCAGCATTCTGTGACAGCTAAACTTTAGACTTAGCTCAGAAAACACTGGCTGAGTGCACAATAAGATCCTGGCAGCCTCCTTCTCCCTGCTCCTCAACCACAAAAACATCTGCAGCAATGGATGGAGCCTGGGTCTACCTGGTGACAGGAGGATGTGGGTTTGTGGGGGAGAGGATTGTGGAGCTCCTGTCTCAACAAGACTACATCAAAGAAGTCAGAGTTTTTGATTCAGTAGCAAGAGAAGAAGTAGAAAAACTCAGCACAGGTAAGAAAAGGCCACCAACATCAATTTAGTGCCCATAACCCTCTCCTTCCAGGCAGCTGGGATAACACTGGAGATGCCACAGTTACAGGCATGGGGTAGGAACCTGGATAAACAGACTGGGTGAGGAACAACTTCCAGCTCAGAAATTGTACAGCACAGCACTAAATCAAAGAAAAAAGACCCCTAGGGATGGGTCAGCCAAGAGAAGTCACCCAGTGAGGCTCTGAGCCCCCAGGCAGGGCTCGGTTGTGAGGAGCCATGTGCACACAGAGGCTGTGACATGAGAACTTGGCTGCCCAGCTGCTGCTGCTCAGCCAGTCTGACACAAAGGGGTTAAACCAACACCCTCCTGAGCTGCTCCAACCAGCCACTGCTTCTGAGGGAAATAACTAAAAATCCTGACAGCAGCAGAATCAGTCTCAGCACCTACTGCAGGCATTGTGAAATAAATGATGGAAATAATTGAGAGAAACCTACAGCAGCCTTGAAAAAGGAGGAGGTGAGTCTCAGTAAATACTCAGAGATACTGAATGAATTCATTTGATCATACCCTGAGTGCTGCCCTCATGCAGGGTTGAGTACAGTGAGATTTGTTGGGGAAAAACATCCTGTTTTACTGGATTCAGGAATACCCATGCCAAACAAGCCAAGGCAGCTCAGGGTGCTCTGCTCAGCTAATGCTGGGCTGGGTTTCCTGTCTCTGACTGCCCAAACCTTCAGCCTGCTTTGAGAGAGGCAAAAAATGCTGAGGGAGATCCTGTGGGGAGATATGGACAGAAAGGGGATGCACCCACAGCAAGTCAAGACTCCCAGGGAAATATCACTATCAGAAACCTCCCTGGCAGATGAACTCAGCAGACTGGTTTCCCCAGCTTCCAGGGAGCCAATTACCTTAAAAGCACCCATAATTGAAAAAAAAGCTGTTTAAACCTTAGGAGGTGCCAAAATCCCTGCTCCAGGAGGGCTCTGTGGCCTGACACCCCAGCAAACCACAGGCAATGAGGCAGGAGCAGCCTGCGGGGCCATCCCAACCCCATCCCTCTGCCCCGGGCAGACTCAGCTCCACCACAAATGTTTGTTCTGTCCCCAGGCCACCCCGAGCAGCCCATTTATCTCTGCCCCACCAGGCAGTGGGTACAGTCTGAGTCCTTGATTTCCCATCTAAACTTACAGGTAGAAGAGGTATTACAGGATTACTGTCTTTTTTTTTTTTTTACAACAATCTTCACCATCTGTAAACCACATCCTTCCACTCCATACTGGTTTCTGCTTTAGGCTAAAGCAGCTCTCACACACTCCTTCCTCCTCCTCTGCTCCATCCAGCACTGCAGGGCACTGCCATTGCTCCTGTCTGCAAGGGGGGCATTGAGTTTTGGGCTATGGCCTTCCCATTGCTGCAAAAAGCTGATGGATTTGTGTCTTCCATCCTGTAATTTATCCTCCTGCTTTACCTGTCACTACAATTGTGCCTTTTCCAGCTGACAACAAGCAACAGCTCCTGAGCTGCCCTGGCCCAATTTAATTCCTTCATGAAGATCAGCTGCCTCTTCCCTGCTAAACCAAAAACTTCTCTTTGTTCCTGTCAAATTTCACTTCCCCCCCGCCCCCCCTCCAGACTCCCAGACTCTGCTAATTCCATTCAGCTCATACTCAAATCCTCCAGCATGGTCCCTCCCAGTCTGATGTTATCTGCTGATTTAATGAACAAATCTGCCAGATTCTTGATGAAAACAATCAAAAATACTCAAATACAGCAATAAGCCCTGGAGAGCCCCAGGGCAGCCACCTACCACAGCTGGCAATTCCCTGGGAACTGTAATTCCACCAGCTTTGTGCTCTCCTTAATGGGGCTGATTTAGCCCATGTTTTACTGACTCCTTGTGAGAATGACGCTGAGTTTCCAAAGCCCTTCAAAAATCAAGATAGATGACATCAACCTGTTCCACAATATCCCTGCAGCCTGTTACCTTGTCATAAGAACAAAGGAGGTTTATCTGGCTTGATTTGTTCTTGACAAATCCATGTCAGCTGCTTCCATTCTGCCCATTATCCCACAGGTGCTCACACATGCGTGTTTGAGTGCGTGCTCCTGAATTTCCTGGGGTTGAAACCAAAATGTTCTGTAATTTCCTGCCTCTTCTTTACCTCCCTTCTAAGCACAAGTGTTTCATTTGCTCTGCTGAGCTCTCCCAGTGCCTTCACAAGTTCTCCAAAGTAGCTGGTAACCCACTGAAGCTGCAGTTACACCCCTCACCTCTTTAGGAGCCCTGGAAGTGCTCAACAGGCCTTCAATTTCCTAATCAATTTGGAAATTCCTCATGGTTGCTTTACACCAGCTGCCTTAACACAGGTGGTGTGAAAAAGGCTATGAAACACTTCAGCCTGGTGGCTTCTAGGCTTTCCCAAACAACAGAGGAGCAGAAAAATTCCCCCCAAGAGCCTGCTGACACCCTGCTCTGCCTCTCAGAAGGAGCATCCTCCTCTGCCCTCTGCTCCTCCAGGCAAGGGTTTTACCTCTGCTTCTGGACAGCTCCTTTCCTTTCACCCTCTATTCTCACTGAATTCACTCTGTGCTTTACTACTAAATTAATATTCATGGTCAATGTTAATTTAATATTAAAACTCCTCAGAGTGAGTCCACTGACTGTTAGCTGTGCTAATGAAGAAAGCAGCTGGACCCTTTGGTAACATTTCTGTCTCCTTCTCCATCCCAGGCTGCTCAGAGCACACTCAGCCACTTGATCTGCTGGCTTGGATTCCATCCCTCCTTTTGGGCCATCAGGAATAATGCTCTGCCCACCTTGCCCTGCTGGATCCTCTCTGAGGGTTTCCACACCATAACAGCCCCACAGCTGGAGCCACAGACCCTTCCCTGAGCTGCTCAGAATCACAGAATGATGAGGGTGGAAGAGACCTCTAAGATCACTGAGTCCAACCTATGCCCTAACACCTCAACTAGACCATAGCACCAACTGCCATGTCCAGGCTTTTTTTAAACACACCCAGGGATGGTGACTCCACCACCTCCCTGGGAGGAGCATTCCAGTACTTTATTATTCTTGTGGTGAAAATTTTTTTCTGGATATTCAACCTATACCTTCCCTGAGGTAGCTTGAGGCTGTGTGCTCTGGTTCTGTCAGTGCTGCCTGGTGGAAGAGACCAACCCCAGCTGAGCACAGCCACTTTTCAGGAAGCTGTAGAGCAATAAGGTCACCCCTGAGTCTCCTTTTCTCCAGGCTGAGCACCCCCAGCTCCCTCAGTGGTTCCTCACAGGGTTTGTGTTCCCAGCCCCTCTCCAGCCTCGTTGCCTCCTCTGGACACACTCCAGTGTCTCAACTTCATCATCCTTCCCAAACTGAGGGCCCAGAGCTGGGCACAGCACTCGAGCTGTGCCCTCACCAGTGCCCAGTGCAGGGGCAGAATGCCCTCCCTGCTCCTGCTGCCCACACCATTCCTGACCCAGGCCAGGAGCCATTGGCCTTCTTGGCCACCAGGGCACACTGCTGGCTCATGTTCAGTCTCTGTTGAGCAGCACCCCCAGGTCCCTTTCTGCCTGGGCACTGTCCAGCCACACCGTCCCCAGCTTGTAACATTGTAGGGGATTTTTGTGGCCAAAATGTAGAACTCGACACTTAGACTTATTAAACTTCATCCTGTTGGACTCATTGGTGGGATCCTCCAGGAATTCCAACCCTGAGCCCAGCCTGTGTGGGGCTCTCTGCCCAGGGCAGAGCAGACCGGGGCAGAGATCTTCCCAAAGCAACCCCATGAGTGCTTCTGGCAAATCCCTGAGGAGTGGAGGCTGCTCATCCCAGCTTCTCCCTGTTCTATTCCCAACTACAGGAAAGGAAAAAGGGGAAAATCCTATTTAAATGTTACAACACTGCCTCAAAGCAAGAAAATGAATAGTAGATGCCAAGAGTAGCCATGTAAGGAACAGCTACTCTGAGGAAGGAGGAGGTAAAAGGGAATAGGGGGAAAATTCTGAGAGGCTCTAAGGGAGGAATTTCCTATGAAGCTTTTTAAACCTGTTGCATTATTTTCCTTCTTAATTGGCAGTATTTGCAATTTAAACAAAGCTCTGTGAGATGTCTCTTGAAATCACCAGGTGCTGTTCCCACAAGCCCTAAAATTTTGCGTCTGAAGGGAAGAGTCCAGCACAGCTTCCCTGAGCCACAGGGGCAGCTCCAGCCTGGGCCAGGTGTGTCCTGCTGCCAGGGCTGCCCTCGGTGCAGGCTGGGGCTCTGCAGGGACAGACACACTGACTCTGCCCCACAGCTGATGCACAGCACTGTGGTAAATTCAAACTATCAGAGTGCTTTGCCTTGCCCTGCAGAGAGGACATTCCATGCTTCGCAGGAAGGTAGAAACTTTTTGTGCTTTACAGAAAGTACAAATGTTGATTTGATGTATAAAATTTTTTGATGTAGAAATTTTTTTCTGGTTTATATTTTCATTTATAAATTAAGATTAATTAGTTTATTAATAAAAAGTAATTATTTAATTATCTAATTAATAAACAATTAACAATTAATAGTTATAATTTATTTACAAAAAGCTGTTAATTGAATTTAAATTTAATTTAAATAAATTTATTTATTTTTAATTTATAAATTTTTGTAGCTTGCAGTACAAATGCTGATTTAATTTATAATTTTTGATTTATAATTTTTATTTATATTTGAAAATTAATTAATTAGAATTTTAAATTGTTGCTTTTATTATTTATTACTATATTCTTAATATTTATTTTTATTATTTATTAAATTTATTAAATTGAAATTAATTTTTTTTTGTAGATTTTTTTTGTTCTTTGCAGAAAAAACAAATGCTGATTTGTACTCTTTTCCCCCCCCTGCACCTCTGTATTGTTTTTCTGCAGCTTCCACTCGTGTGACAGTGATGAGAGGAGACATCCGCGACCCCGGCGCGCTCCTTGCTGCCATGAGGGGAGTGCACGTGGTGCTCCACACAGCTGCTGTGGTGGACTACAGGAGCACGCTGCCCTTCTCGGAGATGAGAGCCGTCAACGTCGGGGGTGAGCCCAGAGCAGGGCCCTGGACACAGCCCTGCCCTCTCACACACCTTGCAGCCACATCCATCCACATTTCGGGCTCCCTCTGCCTGAATCCCAAATGCCCAGAGAGAGAAAAGGTGCCCAGAACCTTTCCAGCACGGAGGTTTCTCCCGTTGCCCCTCTGTCCTTGCTCCTCTCCACTGCTCATCAAATCCGGGCTCAGTTTTGGCACAGCTCTCCTGGGCCAGAGCAGAACTTCCCCTGGTGGCTCTGAGGTGGGTCAGGACACACCTACAGTGGTCTGAAACTGCTTTGTGTGTGACAAGGGAAACAATTAAAATGAAACTGTGCTCTGGAGAGCTCATGGCTTTCCCAGGGATTTTGCCCTGTCTCTACCAGCACAAGGCTGTACCCGTTGAGCTGCACCCACCAGAAGGGAGTGATGCTGTTTTAATTAGCAGATGATGCTGTTTAATTAGTCAGAGTTCCCAGCTATCATGTATCAACAGGCCACGTGTAACTGAGAGCTCCACAACCCTACAACCCTGTCCTCCTACCACCAGAGCCAATTTCATGTTTGGTGCACGATCTGCTTAGAGAAAATTTGTTCATAAATCTGGGAAATAAGCACAGGCTATAAAAATAATGAAATCCCTATTACAGCAGCAATTCCAGTGGTACCTCAGGCTGTTAGCTACTAAAATAGTCGTTAACCAAAAGGAAGGAACTTTTTTTTTTTTTCATATATATACATCTCCAACTCGATTACTGCTTAGGGCTTCGACTATTTGCTGATACAGTCAAGGGTAACATTTAAATTCCAGCCTTCTTTTCATTGCTGTACTTGTTTTCAAAACTCAATGCTTTTAAGAGCCAGCATTGTGCTCTCTGTGTTCTGAGAATATTCAGAGCCTGAGGGTTCCTGCTGCTTTTTAGTGGCTTTGTGAGCTCTTCCCCCTCACTGTTGCTGTGAGCTCAGTGCTTCAGCTCAGGGAGGATTCAGAGAGAGCAATGAACACCAGGCAAGTCCCCTCCTCAGCAAACCAAACCTCTTGCAGTTGTTGATGACATTCCCAGAAAACCATACATGCAAGGATTTTCCAGAGTGACTCTTTGAGGAGCACAGTCTGGGATGGTTTAACGGGAGCCTGTCCTGAATTTCTGCCTCCCCTTGGATGGCTCCACATGGAACTCCCCAAAATGGGGCTGCTGCCCTCACCAGGGCTCCTCAAAATCCTGAATTGAGAGATTAGCCTGAAGTTCTCTATTGAAATCATGGCAGAAAAAAGAATAAAAATGGTATTTGATACCTGCTGCAGACTTCATGGAAAAAAGTAGGGTCAGGAGAGGTCAAGTATATAATCCTCTAGCTGGCTCCTCTGTGCAACTCAGGCCACAGAAATTCATCCAATTACTGCTCTGAGCCCAACAATTTGTGGCTAAATTGGACCATTCCTTTTCAACAGACTTGTTGCCTGGAATTAAGGGAGCAAGTTAATGGGCTATCTATCATGGCTTTCAGCAAGCCATAACAATGCTGAGGAGTGGTGGTGTGGCTATGGTTAATTATAATTTCTGGCCAAAATTTACATCTTCTGCTTTGATTCCCTCCTCTGTTTCAACCACTGGCTGCTGAGTCTTGTTATAGCCTTGTTGACTGAATTGAAGAGTTCTCTTCTACAAGAATTATTTTTTCTATCTAGTCACTTAAAGACTTTTTAATCTTCTTTTTGTTAAGCTGAATGGATTTTAACTCAGCTGTTTCCAGGGATGTTTCTCACCAGGGGTTCTCAGTTAACTTTACATATTGTGATAGGCTCATGGAGAAGCACATTGATTCTTTTCCACTGGGATTTCAGATGGATTCCTGTGCTTGGAAATCACCCTAAACTCAGGATTTCCTTGGTAATATCAGATTATGCCCTTAATAGCAAAGAGAAGAGAAATCACAAGCCCTCCCACACAAGATCTGCAGAGAGGCTCAGGGCAGAGCCTGCTTAGCCAGGCACAAATAGTGTGGAGGTTTCTGGAAGCCAACCCTACGAGCTGCTTCCTTTCAATCTGAGGTCTGAAGGCCCTCAGTCCTTGTCCTTGAGGCTCTCACAGGATCAACTTGGATCAAAATCACAATGAATGCAAAAACCACTCCTGAAAGAGTCATAAATTGTTTAAACCCACTGAAATACTCCAAAATAACCACACTAAACTGCACACACTGACCAACTAATTCAGCCAGAACAACCTTCCTGAAAGCAAACCATGTTTGGGATTTGTCTGGATTTCACATGGACTTGTAAGCTGCCCTCATTATTTTATTTAAAGTTCTGCAGCTATCAGGAGTCTGATGGAGTGATTTCACCCTGTAGCACCCTGCAGACCTTCTGCAGAGCAACACATGCAACTAAAACGCTGATCCTTTGCCAGAAGGCAGCAGTTCACTAAAAACCTGTCCCCAAATGAGAAAAAATGGAGTTTTGCCCTGCCAAGCCCTCAACTTCCCTTTGTTAGCAGCTCTAAAGTCCAAGTTAAGTCAGTTGCCAATGGCCATGGAGGATCAGCCACATCAGAGCTATGGATGTGACTGCTGCTCATGCTGTAAACCATCCCCTCCCGAGGAAATGCAGCCCTCACCTGGGGCTTTACATCTTTTCAGCCATAAAAAAAGATGGGTTTGTTCCAAGCTGGAAAAAGCCCCTGGGAATCTGTTTTGATTTGCACAACAGGAATCAAGGCAGGGTGGCTGATCTTTGTCCGTCCCATCCTGCCCCACAGGAACTGAAAACGTGGTAAGGGCCTGCTGTGTCCTGAGCATCCCATACCTGCTCTACACCAGCTCCATCGCTGCCGTGGGACCCAACACCTCCTGTGAGCCCCTGCTCAGGTGAGGCTCAGCAAACCTTCTCCATTGCTCTGTTTGTCCAGTCAAACAGCAATGCAACTGCAGCCAGATGGAGATCTGAGCTACCAAGGAGATTTGTGTTTCCCTTCCTGCTTGTTCCTTCTCTTTCTTGAAAACCTTTCCTTGCTGCTCTTCCCATTTAGGAGCCATGGCTCTTCCCAGCCTAATCCTGGCCAGTGACACCCCAAGGTGAGAGCTGTGTGGCCCAGCTGCAGTGCCAGGCTGTCCCTGGATCTACAGCCCTGCTCCTCTGAGCCCTAAAATCATTTTGAGATAAGGTTTCACGTGCTCAAAGTTTGGGATATGGCCGAATTACATCCTGCTGTTGGGTCAGAGGTTTTGCTCTCCTGCCCAATGGGTCAACCCAAAGGGCGGTGGTGCCCCACTGCTACCACCACACTGCCCCTCCTCCTCTCAGCTCCACAGGGAGCTGCTGGGAAGCCTGTGCCCATCCTCTGTTATCAAATGTGGGCAGATTTCATGTAGCATTATCCCAGAAAAAAGCAATTGCCTATGAAGTCTTAGGGGACAGAGGCATGGTGTGAACCTGCCCTGCAGGATTCAGGTGTAGTCACATCCTTCTGTTACCTGCTTCTGATCTGTAAATTGTACCCTTCTATCCCTCAAAGTCCTTCTTCCTGGAACATGCTCATGGGGGCTGCCTCCTGGGCTCCTGGATGTCACCACTTTGGGGCTTTACGCTCAACCCTTCTCCTCTGTTTGTGGCTCCCATGAGATTGACCCACAGACCCAGAAGCAGCAGCAGAGCTTTAGAAAACCCTCTGTGGCAAAGGTGAGATTTGGATCAATACAAAGACAGTGGTCAAAATAACAATTTTGAGGGTTTTTTTGCTTAGATCCCCAGAAGTGACTTTGACAATCAGCTGGCACTCCTGCTCAGGGCTCAGCATCAGGATTTGGGAATACTTTTGTATTCCTGGGGCAACAGCACCTGCACCTTGAGAGCAGGGCTGATATTTCTGAAGAAATATCTTCAAAAACTTCTGGGGCTAAAGTTTTAGGTTGAATTTGAGGTCAGTCTGATGTGTACCGAAGTCTCCTTGCTGATTTCAAGCCTGGTCAGAGCCACACAAACTGCTCAGCCCCTGGAAATTTGTGTGCCAGGGGAGCTGGCTCCAAGTCAAGCGGTGCCTCCACAGGCAGCCAGCCTGGACACAGCTGCCTTCAGTCACTTGGCTCTAGAAATTTGAGCCCAGCTAGAAAAGACATAACTTAAAATTGCCTACAAGCCTCAATTTCATGCTCACAAGTAAGTGAAGGCATAAGCCCCTTGTTTTGAAAAGTGTCTAAGCACTCAAATCTGTAGAATAAATGTCTGGCTTATGAAAAAATTCATGAGAGCAACTCAATCCATTTGGGACCACAAGCACTGGAGACTGTCACTGCAAAGCTGTGGAATTTGGTCACTAGCAAATACAAATAATTCCTAAGAATTCATGTAGATACAGGCACATCCTTGCCAGTATTTTAGTCCTGTGACTTAGGAGAGAGATGTTAACAGATGTCTTGAAAGAATCAGCCTGAGATCTTGCCTGATCACAGTCCTTTGGCTTGTAATGGTGGCACCAACAGGGGTTAGAAAACCCACCCAGGCTGATGCTCATGGAGCTATAAACAGCCTTCCCCACCACAAACAAAACCACACCTGCAGCCTTTCACTCATTTTGCAGAACACATTCAGATTCTCCCATTATCCTGAGAAGAAGCCCTAGAGAGGGGTCTTCATTCTCCAATTATTTTGATTTTAAATGAAGGGAATTAGATAATGGGAGAAGTATCAGCCTCCCAGTGAAAACTTACCCCACCTGTGTCAGGAGGAGCCCAGGGATGACTGGGAGCAGCATAACATGGCTCTGCTTTGCAGACTGAAGGCACAGGTGATGCCTCTCTCCTTTCTCCTCTTCCCATCTCCCCATCCCCACCCTGTTCCTCACAGTCCAGGATCCTGCCTGCCTTTGCCTTTTCCTCTGTCCCCCTTCTCCATCACGGCACTGTAGAATTTATTTACCTCCCTTTCACGTGCAGGGAATTGGCACAGAAAAAGCAGGAGGAGTCTCTGGCCGGGGTGATGGGCTCAGGGATAATGCTCACACCTCAGCATCCGACAATAATAGAAAATGCCTCTGTCAGTCTCAATCCCTGGGAGACAGGCACTGCTGAGATACCTTCTGACAATGCTGCTCCACTCTGATTAGCGTTCACTTATCTGGGATCGTTTTGAAAAGCAAGAGCATTATGCTGAGCTCTTTGTTACTACCAAGCTTCAGAGGGGTGGGGGAAGGCACACGCAGCAGAGCCCAGGAACAGCAGGCAGGTTTGTCCCTTTGTGAGGCTGCTGCTTTTCAAAAGCTTTGCAGGGAAAAAAAAAAAAAAAAAACAGAAAAAAAAAAAAAAAAAACAACACCAAAAACCAAAACCCCAAAAAAATTGATTAAAAAAAAGAGAGAAAGCAATTAAAACTAGAACTTCTAGATAACCCCCCACTAATTGTCTTGGGCCTCTCCTGGGCTTGCAACAAACCTTGCACAATCAATCTTTTGTCTTGCTTGTTTTTTGGTTTGTCTCTTGTTCATGCCCTGTAAACACGGGGAGGGGAGGAGGGTTTTGTGATAGAAGCCCAGGGTGTGTGAGGAGTCTGCATTTCTGATGCTCCTAATTTATTTCTGTTGCTGTAGTGCAAGGAGAGCCTGATTGCAGCTGGGATGTCTGACACACAACATGCCAGCCTGCTGAACAGGCAGGGGCCAGGCAGCAGCATCAGCCACGTTTTACACGGGGAGATCTGAGCACAGGAACAACTTGCCAAGGTCAGAGAGGGAGCCTGAGTCA
Source organism: Motacilla alba alba (assembly GCF_015832195.1). Classification (NCBI taxonomy): domain Eukaryota; kingdom Metazoa; phylum Chordata; class Aves; order Passeriformes; family Motacillidae; genus Motacilla; species Motacilla alba. Next base: position 6,723,439 of record NC_052034.1, on the reverse strand, counting down.
GAGCTGACTCTCCCAGGGCCCAGTGTTTGACAAAAACACCTCTGCTGCAGATGTGCTGGGTGAAGTCCCCACAGGCCACTGAACCTTCCAGGAGATGTGTCTGAGCCACAGGAGGGTGAGGATTCCTCTTTGCCCTGTGTGGGGTACCCCGTGCCAGGCAGGTACTGGTTTGGCAGGGTGGATTTCTCTTGAACAGCAAAATATAGAGTAAATTAATTTAAAAATGGGAAGAAAGTCTCCAGCAGCACAAGAAGGGAGGGAGATTTGATCTCTGCTACTCAGGGGAGCAGGGGAGCAAGTAGATGCTCCTTCCCCATGCTGCAAGCCAGGTTTCTTCACTGCAGAGCCCACTGGAGATGTTGAATCCCATGATGGCCTCAGGCTGATCTAAAACCACTGGGACAAGATGCTGACACCCTATGGGGAATAGAGCTGCTTTCTGCTTTCTCCTTGGAATTATTCCAGGCTCTGTGAGGCTGGCTCCATGTGAGATCCCACAGGCTTTCCCCTTGGCAACTGTAAGGGGGCAGCCTGAGGAGCAGGTTGTCTTCCACAGCCACAGCCCAGCGTTCCCTGCTTGTCCTTCACCGTGGGTCCTCTGCTTCTCCTTCCCCTCAAGGGCAATTTGTGAGGGGAGATGAAGGAGCAATCCCAGCACAACCCTGCTGATTGCAAGGCTTCCAGGAGATCTCCAGCAGCTCCACCACATCCCCAGCAAATGCCTCCCAACTTTAATCAACTCTGTGAGAAAATTAAGTAGCAGTTTCTCCTTTTAGTTTATGGCTCATGAGAGGCTTTTCTCTGGCCCTAATGAAAAAATGAAGTAGAATTGCTCTCATTTTCCTGCCCTCCATCTTCTTGTGCTCTTTTTACCTTGCTGTGAGTTGCTTAAAAATGCCACTCTGCTGCCTTCTAATTTGCCTGATGGAATGCTATTTCAATCAGGCTATTAGACAAAACTAAATCCAGCTCTGAGAAACCACTGCCCCCATGCAAACCTGCCTGTGAACACCCCGAAGCACCTGGTGTTCCTCGGGACTTGATTCCTCCCAAAGTGCAGCGAGGAGCTGAGATTCCCATAGCTGCCAGGCAGCAGAAACCCCTGGGAGCAGGGAATGCAGAGCAAACCAGGCTGGCACAGATGTCCCTGAGCCCTGTGCTCTGCCCCACAGTCACTCCCTGTCTCCCACAATCTGTTCCAGAGGAAATGAGGAGTCTCAGTACAGTGGGGAAGTGGAGCTGCCCTATGGGAAGACAAAAGCCATGGCAGAAAAAATTGTGCTTGAAGCCAACGGAGCAAAGGTACAAAATCCAGTGGTAGCACCCCTGGAATTACAGCCCAGGGCAGGGGAAAGAGGGAGATGGTTGGAAAGACCCCACTACCGTGGATAGTTTTGCCCCGACGAGGGGGAGAGAATGATGCATCTGACTCCATCTTATCAGAAGGCTAATTAATTACTTTATTATACTATATTATTCTATACTATATTACATAACATCTAAACTGAATCTGCCAAGCACTCAACGACACTCCCCTGCACTGAATCTCGTGGCTGTCCTGACAGTCCCAACACACACACACACACCTGGCCCTGATGGGCCAAGGGAACAAAACACCATCACTTTGGGTCAGCAATCTCCATATTGCATTCTACAAACAAAACACCATCACTTTGGGTCAACAATCTCCATATTGCATTCTACAAACAAAGCACCATCACTTTGGGTCAACAATGTCCATATTGCATTCTACAAACAAAACACCATCACTTTGGGTCAACAATGTCCATATTGCATTCTACAAACAAAACACCATCACTTTGGGTCAGCAATCTCCATATTGCATTCTACAAACAAAACACCATCACTTTGGGTCAGCAATCTCCATGTTGCATTCTACTTTGGCACAAACACAGGCACTGCAAATGAGATAAGAATTGTGTTTTCTTTCTCTGATGTTCAGAGAATGTGAAACCCAGAATTATTCTTGGGAAGAATTGTGCCTTGCTTTTCTCTGTGAAGAGAAATGTGGCGACACCCCACAGCTCCTGGCTAAGTGCGTGTCCAACCTCTGCCTGGATTTGAGGCATGAAGCACAGTGTCCTAAGCCTCCCAAAGCCTGATATTCCCACATCAGCAGGAAGCTGCCAGACTCTCCCAGGATCACAGGGTGCTTCCCTGCGAGCCTGTGCTTCAGCTCCAGCAGGAGTGTGACTTTGGAAAGGGCTGTGCTAAATTAGGGCTGAAGGAACCAGGTTCACCTAGTTCATACTGAAAAAATGTGTAATTTCCAGGCTTTCCAGAGTGACTTAAGAATTAAAAATATTGGTGTACCCAGAGCCAGCCCCCCACCCAAGATAGCTGTTCACTGTTTTAGACTGGCAGCACAGTCAGCAGACATAGGAGTTCTTCTAGACAATTAAGGAGAATGTAAAAATGAGACTTGTGCTCTAAACCACTGCCTGGAGCACCTCTCCCCCAGTCCCAGTTTGAGGCCAGCCATTTGGGTTGGCTTGCTGTGGTACCTGGTTTTGTTTGCTGCAAATCCACTTTTATACACCAAACTGCAGAAGAGTTCACTCCAGCCAGCACCTCTCAAAGAGCACCTCGTGGGTGCAGATCTGCAGTGGGGAAAAAAAAAAACAATCAAACTGGGCACCTCCTTGTGTTTTTAGGGACCCAAAGCAGGTGCCAAGCATGCAGAGCAGCTCTGCAAATGTTGACTCCTCTAGGCCAGTACTCCCAGGGTTTGGGTTTATCTGGGAAACCCAGTGTCACTTGGGAGATCCCATCTCTGGATCCATCTAAACTGGATCCGTCCACTGACATCCCTCCCTGATTCTGCAGCTGAGCAATGGTGGCACACTCAGAACCTGCATCCTCCGTGCCAACACCGTGTATGGGGAGAAGGCAGCGTTCCTGCAGGAGCTGTACTTGCTTGCCAGAGCCAGGAGTGGTGTTCTGAACTACCTGGAGCCTGAAGACACCGAGAGGAATCACACCTACGTGGGTGAGTGAAGGGCTGAGCTCCTTGCGTGGGTGCTACCAGCTTTAGTCACAGGGGATTTTACATGTCAGCTTAGCCATAATCTCCCCAGACAGAGAGATCAGTATGGTGAATGAGCACAAATGGGTTTGGAACCACAAAACTTAGACTGGCTAAAGGATTTTAAAAGCAGTTTCTCATTACTATTTTCCTGGGAAGGGTTTCTTTATTCCATTTGAGGAGTGTTTCAGGGATATATGGGAGGCAGAGAGAAATTCCAGCTATGTTTATAAAATGTTTTTGCTAGGAAAAGACTTCTTCATTAGAAAAAAAAAATTAAACTACCACTACTTGTCAAGCTCTTTACAGAAAAGGCTGCACTACATAACCAGTTTCAGCAAGCACAAGAAATTACTCACAAAACCTATAGCAAGAGTTTGTTTTGGTGCCTTTCAAGGGGGTGTAATTTACCATTAGCTCATGCAGGCATTCAGTGATTTCTGTGCAGCACACTTCTATGTCTTTTTCCAAAAGTGCAGAGTTTGAAAATGCTGTTAGAGAAGAATCAGGCCCAGATAAATCAAGTGACTCCTTCAAAGGCTCACAGCAGAGGCAGGGATAAAACCCTGGAGCACTGCCTCCTATTCATCCTGCTCTCAAAAACTACAAAACACTGCCCTTTTGCTTCACGTGAACCAGGATCACAAGGCACATTAATTGTCCAGCTCAAAGGGGAGACCAAAGGTTTAAAGGATCTTGGAGGCCTGGATTAACTACTCAGTATCTCTGCAGCACAGCTGAGCACACATGAGTGCCCCCCTGCTTCCCAGCACTGAAGCTGGCACATCCAGTGCACTCATTCTATGGTGAGCAGGGAAACTGAGCTCCCCCTGAACGGCTGTTTCTCTCCCTCTCTTATTTCCGCAGGGAACGTGGCATGGATGCATGTCCTTGCAGCACGGCACCTGCAGCTGAAGGCAGAGCTGCTGGCAGGACAGGTGTATTACTGCTACGATGACACCCCCAGCAGGAAGGGTTTCCTGGTCAGGCACCAGCTGCTGGCCAGTGCAGACCCCTCGGTGAGGCTGGGCTCTCACATCCCCTACTGGAAGATGTGGTTGATGATCCAACTGCACAGGATCATCAGGGCCATCCTGTCCCCTTTCTGGAGGCCACAGCCTTTCCTCAGCGTGGCCCTGCTGAACACCATAGTCACCACCTTCTCCTTTGAGACAGACAAGGCCTCCAGGCATTTTGGGTACAAACCCCTCTTCACGTGGCAGGAGAGCAGGCTCAGGACTGCACAGTGGCTGAAAGCAGCTGCAGGGAGCCTGGGACCCCCCCAGCTGCATGAAAAGAAGAACTGAACAGCACTTTTGGGGTAAGGAGGTTGCTTATCCTGAGGTTTCATCTGAATTCACAGAATGACCAGGTTGGAAGAGACCTTCAAGACCATTGAGTCCAAGCCAGCCCCAACACCTCAACTAAACCCTGGCACCCAGTGCCACAGCCAGGCTTTGTTAAACACACCCAGGGATGGGGACTCCACCACCTCCCCAGGCCATTCCAGAACTTTATCACCCTTTCTGTGAAAAACTTTTTCCTAATATCCAACCTGTATCTCCCCTGGCACAGGGGAGGGAGCTTCACAACCTGCACAGACCTTTGGCAGGAGCTTTGCAAACACAGAAATCCTGGTACAGAAGCAGAGAGGGAGAAAAACTCACAGGCTGCAAGTTGTGATACCCTTGCCATGCCAAAATCTCAGCTATTTTGTGTTCCATGGGCATTTGAAACCTTCCCTGCACACATACAGGAGTTGCTGGCCTCCCTCAGGGCCAAGGTGCCACCACTGCACAGTGACTTGTGGGAACAAGAGAGATCAAGCTCAGCTGGGAGATGGTGCCCAGAAAACTCCTTTGTGGTAAGATCAGTGAACCAGTTTTGTTCCCCAGCCTGGGAGCCACGGTCTTGGACATTTGGTGGGGTGGCTCTACCTGGCTCAGACACTGAAGGGCTCTTCAGTGATAGTTTTGGGGAGGACAAGTAAAACCCAGCAGGTTCTTGCTCTGATTTAGGGTTTAATAAAAAGAAAAAAAAATTCCCTTTTCCAAAACTGCCTTTTGCAAGATGCTTCCTGTTACTCTTTAGCTGTGGAATACTGAATATCTATTTTGAACTATTATCCCTCTAAAAGAAAAACCTCTCATCTTTTGTCCTAACAAGGCATAGGCTGATTAACCTTTAATTGTATGGATGGAGAAGTGATGTCTACAAACTTAAAGGTTGGATTCACGAAGTTTGTAACTCCAAATCTCTTACCACAGAGCTCTCCAATGGCAAAACAAAGCAGATTAAAGCCCATGTTCAGCTGCTGTGCTGGCAGAAAGCAACATCAAGTGAAGGCCTTAGGGGCTGCATTTATGCTAAATAACGTTTGAACTCCAGGAGGAAGAGGTCATTTCAGCTCCTCGCATGGCACTGGAGCTGCACAGCCCATCTGGGAGCAGCATTTCACAGATGATATTTTCCTCACACAGATGGGGCAGGCACTTCCAGGAGATTCACAGCAAAACTGTGGTTTCTATCAGTTTATCAGCTTCTCTATTTTTAAGACCTGCAGAGAGGCTGGTAAATCTACATTATGCACAACTGAGATGTCAGTTTTCACTTGAGCTTGGAGGAATGGGATATTTTTACAATACTGGCTCAAATAGAAAATAAACACTGTTAATGTCACACTTCTGTGTTCTGTGAATCTGTACCCATCTCTTGAGTGTTCTTGGAGTAAAAGTGTGCATATGCACAAATAGAAGCTTATTTTAATTATAAGTGCCCTGATACTCCTAGAAACAGCAAGTTTCAGCATGGCAGCCTTGATAGAAATGATGAAAATTTGCTTCCTGTTAGTCCTGGTAATTACCCAGGAAGGAAAGTGGAGCAATACAGTGAGAGCTGCCAAGTTAAATTCACACTCACAAGAGAATTCTTTTTCAAAATGAGCTTACAGATCAGAAATCAGTTGCTTTGGTAGTTCATTACTAAGCTCATATAACAATAAGTTTGGCCCAAACTGTTGCAGTCTGCTCACAGAGAATTTGAAAAGGTGAAGTGGGTAAATTACCAGTTCCCTACCATTTTCCCCCTTCCACTTGTGCTGGGAGGGGTTAAGAAAGGGGATAATGAGATTTCTGATTTTTATAGATTCATTACAAGTCTCTTTGCAGTTTTTTGCCATTATCCAAATGGTAGCTGACAACTCAAAGAATGTGACAAATACACCCTCAATTCCTCATGCGTATCCCAGAGCATCTCCACAGTGCATCACTGTTGGCCTTCAACAAGTTTTGATGCCTCTGAAATTATGGATTTATCCTGCCAAAAAAGAGCCACTGGGTGGAGCTGCGAGGCTGGGAACAGGTCCCTCCTCGTGCAGCCTCACCAGGATTTAGCAGCGTTCTGCAAGGACTGAAATCCCTGCCCAGGCAGCGAGGCTGAAGGCTCTGCCCTCACTCCGCGGCACTGGGAATTCTGGCCTTCCCTCCGCTGGCTGGAAGCAGTTACAATTTTATCTGCATGTAGCCCTGGAATCAAAGACACTGAGGAAATGATTTTTTCCACTCAGAGCTCGTTAGAAAAGAATAAAAGTTTGCTTTTTGTCTTTAAAAATAGAATGAATTTTGGCGCTCTGACCTCTGAGGAGCCTTGCACAAGCACAACAGGCTGATGCCTTCAGTCCCAGTCCCTCAGTAATTCCTTTGTGGGATTTGGAGCTGCTGCAGATATCAGATGGGAGAGTTGTCAAGCCCCAGCACTATCCCAGATTAATGCCTTACAAGCTTGCCTGCTTTCATAAACCTTGCTGGGAACGTCATCATGCTTTTGTTCCTGTCCTGCTCATCATCACCTCTGATTCTGATGCTTATCAGCCTGCAGATGACATGCAGGATAAGCAGAAGGGATTTTCAAAGGTGGTTAAGTGCTGGATTTTTCAGATGTATCTGAATTAGCTGGCTGCTCAGCTTTTTTAATACTTACTCACCTCCCAGGCTTTGACAAAAACAACCAGAGGATTCCCTTTCCCTGGTCATGGTAGAAATAGGGGGAAAAGTTAGACAGCAAGGCCGCTGTGCTATTTTCCAAAAAGATGAGTAAGCTTCCTTTGGCTGCCCTGCCTTTTGGCTCCTCCAAGCTAATGCTGCTGCAGACTTCCTGTTAGATCCTTGATTTTATCAGATTATAACTTGTTTTCCCCTGGCAATGCTTTAATTCTTTCTACTGCATTGGGTTGTCATTGGCTTTTCTTTTCAGGGTCTCAGCCTTATTATGTAACAGCAGCAGCAAAAAATGAGAAAAGAAAAAATATTTCAGATCTGTTTCTACTTCTGGAGAGGAGCCTTTGTGCACAATTACTCATCCAAGAGATTCAGCAGGTATAACTGCTTCCCCCAGGGGCTCCATTATATAATTGGATTTCAGCCATACAAATTAAATCCTATCTTACCCCTTAGTTAAGCCAGGCAGTAAGTATTTAATGCTAATATCCCTGACAACTATTGCAGGGAGAAGCAGAGCTGAAGCACGGAGGAGACAGATGCAGGCAGTCTCTGCTGCAGGAGCAGGGAGGATGAGCAAGGACTGACACCTGCTTGTATTTTCAACATGGCTAAACTTCCCCAGGACAGGCCATGGCTCAGCTGGAGCTGTTGTGTGAGCTGGAGCAGGGTTCTCCCTTGGTTTTCCATGCTCCAGGAGTGTTCACCCCCCAACATGCACACTTCAAAGAGCCACATGCCTAACCCTGTTTGAGTTTCTCTGGAAGTCTCTGTTCTTGTGCAACGTCTGAAGGAAGCAAATTTAGCAATATTAAAACTCAAGCCAAACACAAAACCAAGCAAAGAATCCCCAAATTAAAAAGAAAATCTCGACTGAGTTACTCATTCATCTGCATTTTCTGCCACGTTCGGTCTTCTCCCGGCGTGTTCCTGTGAGACAAAGCCCTCCGGGCAGAGCCCATCTCTTTTGGTGTCTGGTACATCAGTCACAGAGTCAGGGCATGGTAATAAAGCAAAACAGATTCATGGTAGGAGTTAAACCAGTCGGTCTGGTCCTGTAATTGGAACATAATCTCATATTGACAGTGTTTAACTCAGGATGCACAGGGAGCAGATGGCACCAGGCCAGGCCCCATCGGCCTGCGAGGATTGGGAAGATATTTTCCACGTCCAGCCTGTGATAGATGAGTAATGCCATGGCTGACTCTCACAATTAAACGGCAAATATCATGTATATATGTTAGAGAAGTTTTATAGATTTATAGCTGTGTTTTACCCCCTTGTGTTGTTATCAGGGGTGCCCTGGGTTTGGGACATTTGGGAGGGTCAGTGTGGCAGCAGCTGAGCTCCAATCAAGGTGTCAGGAATGATCTCCACCACTGGGCAGGGAAGGAGGAGTGGATGGACAGAACTCTGGGAGGGGCTAAAGGGTTAAAAGGCCCTTTGTGGGGAACCCTTGAGGTTTCCAAAATGGAAACCTCCATTGTGAGGACAAGCACATGGTGGGAAAAACCTTCTGCTCCCGGCGCTGTGATATTTTCTCTATTCAATCTGCTGTTGTATTTTTGATAAGGTTTTAATAAACCTTTTAAATTTTTGAAAGTGAGTAGCATTTCTCACAAGCTCCTGGACCTCATCTGAGATGTCAGAAGCTTTGCTTCCCAAAAGGGCCTTGAGCCCTTCACTAATCCTGGTTCACAGAATTCACAGAATTCACAAAATTCATAGAATGACCAGGTGGGAAGAGACCTTAAAGATCATTGATTCCAACTCATTCCCCAACACCTCAACTAAACCATGGCACCCAGTGCCACATCCAGGCTTTTTTAAAACACATCCAGGGATGGTGACTCCACCACCTCCCCAGCAGGCCATTCCAGAACTTAATCACTTTATCACCCTTTCTGTAAAAAACTTTTTCCTAATATCCAACCCATATTTCCCTTGACACAGCTTGAGACTGGTGAAAGCCCCACACACTGCTCTGCCCAGAGCCCACAGCCTGGCTGGCAGAACTGCCTTGGGAGCATGGGGACAGAGTGGGAACAGTGTCCAAAGGGCAAAAAGCTCCCACATCTGCTGGGTCAAACAGCCCCAGAGCTCCTCATCCTCCTGGGGGCCAGCAGGGACCTGCCCGTGACACGGGGCACAAGCCCAGGGGTGTTCTCAGTGCCAGGGACACCCACCAGTGTCACCTTCCTGCTCCTTTGCTCACCTCTAAAAGCTCCAGTGGCACAATTAACTCCACAGAACACACTGGCAACAGTGACTAATTCCTTTCTCTGAGCCCAAAATGCTGAGCTAAAGCAGGTGAGAGGAGAGGAAACACATTTATTCCAACTCATCCTATGGTACAGTCTAAGTGCAGACACAGACTCAGCATCCAAGAGTGTGGGACAAGAATACCAAGCTTCTTATAGCTGCTACAGGAAGTTTAAATTGATTTTTCTCCATTTCAGCAATTAATTCCCATTAATCAACTTACTGTACAATGCTGCACAATAATTCACAAGTTTTATGTATTATATGAATAAAATTGCACATATATTTTTATGTGATTTTCATTTAATTGAATTCCAAGGAGATTTATCTGCTGGGTTATTAATAAATCTTAATACGGCCTATAACACTCAATTGATATTTAATTAACCTGCAATAACTGCCTTGTAAAATGTAAATTAAATGCTTTATTTTTTCCAGGCATATAATGTTAAATCAAATCCTTCATTCTACCAGCAAAGCAAGAAAAAAGTGGGGAAAAAACAACATTTCAGGCAACCAAACCTTACACCTGGAAATATTTGATATTTAAAGAGCTTCGAACTGAAAATGAAATCCATGCTTTGTAATCAGTTCTTCTCTTGAAGAGGTACTTTTCCACTCTTCCCACTTTTAAAGATCACAGAATTTCGGTGGATTTAGATGAAACAACAAAATCTCAGGAGGCTTGAAGAGAAGCAAGAGGCGCCCATTACTAATAATAAGGTTGCAAATTCCCATAGGTATTGTGGTATTTGGCATTTTTTCTGAAAATCTTGGCACCTAGAGTCACATTATTAAATGAGAATGTCAATTTTCATTTAAAAATTAAAAAAAAAGGAAAGGAAAAGGAAAGATGTTAAAGCCCTTTGATAGGGGAAGTTTGCAAACCTGAATGTCAAAGGCATGAGAACTAAGAGACAAAAATACATAAATTTTGATCCTTATCTTTAAAAGTATCAGAACTTTTTGAGACTGAGATGTTTGAAAACTGGGAGGTGGCAACAAATGATCAAAACAGCCTTTACAAGAAAAGATGAGAACAATCCAAATTATATTTTAAGATGAAACTCTTTTCCTCCCCCTCCCCTAGCAATTTACATAGATCTGCATTAAATACTGCAAACTGCAAAAACAACTGGTTCTGATTTCCAAACCAGGAGAGCTGGCTGCCTTTGCAAGGTGATTTGAAAACTTCAGGAGAATATGACTGTCCAAAATTGATAAGTCTATAAAGTTTTACTGCCACAGCATCTAAATGTAGTATATCTTTCTTTTTTAATGCATGGAGGGGCCAGTCTGTCTCTCAATATTTTATTAACAGGGTATTTCCACCAAAGGACAGTAACCCTCACTGTCTGTAATCTGTCTGCATTAGATCACTTTAAAAGGAATTTAATGGAAATAAAAAGTTAAATGTACCACGGATTTTAAGGGTGTCACAGCATGGAAGAATGAAAATGAAGAGAATGGATTGTGACTTGCAGTGAATGAACAGAAATAAATCCAGAGCTGCTGGAATGGGAAACCTGTCCCCACTCAGTGTTCATCCTCCTCCTCCTGCACACCCCAGCCCAGGGCAGGGATTCCATGGGAGCTCTGAGGTGCTCCCAGTCCCCGTAGCAGCAGGAGGGGATGTGACCCTGCAGTCCCCAGGGCTGCCAGGACCTGCACTGCTCACAGGGCACTGCTGAGAGCCCCAGCCTGGCCGCCCCACCACAGGGAATCAGCTCATGCAAGGGGACTCTGGCACAGGAACTGACTGCAGCTTGCACACTTGGGTTTAATCCCCAGCTCCACTGGATTTTTGTGCTGGTTTTTACATTTACAGCTGCTTTCTTCCTCTCTCCCTCTCTCTGTATTTTATGATTTTGGCAATTGATCAGGAATAGCTTTTTCTCCTTCTCTTACCTTTCATCTTTCTAAAGGAGGGGTCCACAAGTGTGGGACCTGCTGTCAGCCTGTGGACCACAGCCCCTTCCCAGGACACTTGTGTTTTACTCCACTGCACAGACGTGGCCATGGGAGGGTTTTTTCCCCCCTTAGAGTGGGTTTCTAACTGAGCTGAATCCAGCACTCATTAAGGCCTGACCATGACTGACAGTTCACATTATCTTGGGCAGCACTTTTGATCAGGCAGAGTCCCCTGGGAGCTGCACCAGGAGCAGCCACAGGAGTCCCATCCACTCACAGGCTGCTCCTAACAATGCTGGGAATTAAATCACAGCGTGAGGAACAAATGGAATTGCTCACAACATGTTTAGGACTTGGGACCTGAGAACCCCCTCGCAGAGGTTTTACTACGGGGTTTTCACAAGCCCAGTGCAGGACTGCTGGGCCCCAGTGAGCACCCTGCTTTTTGGGGATGCAGGAGCAGACTCTCTCACCTGCATTACTTCACTGCTCTGCCCTCTAGACAACAACCAACAGGCTGCCCCGTAGTCACACCCATGCCTAGTCCTGGCTCTAAACCCCTTTCTGACTACACTACCCTCATCTTAAATCCCAGCTCTTTCCCTTTGAGAAGCACAGCAGGCTAAGTATTCCTGACATTTCCACAATGCTCAATGTCACCTTTTGTACAGGACTCTCACAGCAACAGCCTCGCTGGGAATAGAGGGATTGCCCCTGGTAGCAAAGCTGTTCCACAGCTGGTGACCAAAAGCAAAGCTTCCACAGTCCTGATGCTGCTGATCCCACTGGGAGCAATCCCAGTTACTTACACAGAGATGGGGATTGACTGTGGGGAGATCCCTAACAGGAGACAGCCTTGTGAGTTCTGCCTCTCTCAAAATTCACATCTGGAAATGAGCAACTGAGCAAGAACCAGCCCCACGAGACACATCTAAACCAGCCCATCTTAGCATTGGGGACATGCCCTTAACTCACACATCCAAATGACTCGTGGTCCCACACAAACCTCTCACACTCTGGATGGTGCTGCCTGTCCCTAAATCCACACCCACTCCCTGCCCTGGGACAAGAACGGGACTGTGACACCAAAGAGAATGAGGTGCCTGATTTGTGTTCCATTTCAAAGGGATTTAGAAGCTCTGCTCCCTCTCAGAAACCTGCCCAGCCTCCCTCAGAGGCTGTGCACAGGCTTGACATGACACCAGATAATGTTTGTGGGTTCTGGCATAACTGGGGATTACTGCTCTGAAAAGGAGGACTTGCTGAAGTGGCTGTGGTTTAAGGAAGGATTTGAAAGGGGAGAGAAGTACAGAGGGAAACTGTTCTAGACACTAAGTCACATAAGAGAAGGCTTAAAAAGCGAGAGCAGGAGGAAATGAAGGGATCTGAAAAGGAAGGGATTTGGGATAAATGAGTGGAGGAGGAGGAGGAGAAATGTCAGCTAGCAGTGAGATTACATGGGGCAACGTGTGAGCTCCTTCAGCCCTTCCTCTTGGGGAGACTGAAGGGATGGGACAGGGGAGATGCACCAGTGAGCTCTGGGCTGCCTGCAGGAGGAAAATGGGCAACCCCACACTCCTGGAGGGAATTGAGGGAATTTGGTGGAATGACAGCACAGCTTGCTCAGATCCCAGAGTAACTGATGGTGGGAACCTCTTACAGGCAGCTCCAGCTGAAGCAGGGACCAAAGTACAGCCAGCGGGTTTCCAAGCACCACCTGACAGAGGTCAGGAGAGGCGTGGGAGGAGCAGGAAGCTCAGAGATGCTGGTGGAGGGTAATGGTGTAATGTTCACTCACCAGGCTGAATTAAACAAGCTCTGCTCACAGATTTTCCTGCACTAGTTTGCACTGGTTATCACAGATAAGCCCATTAATGCAACTCTCTTATGATGTTGGGAAACCTCAATAATGGAAATTAAATGCTCTGCACGGACAGATGAATGGAAGTTACACAACTGCTGCCCTATTTCCGAGAAGCACAGCAATGTGGAGTGGGTGCAGCCAAATTTAATAGCTGTTATCAAAACCAAGGAAAGGACTTCCATTCAGGAGGTAATCAGGAGAAAAGCAAGGACTTGGGAGCATTGCACAACCACAACAGCTCTGGACTCCCACCAACAGCAGCAACTCCAGTGCTGGAACAATGCACCAGCTTCAGTGCTTTGACAGGCAGCCAAGGGCCTTACAAAACACCTGAAAAAGTTAATGCAAATCCATATTACCAGGCCTATTAATGGCCTGTCATTGCCTGTCTGCAGATCACTATTTTGTGCCAGTAAGCTCTAGATTTCCTTAATCAGTTATCCTTAGCCGACATTCCTAGCGCTGGTGGGATTCCATAAGGTCCTAAAATCTGAAGGACCAACCTCTTCTCTATCCATTGAATCACCATTCCCCCATTTCTGGCCTCAGTTTCTTCTTCCATTTAATGGGGACAACACCTTGTACCTTCACTGTAGCCATGGGACACCTGTGTCCAACTCTTTTCAGAGGTGAATAACTCAAGCAGACATTATTTTGAATTTCTTATTCTCTCAATTTAGGTTTTAAACTGATTCTTACAATCTTTCACACATATGACAAAATGATCAAAAGCCATTTGCAGCTGGTTTTAAATCTGCACCAGACTTTACTGAAACCTGGTGTTTCTGCCCCATTTGCAGAGGACTTGGCAGGGAGGACAGGAGAAAAAACTGCATTTCCCCTGTCTCTGCTCCCTTGTCTGTTAACATGAAACCTAAAATACTCCCCTCCATTTTGGATCAATGTCACATAACCTCATTTCCTCAGCTTAAGAAAAAGCCTTAGATTTTATATGTTGCACTAAAATATGTCAGCACTGCTCAGTTAATAAACAGTGCTAAATCAAAACCAGGCCCCAGTTCGTAGATCATGTGAGCAGTGTCAAACACGGGGAGTGATACCACAGCAGAGATGTAATGGACAGGCTCCTTAGCCTGGGTTTATGGCTGTGAAAGAGAAAAACCTGGTGTTCAGTCACTTCTCATTCACCAGAGGCTGTCACACAATCTCTCACAGCTTTTTGGGCTATGTTTATTTTTCCTGGGGTTCCCAAGGGCTCTACCTTCTGATCCCCCTGCAAAACCTCCTCTGTGACTACCCAAAGGACTAACCCCTGACTTACAGCCAGAACTTGAAGCTTTTACTGCACGTTAGAGCAGATCCTTACCTGATAAATCAGAATATCCCCCATCCATTTACACCCACAGAGGAAACAATTTTCACAATTCAGAGGAACAAGGGCTTTATTTTCTTCTCCATGTTGACTTTTCCTGTGTGGTGACTGTTGAAGCCAAGAAACTTCTCTCCCTCTCACTTGTCAGCAGGACATCCCAGCAGCTTTCAGGGCTGGGATTCAGCACCTATGGCCACCCTGGTCTGGCAGCACCACTCCCTGCCACAACCAGGCCACACTGCAGTTCCTATGGGCTCCTGGTGAAATTAAAGGAATGAATCCCATCAAACTGTCCTTGTTATTGCCACCTCCACAGCAGCATCCTGAATTTGGGGGAAAACAATTAGGAACATATCCTAGAGGCTGTCACATGTGGCCATTAGTTATTCCCATGTTTCTCAAGACCACCATGAGCAGACCCACAGAGACCCCATTTACTGCCCCTCACACCTGAAACACGACCAATTACTGTGTACCTTTGGAGGTTAATAGTGAAAAAGCTCCTCTCACTCACTGCTGGAAAGAAAATGTTTTTGGAAAGCTGTTCCTGTCATTTGATATTGTCCAGTTTTTCCACTGAGAAAAGCCAAATGTGAAACCTACGGGCTGGTTCAGTTTTTCCCCTGGCAATACCCAGCTAAAGGCTCTCAGTCTATCCATACACGTCCTCCTGCTGCTCCTGAAAACTGCCATGGATCAACACAGGGGTGCCAGCCTGCAGCCAGAGCCAGGCACTGTCCAAGGCCACCTGGGTGTTGTTCCCAGGGGGATACCTGAGAGACAAATCTCACACCAGTGTGGATCCAGCTATAAATACTTCTAGCAGGGAACATCCCGACTCTGGGAGAGAGGAAGGACTGCAACAAAGCAAGGACTCATCCCTGCCACTCCCAACTGAAAAACAGCCACCTAAAAGTTAGTTTGAGTTTGAACTTTCTGCTGTGGTGAATGGAGAGGGAAACAGGCACCTCTGGAGGGCCATTCATCCCTTCCCAAGGTATCTGTCTGAGACAGGGAGGGTGGATTGATGCTGGAGGTGCCAGTGTCTTTCGACAGGGACTGTAGAAGGAGCCTTGATGATTATCTTGGACTTTTAGGCAGAGTCAGTTAAGGTGAATCTTTGTTGGACTGAAATCAGTGGTGGTTTTGCCTTTGCATTCAGTGGGGCTGGGTTTTCACCACGGTGATCTGAACAGATTAGAAAAGAAAAACAGAATAGGGAAACACATCTATAAGGGAATGAAATATTTATTTCCCCCGATTCACAGAGAGCAATTAAGATATAAAGAGATTAGGGGAACTCTTCACAGTTACTGAGTGGGCTTATATTGAACAAGAAAGGAGGCTTTGGAGCCTGCAAGCACAACTTGAGCTCTCAGCCACCCTGCCTTCCTCCCAGGAAAAGCATCATGCAAATGTGAGGAGGAAGGAATCGCGGCAGACATGCCATCTGGGAGGATGATGGACAACAAGCTGACTAGGAATAAATAGCAAAATATAATAAATTCCAAACCATGCCAACAGCAACTGTTGTGCTATGAATTAACAGTGCTATTAAATGTTTACGCACACACTTCTGTCAGCACCTGTCAGCATTTATGCAATACATACGTTGGCAAATCTGTATTACGTTATTTCTTGCAACTGATCTGCATTAATACTGCCCGTGCACATGTTCGAGCAAATTGCTACACTTCTTTTTGACCTATCCATGTGCAAAAGGATTTTATGCCTATGCAGCAAGTTCGAGGTTTATCTGCCAGGCAGCAGAGCAAGGCTGGGGATAGAGGGCAGCAAAGGAAAGAGAAAGAGGAGCAAGGAGGAACAAGGGACCTGGAAAGCCCCGGCCGGGGCTGGAGATGCCTGAGGAGATGGTGGTGGGCTTAGGGCAAAGCTGGGATCACCCCAAACCAGGCCAGAGAAGAGGAGTCACACTATAAGCCTCCCTGAGCAGGAGAAAAAGGACAGAGGTGGGAGAAGCCCCCAAATCCAGCCCTAAGCTGCAGCCCCAGTGGACAACACACTTGGCCAGGGCTGTGTGAGTCCTGCTAAACTCATGCTGCAGGGAACAGTTATGCTGTAGCCAGCAGGATGGACCACAGTGCTCTTCATTTAACTTTCCCCCTCTGATTCCTTCTTTTTGCTCTCCCCTGCCTTCCCCCAGCCCCGGTGCAGTAGCTGGGGTGGAGAAGAGAAAAATGTGTAATTAAGGGAGTTGCCACTTGCTAAAGCTGGAGCAAAAGAGAGGGTTTGTGGTGACAGGGCTAAATCTGGGACCCACCAGGGCTGCTAATGATGAGAGCTGTGGTTGCTGAACCACCCAGGCAGGAGCAGAGGCAGGAAAACTGGTGGTTGCAAAAGGGGCTGTTGTGCCCCACCTCTGCTCCATGCGGGCAGATTTTGGAGGCTCAGGACTTGGGATGCACACAGGGACTTGGGACAGCCCAGCAGACACAGGCAGGGCAGAGGGAATGGAAACAAGGTCAAGTGATGCTTGATCTGGACATCCCAGCTCCCCGGCCAGGTTTAACCTGAGCACAGGGCTTGGGCCAGGGAATGCTGGCTCTGGTTCTGAACTGGTGCTGGAGAGGAGGACAAACATGCAATGCCTTACAGGGCTACTGCAGGACCTGGGAACTGCTCCTGTCTCCCTCTTCTCTTTGTGCATAGACACCATGAAACTTTTGTCTTTTTATCCTCAGTTTATTTGAAGGACCAAAAGCAGAGATTTAAACCAGCAAACTTTTTGAGTTGCTCCTCCTGGCCTCATCAGGAGAGATTTTTGTTGAATCTGAAGCCAGAGCAGAATCCCAGCCCTGCAGTGAGCTGTGGCAGGATGCAGAACAGGCAGAGTTGGCTGATAGCAGCAGAGTGCCACACAACATCCCATCAAGCTCAGCTCAAACTCCTGATTTGCAAAGGCCATTTGTGCTCAGCTCAGCCCACTGAAATCCAGAGTGTGTATGGCCATTTTGCTGTGTGAATTAAACAGGATTCAAAGACAGCAGGGAGTGACGAGATCTACCCTGGCCGTATTTACCCTCAGTCAACCATATTAATTCATCAACTATATTCCTGTGTCTTTAAACACATGATTTTGACTCAAACTAAAGAAGGGCTTTTATACTTTACATTGGAATTAACATGACAAGCGATTAGCAGATCATCAAGAATAAGACTTCTCTTAATAATGCTAATAAAAAGGGAGATATTTTTAATGCCATTCCTAGGATTAATAATTGCCTTTCTGATAGAGTCAGAATTTCCAGCATGAGCCATTCCCTCCATAGCCACAGGTGCAGGTGGATGAAGCAGCTCAGAGGAGCTGAAGCTGATCACATTTTCCATGTAAAAGGGCACAGTAATTATAACTGATGAGGGTGCTGGAGCCAAAACACTGAGTCTTGAGGGGGGAAAAACCCCAGATTTGTAATCAACAGGGGCAACCACAGGAGAATTTTTTAAATCCTAATTTAAAAGCACTTAGTAGTAGCATGCTATGCTCCTCCAGGTTCTAAGTACGAGGACATCAAAGGAGAGGTAGGAAGTGTCCCTGGAAAGTGCTGCTATACAGGGGACTCTTCAGTGGAATTCACTGGGATTTTCAGTGCTCACACACCTGAAACTCACGGGGTTTCTTCTTCTGTTTAAGGAAGGCACAGAATATTTTAGTGCATCTCCAAGATCAAGTGGCGAAGTGAAGAGGTTGTTGTTTAAGATTCAGTTTTGAGGACTGAAGTCAGCCCAAAGGGATAACAGCTCTACATCCCCATTATGGAGCTGGAATATCCTTGCAAAACAGAAACATTAATAATATAAGTGTGGATTTGTGTCTTTAAATTGCATTTGCTTTGCTGAAAAAGATGCAGAGATCTTGTCTTGATGATTAGCAAACTGATGGCACCTAAAAGCTGAATTTCCAAACGAGTTCAGCCCCCCAGTTTGCAGAGCAGCTTTGTAGCACGGAGTGATTTCTGTTTGTCTAAATGAGTGTTAAGATCCTTGGAAGTCTTTACTCCTGGTTGTGGGTTCTGCATACTTTAAAACACACCCCTGATCTCTTCTAACACACTGAACCCCGAGGAGAAATACCAGCAGGGTTAGAAACCACCACCAGATATATTTTGAGCTTGATTGCCTGTATTATCTTAACACCCTGTTGCTCCAAACCCTCTGAAAAGGACATATCTCATCTTTCTATTGTTATTACACCCAAAGGATATGTCTGCACCGCAGCGCTGAGCTGCCCAAGCCTGAGCTCTCTGGAGCTGGAAGCAGCCTGGCTCCGGCAGCGCCCGGCGTTTCCTCGGCAGGAGAATCTGAGCTGCCCCTGCCCTGCTGAAGGTGGCTGTGAAAAAGCAACAGGAGCTTGGCTTGACTCTTCTGGCAACACACAAATGCAGCAGGGCAACCACTCCTGATCAGCTCGCTCCCACACCATCTGTTTTCCAAGACTACATGGACTTTCTGGCACAGAGATTCCTGTTTGAGGATAGGAGCTTGTGTACAACAGTTTACCATAACCAGCAAAGCCGAGCTGACACTCCCTCCCTCAGAGACAGCAACAGTTTTGCTTGGGTTTTTTTTTGGTTTTGGTAACCCTTTGCCTATTTTGCATCTCTGGTATCACACTGCAGGGGGGCAGCTGCAGACATTTCTGTGCTCAGGGCAGGTTTGCTGGCACAGAGTGCAGCATCTCGTGGGTAGGAGATGGCAAGGCCAAGCTTAGGAAGGAAAAGCTGATCCCCCCAAACTGAACAGGTTTCAGCCCTCTCTGCAGCAGCTCTGGGGTGTGTGGCAGGGCTGGAGCCTCCCCAGGCTGCGGGATGAGGGGGGGTGAGGAGCTGCAGATCCCCCAGTGGCGCCCAGGAAGGCTCAGCCCAAGGCAGGAGCCTGCACAGCCCCTCTCCTCACACTCCTCCCTCGGTCTGGCAGTGCTGGAGCAGCCTTAACACAATGCAGAACCCAGGCCAAAACCCAAAGCCACTCTGTCTGTCTAACCCTGTCTGGCAGTGGTGCAGTACATTATTACCTTCTGTAATTCCCCCAAGTTATTTAGGGCTGTCTCCTTATTATCTCGATATCTTGGCTCCCATAATAATTACAGACCCAGTTTTACAAGGGCAATTTTTTTTTCTTGATTAGTTTCCAGGATTCTGTTGTTGCATCAAAGCTGTGCTCGTTTTTGTGTATTCCTGACAGATGTCTACTGGGGGAATTACAGCATGGGCACGCAGAGAGGAAGCCATCCACGGTGAGATTAAGGAAACAAAGAGCAGTTCTGTGAATTTAAAGAAAAAAAAAGGCATTTCTCACGCACGTGATGCACACCCAGCTGGTCAGATGAGCACACACACACACTTTGGCACTTGATCTTCTGTGATTTCTCCCAGCTTTTGCCCACCCACAGCAAAACACGTTACAGAAGTGCTGTAAGAACATCCTCTGGTCTGTGCAAGGGCAAGGAACAATTAAACGGAATTTGCCATGTCTAATTTCTTACTCTTTCTGCTCTAGCCAAACCTCTAACAGACCTTCACAAAAGAGCTGGTCCTTAATTACACTTTTCATAGCAAGGAAACTTTGGTGAGAAGTAATGAAGTGGACATTTAAAAGCAACTTGAGAAGCAGCTGAGCTGGGAGTAAAGCAGAGGTCTGCAGAGCCCTTCCATCTTCACCACAAGCTCACGTGTCTGCTCTTCTCTAAACTCAGCCTGTCCACAGTCCTCTGTGATCTGCTGCCTTCACCAGGCCTTGGCCAAGAATAAATAACAACAACAAAACACCCTGGTTATTTGTACTACAGTGGTGCCTAAAAAAATACTAATTATCCACAGCAGCGTGGTGCCTGCAGGCCTGAGGTGAGACTGGCACCCCATTGTGTGTTAGGTGTTACACAAAACAGGTTATAAAAAGATGGTCCCTGCCCTGGAGAGCTTATAGACTAATTATGCAAGAGAAGGAGTGGGTGGAAACAAGTTCAGAGAGAGAGAGAGAGAGAGAGTGAGTGATTCAATATCTCCCACAGCAGAGCTCGCCAAGTTTCCTGGCCTGTGAACTGGTGCCTAACCCACACAGGTTCCTCACTCAGGAGGGTCCTGCTGCTGCCTCTTGGCTCCCAAGAACTGACAAAGGCAGCAACTCCTGGCTCTGAAGCAGCCTTGGAATGTGCCTCTGGTCTCTGTCACACAGAGATCAGGCCCCAAGAGGGTGTCTGAACACTGGGAAGAGCCACAGGGCCACCAGGAGCCATCCCTGCCACCAGCACTTCAGCAGCAGCCAAGCCCTTTGCCATGCAAGGGTGTTTTCAGCCACTGCTAAAGGCAGGGCATGGGACTTGTTGGACAAAGAGCTCAATCTGGAATGGCAAACCCTGTATGTTAAGGGCTGGTGATGAGTAGATCAAACCATGTGTCAAATAAATCACCCACTCAGTCCAGAGCTATACATGAAAATACAATTAGAGATTAGCCCATGGAGTGCATAACTGGCAATACATCAGCTACAAATCATTTTAAAAGCATGTAGCTGATCTAGCCTCCTTAATTCCTTGAGTTGTTGATTCCAATTATCAGCAGCCAAGTAGCAAAAGGGTTTTTATCCCAGAAGATTTCTTACTTTTGGATACAATAAAAGTCAATTTATTCGATGATTACTAGGACATGGGCAGTTAATAGGTTGCGTCTGTTCTTTCTCCCCTCAGATACTTCAGAGTGGATCCATTAACACATTTACAGAGTAGACTTAAACAATAATAGTGCTGCTCCTTCTCTGGGGGTACCCAAACCAACCCACTTTTTGTACAGGGCTCTGGGATGTTTTTTACTATTACAGCTCCAGAGGAATTTACATAATTGGTTATGAATAATTTGTAACTTGTCTAAGAGTCTCCATGTAGCTATCTGATTTACTACAGCTTCCCACTCCAGAACCAGCAGAAGATTTTAATACAGTTTTTAATTGCAAGATCATAATTTAAGCATATCAGTGCTGCCTAATGCAGATGGGACGTGAGACCAACTTCTCTAGCCACAGCCTCCCCCTGTAGCTGGGATCCAGCTCCAGGAGGGCCCTGGGAGTGCTGCAGGGCAGGCAGCAAACACTGCCCCCAGTGCAGACCTCTCTTCCCTTTATGTGTTTGACTCCAAATTATGTGCTTTGTGCATGGAGGAAGGAAGAAAAACCCTCGTGGTTTGGGTGTTAACCTCCTGCTGGGGGTGTTTGTGTTCAGGTGATCCCTCTGTGCACCTTTGGTCACTCCTTGAGTCTGACCACAAGAGCAATAATGCATCCTCCCCTTGGCTGAGGCTGCTGGAATGCAGGTAAGGAACACTCCAGGGATGGATGGACACTCTGTGCAGGTAAGGAACACTCCAGGGATGGATGGACACTGTGTGCAGGTAGGGAACACTGCAGGGATGGATGGACACTCTGTGCAGGTAAGGAACACTCCAGGGATGGATGGACACTCTGTGTGCAGGTAAGGAACACTGCAGGGATGGATGGACACTGTGTGCAGGTAAGGAACACTCCAGGGATGGATGGACACTGTGTGCAGGTAGGGAACACTGCAGGGATGGATGGACACTGTGTGCAGGTAAGGAACACTCCAGGGATGGATGGACACTGTGTGCAGGTAGGGAACACTCCAGGGATGGATGGACACTGTGTGCAGGTAGGGAACACTCCAGGGATGGATGGACACTGTGTGCAGGTAGGGAACACTCCAGGGATGGATGGACACTCTGTGCAGGCAGGGAACACTCCAGGGATGGATGGACACTCTGTGTGCAGGTAGGGAATACTCCAGGGGTAGATGGACACTCTGTGCAGGTAAGGAACACTGCAGGGATGGATGGACACTCTGTGCAGGTAGGGAACACTCCAGTGATGGATGGACACTCTTGGACCAGGTTTATAGGGAGTACAAATTACCTTCATCAGGGCTGCGGTGCTGGAGGAATTGACAATGCAGTACCAAAGACTTGGGTTTTGGACAGAAATCTGCATTTAAACTGCTCCTAAGCACTCTTTCAGGAATCTGCCCCTGTTATG
The DNA here is from genome assembly GCF_015832195.1 of Motacilla alba alba. NCBI lineage: Eukaryota > Metazoa > Chordata > Aves > Passeriformes > Motacillidae > Motacilla > Motacilla alba. The sequence goes on along the minus strand of NC_052034.1, from coordinate 6,700,973 downwards.
CAGGCAGGGATAGATAAAATAATCTGATTTTGCATAGGTACAGCTAAGTCTCTTGCCTGTACAGAAGTCAGAGATCAAGGCCAGCAGCTGAGGCAGCCTGAACCCAGTGAAATGGACTGGGAGAGCCCCTGCACAAAGGGTGTGTGCCGTGGCCTGAGTGCTCCTCCCCACCAGGGCTTCACCCTGGGCCAGGTGTCCTCTGCTCTGTGCCCCAGGTGTGCTCTGGTGTCTCAGGGTTGACATTCCCATGGCAGACCTTGACCTGGGTCTGGGAATTCTCCTTTCCCCAGGTACCTCATCCCACAGGAACCAGCTTTCTGCCAAAACCTCCATCCAGTTTGGAAGAAATCAGCCCTCAGATTCAGAGTCACTGAGCACCACAGGCTGACTGCACTGGCTCTGTTTCCTAAGAAAATGGCATCAGAAAAAAGATTCCACATTTTCACTCAGTTGGAAGGAAGTCTAAAGCACAAGACTGAAAGAAACTTTCTCTCATTTTTTCCCTATACGATTTTTTGCTTCAGCAAATGGAATTTAGGACTGGGTCACTGAATCAAATCGCTTGCTCCCACAGGAAGCCTCTTCGTGTAGCCCATTTAATTATTAATATTTCTGCCCCCCAGTTCAACAAAATCACAGGAACATTCCTACATTTGTTTAACTTGAGGCAACTGCTAATCTTCAGCTGCCTCTGAGTGCCATTTCTAAAGACAGTGGCCATGCTGGTGTGCCTTACAAAACACTGGTTTAATAAAAGATGTTATAGCTCTTTCTCCAAATTTCACTATGCAAAGGGTAAATAATTGCTTAAACTCAGTGTTTAGTCAAGAGAGCATAAGCTTCATTGAGGCAAGTCCCCAGTGAGACTTAAGGATATGCCTAAATGCTTTCTCTGATTTGGGGACTGAACAACTAATTGGCCTTTGTTATGATAGAGCCTTTACTGGATTTTTCTCCTTTCAGCTACACTTTCTTTTAAAAAAATTAATCCCATCAAACTACTGAAAGAACCACCTCACTTCCTTCAAGTTTCTTCCCAACATGTAGAAAAAAGATGGTTTATTGTCCTCAAACCAAACCCATTCCAGCCTGTCAAAACCTTTCTGTAAGGCAGCAGCGAGCTGAATAATACATTTCACATTAAATTACACAACTGTGTCATCGGGCTAACATTAAAGGTAAGTCATTAATAAGAAGAGAAAATAAAGTGGTCCTTAATTATACAAGACATTAAAAGGCTGAGTGTTTTGCTTCTGCAGCACCCTCACTTTGTGAGAATAAACGTTTTAAGAGCAGTGTGAACTTTTCTGGGTGGAAATCCCTGCCCTGCTAATGCAGCTCCTGCTGCAGCGTGTCCTCGTGCCCCTCCTGGCTCCTCAGGGCCAGGCCTGTGCACAGAGCCAGTTTTTAAACCCCCAGCCCCCTCACACATGGGGTTCTGCTTTTGTTTTGTTATTGATGGGGGACATGTTCAAAAGACTCAGGTGAAAGCACTTAATAGCTAAACTCCATTGATTTTCTGTAAAAATAGCACATCTTGGTGCTTCTGACAAACATCCAAACATACTTTGGAAACTGGAGTCTGACAGGATAAAGCCAAAGGAGCACAGAGGGAATTCAGGCATGGAAGGCTCAGTGTTAGGGCCAGGTGATGAGGATGGTGGCAGGGAGAGAGGGGCACTTGCAGGCCCACAGCCACTTGTGCATCAGCACAGGATGAGGGACACGCTGTCCCTTCTGCTGCCCAACTCCCAGTTAAATCCACCTAGGAATCCCAACAGCCCTTCTTCAGTCACCAAAGCCACGTGGGGACAGGCTGCCTTGTGCACATCTCCAATGCATGATACCTGTACCCTGCAAGTGACAGCAGAAACTCCTTGGAGCCACAACTCCTCCAGGAAAACCACAGCTTTAAAGCTTTTGGGGACTGCCATAATTTTATTTTTTTTTTTGTCTGCAGAACACCTTTTCCCAGCAGAACAATCCTCTCTGCATTCCCTCCTGGCTCCTCCTTTCCCCTCCAGCTTCCAGAAATGCAAAGCTCCTGTGCTGAGACCCTGTCACCCCTCAGGGACTGAGCCAGCCTTGCCCTGGGGCACAGGACTGACAGAAGCACCACTTTGGGAGGATCCCTGGGAATTCCTGGGGGTCCCCTCCAAGCCTGAGCTAGGAGAGAGCTCCCAAGCAGGAGCCCCAGCCCTCCTGCAAGCCCTGCACAGCTGCCATGGGACGCCCAGAGTCACCATCTGGCAGCTGTGCAGGGAGAACAGGGAGGGTGCCACAGCAAAGGCTTGGGAAAAGAAGGGTTAAGGACACCCAGGAATATCCGTGACTTGTGCTAAGGATAACCCTCCCCTGCCCACAGAGCTCAGCTAAGTGCAGGAACTTTGCATTAACCTGCTTTTGAGGACTCCAGTCAGGTAGGCTCCCCGGGGGCGGGTGGAGCCCGACTTCTCCAACAAAAACAAATTGCAAGGAAAATTTCCAAGGAAACATGAAAGGTTGTGAAAAGTGTTGGTTTGTGTGGAAAATTTTTGTCCTATTTTTCCTGAAAAACCAAATACCTAAAAACAAAAGTATTTTTGGCTAAACCCCTGAGTTTTTCAGTATTTGAATTTCTGAACCATAAAAGAAGCACTTTTCTTGGGAACGGCAGATCAAAAAAAATCCCCCTAAAATTAATTTCCTTTTAGTTTGCATTTAAATTGTCTGCTTTATTATGGCATTAATTCTAGCTTTTTTTTTTTTTTTCAAGAAACAAACTCAAACATTGCACTTATACTGAGATTCAGAAGATCTCTGTGTTGTGGATACAGCCTTTCATCAAGGAGACTAAAATTTTCCACAAAGTTTCAATGCTGGGGAGCCATTTAAGGCTTTGACTCACGTAGCCAAATTGGCCAGGAATTAGTTTGTAAAGAAAACATCAGGGATTTAACCATAGGCACATCCCAAATCACGCCTCTACAATCTAATCTAGCGGGTTTCTTTCTGTAAATGCCAATAGAATATTTGGTACATATTAAAGGATGCTAATAAAATTTACAAGATGAAATGAGAATCCTGCCACGGACACAGTGTGTGCCCCTCCTTTGCACCTTCCAGGTTCCAGCAGCACAGTACAACAAGGTGCATGGGGTGTATTGAAATTAGTTTGGAAACTGGAGGGGTGTCTGAGTGATTTCCTTGTTTGGTGGCACCTTCCCTCTGGTGCCTGCTAAATCATCCTTGCCAAACATTATTTACCCCTGGAGCTAACGAAAATGCTTTGAAGAGCAAGTCTCAGCATACCAAGTGTTAAATATTTCACATGTGCAGGGGTAGCCTTCACATTAAAAGATGTCTCCTTTACCTTGGAGTAATTAACACATTTGAACTATTCTGAGGTAAAAGGGGAAAAAAAAAGTATAAAACCAAAACAAAATGGAAAAAACCCTCAGCATCAGGTAAAGAGCAGACACCTGAAGTTCACCCATGCAGTGCTAACCCCAGGAGATCATAGGATGGGTTTGCTGGGTGCCCCTCACAGGAAGAGCTCAAAGTCTGCCTGGGCTTCCCTTTATTGCAGAGAAGCTTTGCTGAACTCAGAAATGGCCACTGTGAGATAAAGAAAATAAATAGATAAACAAACAAACAAACCAAAGAACTTTAAAATCAGCAAGAGATACCCTGAGAGGCGAGGTGGGACTGGCTACCACGGGACACAACAGAGCAACACCTCCATCAATTCTTTTCCAGTGGCACACCAGGAAAAACAGCTCGTGCCAAACCATCTCCCATGCTCACTCCTGCCTGGCTCTGCCAGCAGCACACTTCCTGCTCCTCAGGAGCCTTCAGCCCTGAGAAAGGAGCACATTTTTTAGAGAGTCCCCAGCTAAAACACAAGCAGTGTGTTCTGGCTCCATTTCAGATCAACTTCCTTTCCACCAGCCTTGGAAACAGTAAGTTGTGATTCATGTGCAGACACTGCTGTATTTCCATTATTATTAAACACTTATTCCTGCCTGTCCATGGGGTGGTACAGGAATTACTGCAATTACAGATCCCCAAAACATTCACACAATTCAGTGAGAGCCTTTCCTAGGGCTGCATGGGACAGCAGAGGGCTGGGGATGGTGGGAATTACCCAGAATAACAGACACAGCCTTGGGCTTTCGTGTGGAGCAATTTTGCACCAGTGCAGCATTGTCCATCATGGCCAAGGTGGAAATCAGGAAACCAAATAAACCATGGGGGCCTTGTCCATACAGCCTTGGAACAGGTCTTCCACCAGCTGGATGAGGATCTCCTGGAGTTTCCTGGGTGGCTCTGGAGCCCACAGTGATGGGGCTTGGGAGCCTTGGGATGAGCAGCTGATCAGTGGAGCAGCACCACTGCCTGTGTTGGTGCCAGGCCTCTCCCGGAGCCGTGCCCGGCAGGATTCCTGGAAGCTGCTCTATGGAGTGGTGCTGGCACTGGGGTTCTGCCATTTCATCAGCCAAGGGGCACTGACTCTGTGTCCCTGGCAGCTCATCATGAGGAGGAACATAATAACCACAATGGGGTGTTTTACTGGAGATGGGCCTTCAACCCAAGGCCCTCAAATCCGTTTTCAGATGTTCATTGCACCACAAATTCCACATGTGTGGAGATGGTCACAAATATCTAGATCATCAGAGCACTGTAAACCCATCTCTGTTCTCACTGTATAGACAGGATCTAAGATCCTGTTAATGTCCTGGTTAAATATCCTGGTTTGATTCCCAGGGATAATAAGGGTAGGCTGAAAGTAGGTCCTCAAAATGGAAAGGCTAAACCAGGATGGCTTCTCCAAAAAGCTTTCCAGAAAATCCAGCCAGAAATACCACAATGAAAGCTACAATGTGCTGAAAATAAAAACACACCTGATGCCAGGCCTGAAGGTCACCCTTTTTAAATCCTGAAAAGCCAATGACAGACTCCAGTACAAAACCAGGAATGTGGAGTGCCTTGGTGAAAGCCAGCACCACCAAACCTCAGCAGGGCACGGTCTCACTTTCTTTCAGTTCCCTCACCAGAAAAGTATCCTGTAACTTCAAAAGTGGAATGAAATTCAGGTGCCTAAACTCCCCCTGCTCTCTCATCTATCCCTGCACTCAAATCCCACACATGGATCCCGGGTCAGCCTCAGCACAGGGAGATGGAGCTTCACCCTCCATATCTTTCATGGTGCTTCTTCCAGCAAGTCTGTCCAAGAGCTCAGATAAGGATTTCCCTGAGCTCCCAATTCAGTACCACCGTGCCTGAGCAAGCTGCTCAACTCAACAATTCTTGTTTCAGAGTTATAGAGGCCAAGCCTAGCTAATCTTTCTTTAGAATTCATTCCCCAAATCCCTGAATAACTTTGGTTGCCCCGCGCTGCCCCTTCCGCACACTCCAACGTGCGCCACGCTCCCCGTAATGAGGGAACTGAACCCTCACACAATGGCCTACGTGTTTTATTTCCCATTCCCCACTGATTAATGCTGAATGCTTCCACACAGAATATCCACACGCTTCACACTTAATGCTGCAATATCTGTATCTATCTATATATATACATATATACTGCAATAACCTTGCTGCTTTACTTTACAGCTGCCAATTTGTGCAGATGGCCGCAGAGTATTAGTCACCCCAACATTCCCCTCCTCCTCCTCCTCCTCCTCCTCCTCCCAACAGCCTTGTTCTCAGTCAGCATTTCACATGGCATTTCCTTTCAAGGTATCCATGGCTATTTTTGGCCCCAGAGTTCCTGGTATATTAAACGCAATGAGCCACATCCTCGGCTGGTGTAAATGTGCACAGCCCTAATTCGGTCAGTGGAGCTGGGCCAATTCACAGCAGTGGAAACAGTCCCATAAATCTGTTATCAGACCAATGCATTAGGGCAGTTTATTCAAACTACTTCTGCTCTGCTTGTATTTATTTACAGATAACACCCAGCAGGTAAGGCTGATGGTCCTGCACCACAACAGGGACTGACTGGGGATAAGGACAGACACTCAGACAGGTCAGTCAAGAACTGCTCTGGTATTACTGAGAAACCTCCTCCCTCTGGTCTCCTTTTGCCTCAACAGCAATTTGTTTCAAGCCCCAAAATGGGTGAAGACCATTTTAATGTAAAAGGGAAACAAAAGTGTAGCTAAAAGTGAACCTTGCCACACCTCCCCATCCTGAACTGTTTCCTGGTTGTGACATCCTCTGTTTTCCGTCCAAAAGCCAATTTTTTACCAGTCTCTAGGCTGGCCTTTCAGAGCAGCCTGTTTCATACAGAGTCTTCCCAAACTCTTGGTAATCCAGCTCAGCAGCAGCTCCATGTACGATGCCTACAGCCTGGAGACACTGGAGAGGAGCAGGGCACAAGGGAAAAACCCCAACCCATTAGACTCTTGCCTGAGTTCCTTAATGCTTTGAGGTGAATGATTTAGGCTGTAAGAAAAAGCCTCCTGACAACAAGATCTATTAGTGTGTGGAATAATCTTCCAAGGGAAGTGATGGAAACATTGCTCCTTGGCACACAGCTAGTGTTTGTCCAGACTAGTTTTTAAATATACAATCCTGAATTGGCACAGGAAAAGTCTAGTCGAGGTAGTTGCTCTTATCTATCTCCATATTCCAGGATAAATCAGGTCATCTCCTTTGTTCTAGTCTAAAAATTGAGGAATGCACTTAAAACAATTCATGCAGTTTTAATCAGCTATGATCTCCCTTTTATGATCCACATGGGTTGTATCTTATTAAATTAGATATATCTAGCTGTTTCTTTTTAATCATCAAGTTTTTCTAATATAAGGCAGCAGCACTGTCTAGCACAGCTGGCACAACCAGGGCTGTGAACACCTTCGGGTCTCTCCCTGGCTATGCCCCAGGTTCCCAGGCAAGTAAATAAACCTCTACTTAAAAATAAAATAAAATCACTCCCTAATTTGTTTTTTGTCACTCAGAGAGCCTGGGAGTGACTTTGAAAGGTCATAAATGTTCATGGCTCTGGATAAAGTCACCAGCTGAGGGGAGCTGGGGTAAATTTCTGAAAAAGAAGGGCTCAAAGGCGTGGAGATAGCACAGCATTTTTGTGGTATAAAAACATGGTAAAAAGATCCATACTGCAGGCTGGATAAAGACTGAGAAGCACTGCATCCTGAGAGTGGGGATTTCAGTCACAGTGTTATTTTGAAAGATTAAATAATAGTTATAATGTTCAAAAATGGGAAGGAAGGTGAGTCCTGAAGAGAGTTTTGCTTTGAGAAAGATTGGCAGCTGCCCCTCCTAAAAAAAAAAATTTAAAAAGAGATTAAAAAGATAAAAAGGAACACGTGCTATTGCACATTCCTATCTACTGGAATGTGAGGTCTTCCTCCCAGTGCTCCCAGTCCAGCACCCCTCCCTCCCCCAGCACAGGGGTCACACACAGGATGTCAGAGATGAGCTGCTCGTGCATCATCCCGCTGGATGGACACAGAGCAGCACTGGAAAATGGCAAATTCCTGCCCTTTGCCTTCCCGAGGGCTTTGCACGGGATCCCAGGTGTGACACAGGAGCATAAAACCCCCGTGAATTCTGAGTGGCTCGTGGATATGATTCCCTTTGCTTTGTACAGGCCCCCACCCTGAACAAGGCCCCTCAAGGGATGGATTTGCAGCCACCACCCTCCAGTGCAAAAAAACCTCAATATCACAGATCACCAACTTACAGCATCTGCCTCAACAGATAAAACCTCAGGTAGGAGCTTCTATGAGATTCTGCCCATTTTTTATAAGATTTAAATCATTCCTTGAATTCACTGGAAAGAACTTTTTTAGTGGCACAAAATTGTTTGAGAAACAATAAATATACATTGGGATAAATGTAAAAAATGATAAATAAGATACAGAGCAGCCACTCCAGCAAACATAAATTTAGCCATATTTTCTTTCCAAGGTCTCTCTATCAGATCTTATCTCCTGCAGGAGACTGGTTTTCTTTCTCTCAACTCCCAAACACTCATCTGTTGTTTTGAAAATGAAAAGCCTGACAGCAGAACAGGACGTCTTTAGAAGAACATGTCTGATATGAGAAAGTCACAGTAACTGTGGTATTGCTTAAGATTCCAACCACTGTTCCTTGGTTCAGAGTCTGCACCATTACTCAGTGTCAAATTTGTTCGAATTGTGATTAAAGAGTGTGCAATGGGTCAGAATAGAGGCAAGATGCAACGGATTTAATAGAGGGCACGGTCAGATTTGGGGGCACTGAATAGTTTCTCGAGCAGGAATGCAGAATTGAAAATAATGCACATTTCCTTGAGTAGTTATTTTGTAATTTTAGTAGGGATTTGTGAACTTATTCTAAATATGACGGCAAGGGGAATTCATGAAACATATCAAAGCAGATGAAAGTATTTTAGTTATTATCAACTGCACTCTGTAGCTGCCTTTTGTGCAAAATAACTGAATTCCTATCTTGATATTCAAAGGGACAAATGCACTACTCCCCACAGGGAGGAGGTGCTCACTCCCTGGTGTCTGCAAGCACAGTCTGCTCTTATTTTTGTGTCTGGAGCACCACTGCATGCAGTGAAGGAGTTCTAGCCCCAAAGGTACACATATGGATCTTCGAGTTCTCTGGAAAGCCAAAGCTATTGGGGGCTTCCTGCACTCCTTGTTATCACTCTGCAGCATCTGGCTCGTGGTCAGCTGTTTCATGTTACTGACTTCTACATTTGTTTCTGCAGAAATTAGCACAGCTTCCTTCAAATGCTACATTCTGCAGTGGTTTTGGTTTTGATTGGAACATCTCGTTGTTCATCTTGAAATCAAAGTCATTTATGGAAGCTGCAGAATTTTAATGTTCCTCAGACTCAAAAGCATTTGTTTAACCACCACCAGACAAGGAGATGAATAAGAGAGACTGTCTGCTCTTGATTTAGCAGGACCAGATTTTTAGAAGAGCTCAGCAACCAGTGTCTGTCTTCAACACACTTAAAACTCCTTTGGACAGCCTGGGTATTTATTAGTGCTTAAATGAGAATGACTCTCATGAAAACCATGCCCTTAGTGAACTGGACAGTTAATACACACTATATATTTCTATATTTCCATCTGAAGGAGGGGATTTATTCATAACTTCAACCTGCAATTTAAAAGCAGCTTTTGAGTCTCATTATTTCTGCACTGGTTTTATTGTTCACCCAGAAGGCCCATCTGCACCACTGCTGAGCTGTGAGCTGTGTTCAGGAATTGCTGCCTCCTACAAAATGATATGCAGGATAAAAACAAAGAGACAGGATCTTCTTAGGTAACTTTTGTTTAAGCCCTACACAGAGAACAGAATAGATTAAAGCAGTGGGAAAAGAAGAGATCAAGTCTTGTGATGTGGCATAGGGTGCTCCTTCCAGCCAACCGCACTTCATTTCTCTCCTCTGGTGCTTCCAAGTGGTTTTCTAGGATACCCCTGAGCAGAACTCATTGTAATAACTGGAGGAAATAAATTAATGGAGAATTACCGCAAGGTTCGTCTAAGAGAAGTTTTGATAAACAACACTTCCAGGCTGAGATATTCAGCTCAGCCTGAGGAATGTGGACTTTCCCACTCCCGTCAAACCGAGCGGCCGGCGGTGCCTCTGAGTCAAGCTGGGAAGTGGCTGCCACAACCACCAAAAGCAATCCTGCATTTCAGGTGCACTCAGAGATCAAGAAGTGCCCTTAGACTGAAAAGTTCTGACAAGGCAAGAGGTGAAAGAAAAAGCATCTGACCCACCCAGCTGGCAGCAGTGCCAGGCTCAGGCTCAGGCTCAGGCAGCAAACTCTGAGGGGAGTTGCAATCTCTGCACTCCCAGTCTCTGTTGAGAAAATTGTGCAATCTTCAGATGGAGGAGACAGAAAAAGGCACAACAGGGGAATCACAGCCCAAATGCCACCCTAGATACAGAGAGATGGCCCACACATGTGCAAACCAGAACAAAAAGCTTATAAAAATCTGGGCAAATTAAATATTATGATATTGCTTCTGTCTGGTTTCTCCCCAGGCAGAGTCCCCTCTTGGCAAAGGGATAGCTCATCCCTGAGCATTACATTATTTAAGTCTTTTCCAGATCAAGATTTAGGCAGACCTTAATTGGTGCTGATCTTTAGGCTGGCTGTCTGTATGGACAAAATGTTTCGCACTTGAAATTATTTTGAAACCACCACTGACACCTCTGCAGCCACAGGTACACCTGGTACTTCTGTATTTTAAAAAAGCAACACACACACACACACACCCCTGGCACTCTGAACCCAGGTTCTACCTCATTTGTACCCATAGGATGCTGGTGAAGTCATCATGATTGCACGGGATAAACGAAGGTTGACGTTGGCCTGTTTAAATTAGGATTTTTTTAAAAACCTGTATATTTTTCCCATTGCTAAATCTTTTACAGAGGCTACTAAGGCAAAGAGCTGCTGAGCTAATCCTCTTTGACTCCCTGCCATCCTGGCAGGTACAGCAAAGCCTAAGGTAAAGTGGAGCATCAAAAGGAAAATTAATGTCTTCTAACAGCAATTAGAGGAAATTATTTAGATATAAATCTTGTTTTATATCTTCTCATACTTGTTTTTCAATCTTTCCCCTTTGATTTTTTTTTCCTTTCAGGCTTTTCAGAAAGAAACATTTAAAATCCATCCTGTAAACCAGTGGCATAATTAGCTGCATGTTACACCTGGTATTTTACTCTTCTACAGAGTAATTCCTTTGAGCTTTCTTTTTTACTAAGCCCCGAGGTCTCCTGAAACTGAATCTACTTGTTCTCTCATCTGCTGGCTGACAGGAACCAAAACCTGGGCAGGAACTGTAGGGTGCCCTCCTGCCACCCCTTCTGCAACTCCCAGCCATGGCAGAGGGTGACCAGAGGTGCCAGGTGTGCCCAGGCCTCCGAGGGCAGGTAAATTCACCTCCTGGTTGCCAGCACTTGGCCTGTGCCATGGAGCAGAGCATGTAACCTAATTGTGCTCTGATAACATCAAACAAAGTCTCTCTGATCCAGCTCCTGGCACAAAGCCACCCTATCTGGGGTCTGATCTGACAAGGCTGCCGATTGATCAAATCATTATCTGCTGCTGTAGGTGTATCATCTAACACCAGCCAAATTCCTCCAGTTGCTGCTTCTCTCTTCCAGGGAGGATACAGGGCTGGGGCTGGCACCTTCCCATGGAGCTGGGCTCGTGCTCACCCAGGGCAGGCCCTGCTTTCTGCTTCCCCAAAAGGGTTGCTGTGCCCACGGTGCTATCACAGAAAACATGCAAAGAGAAGACCGAAAACCAGTTATCTCTTCTCAGCACCAAAATCTCCATTTCCAGAGACAGCCCAGCACAGCTAAACCTGCTGACCCTTCCAGCTTTGCCACGTGCTCCAAGCCTGGCTCACGTTGTGCAAAAAGTGGCACTGGACCTTTTGGGCCCTGTTTCCACTTCCCTGTTACTCCTCACAGGATGACTGGTTGGTAAGAAATCTCAGCTATTTGCACCTCTGCAAACCTGATCTGCACATGAGCCTCTCCCTGGAAATGCCTTCCCCTGGAAATGCATCCCTGTTACTGCCCACAAAGGACAAGGCCTGGCTCTTACCATTCCCTCATAAAGCACCAGGCTTCTTAAACTCTGCAAACAATCTGAGAACGAGATTTCCCTCTGAGCAGGAGCGCACAATTACTCCTGCTTTTGAGAAGGTTGAATTGGACTTTTGTCAGGAGCTACAGCTGAGGTGACCCAGCCTGGAGGGCTGAAGGTACCCAAGGCAGACAGGAGCAAGGCCCACACAAACTGCAGATCCAACCAGGCAACTCTTCATTTGGGGCAGCTTTGCTTTTGTTCCCATCCGAAGAGAGTGAGTAGAGCAATTCTCAGAGAAAGAAAAGGAGGCAGTCACAGAACTATAGAATGTCCTGAGTTGGAAGGGACCCATGAAGTACAGTTCCAGTCGACCACACTGCAAAACTCTGCAGACACCTCTGAGCACTAAGCTCCTGGTGAAGCCATTCCATTTGTGACATATCCCATCTCATCAGTCCTCAAGGAATGAATACGACACAGGTGGATGTTTCTCCCAAGAACAAGCATTGTCCTCCTTTTGTAACCTTCAATCTCAGAGTTACAGAAAGGGCTTGGCAGGGCCAGGAGATGCTGAACCCATTTTAGCACCACTGATTCAGGTCAGCATTTCATCTGGCCACCTCGTGGCACTTCCCAGAGTCCTATTTCAAAGTAAGCTATCCAAGGTAATTTATGTGGTTTATATGTTTTATTTTATCCACATAAATCATGAAACAAAGTCCATAGGGAACAGGCACTCTATACTTATCATAATATGTAACTTAGTTCCCCAGAGATTGAGTATGTACAGAACAGCTAATAAATGGTTCAGAAAAAACCCTAGGTCATTAAATCTTGTTTTATATCTTCTTGTTTCCATCAAAGTATGCAGGAGTGGAAATTCTCTTTCTAAGACAGGCTCCTACTTTTCAGCCAACTGGGAATAGAGCCAGCTGAAAAGAGAGAACCCCACATACAGCACTGACAGCTGTGCACAAAATTCATGAGCTCAAGAGACAGACTGCTGCAGAGACAGGTGTCCGAGATCTAAGTTTAGCTTGGAAGATTAAAACAGTATCTACTAAGAATGCATTTATTCTAATCCTCTCTGCACTAGAAACTACACATGCATCACTGATGTACACATCCTGGAAGCATCCGAGACACGTCTTTCTTGTGTAGGATTCTAGCCCATTGTGTTCAGGGATAAAACAGGTTAGTGCTACGACCACAGCACTGCACAGCCCAGCAGAGGGATGTTCCTGCTGTCTGAGGAAGGGCTGGCAGCAGTCAGCATCCACGGGCACAGAGAGGTGGGGTCAGGCTCTGCCCACCCTGGCAGAGAGCAGCCCCACCCCAGATGTTCCCAACAGTGCGAGGATGTCTTATGTAAATAAGAGCTCGGAGGCAGATCAGGTGTGGCTCTTGCAAGACAAATGTGCTTGGGAATTATGTATGATTCCATGTTTAGCTACCCTGGTACAAATCCAAAGTCTTTTGATCTTAAGGCAGCACTGCTCTAAATACACATTAAATGGAGGAATGTACCCACTGTCCTCACAAGAGCCAAAGGTACTGGACGACTTGGCTGTGGCACCTCCCCGGTGGAGTTACAGGTTGGAGGGAGGCTCTTCCCCTCACTGGCCTGACTGGGTGAAGAATCCACTTCCTTGTGACAACCACAGATAGAGCAGAGCAGATTTTGGTGCCTTAAGCTTGTAGTCCCTAAATTAGAGACAGCCTGGGAAGGCAGGAGATCCAGGTTTTCACAAGAAACAAAGGATGAATCACATATTTAGCATCACGTGATATGGTGCAGTTGCATTTAAAATTGTCTATCAATACAAGTAGAAACGATCATGTTAATACAAAGAACTTGATAATTTGAGTGACATCAAAGTCATAAAGTCAACACGAAGACAGGCTTAATAAACTTCACCTCCTTCACTCAGTAAAATACAGGGCAGGTGCTCACCTTTGGAACACTATAGAGCAAAATTCCAGGATTCATAACAAAAGATTTACAGATTCTTTCCCCTCAGAACATATTGAACCATAATGCTAGATTCTTTAGAACTATTATCTCTCCCAGAAAAACAAAAGTAACAGAGGGCAGGGTATTTTAAAAGGGCAGACTCTTTAACCACAGGATTTCTCCACATCTGTCATTTCCACAGATTTAAGAAAGCTCCCCAATTTTGTTCAGGGGAGAATGGAATTTCACATTCATAAAAATTTGCAAATACTTGTTTAATTCAGCACTTTCACAGGGAGACAACATATCATTCCTACGATCTCATGGCAAAGCTGCTCCTAAGGCTATCACAGAGATTAGTGTGTTGGCGCCAAGCAGCACAAAATTATAATACATGGCTGGAGCTGCCATGCAATTCCTGCAAGCAGCAGTAATCCCTATCCTTGCATCATCAGCCCCAGCCAGCAGGAGGTCATGTGATGGGTGCTCCAGACGACGTGGGGGAGGACAGGAGCAGGGAGGATGTTTTTAATTTATGTATTTAACATATCTGTAATGGGCACCTGAGAACTGAAGCTGCAGAGTAACTTTTCTGCAGCCTCTGGGAAAAGCTCTGTGGGGAATTGGCTGGGCAGCGAGAGGATGTGGAGGTGAGGAACAGGGCACAGCTTCAGCAGGAGCTAAACCAGCCTAGGGGTGGCCACAGCCACACGGCTGCAGAGTTTGTAATTCTGAAAAACCCTCACAGCAGGCAGAGAAACCTCTGCTCACTGGGGAAGGACTCCCCAAACCCACTGTACCCATCACCCAAGGCTGGGACAGGTTTTCTCATCACTCCAGCATCCCAAACACCTAGGAAATAATAATAATGATAAAAATAATAATGGGACTAATTCCTGCAAACCCCCCCATGTAGCAGGGAAGCAGTGGCTGTCCCCGCAGTGCCGAGGGACATGAGGGCACAGGCTGAGCATTTTTCCTCAGAATTCCCCATAAAATGTGGCAGACTTCCAACATGTGGTGCTTTCACAGCAGGATCAGCTTTCCATGCTGAAGACTGGTTAGGAGGGGGAGCAGTGGGAACTCCATGGGCTGTCCTCAAAGCCTCCTCCTTGGGCTTTCCCACAAGCACATGGCAAAGTGACTCCCAGTTCACAACTCATCACAAAATGAAAAAGCATCTTCCCCTCCCCTCTGCTTTCAGGGCAGCTCATGTGTGAACTGTTTAACTTTGTCTGCTGGTTCCTCAAGGCTGGGCCTTTGGGGTTTTCTCTGTGGATTCCTGCCCTAATGCAATAGGAGACACCAAGAAAAAGAATAAAAAAGTCATCATTCCAGCACTGATATTCATGAACATCCCTCGGGTTTCTGACAAGCCGAGGGTTTTGGCCTTATTGAGATTCCATGGTAATTCAGAGCTGTTCCTACCCTTTCCCTGGATCACCCCTGGGACCCCAGACTCTCCCAAACCCACCACAGCCTCAAGACACCACAGGAAGGGTCCCATAACTCACAGCAGTGAGACCCTTCAAGGAAGGGTTTCCTCAGGGCTGTGAGGTTAAAGCTTCAGGGGAAGAAGCACTAATATATATTTGAAATGGAGAAAACAGCCTGGGTGGTGAACCTAACAACTCTGTCCCAGAGTTAAACCCCAAGGACCTTCTTTCCAGAGCTTGGGGACACCCTCACCATCCTGCTCCACCCACCCCAGGTCAACAGAGGAAACGAGACTCCAGTGAGCCACTAGGCTCATTCTCTTCTCCTCCTAACATATTACAAGGCCTCTAGAAGAAAAGGAATGCTCTTTAATTCTTCAGCTTTCAACCCTTCCCAAGCACCGCTTCTTTATGGATTCCAAACCAGTTTGACAATACACGGTTCTTTTGGTGTACGTCTGAGTTTTGGAGCAATATTTAACAACTAAATTAGATGTGTGCATGAAACACACAAGGCTGCCTGGATATTAGGTGGTGTCTTGTTTTATAAAGGCAAGAACAAAGACCTTTATATTGCAGCAGGCAGGAGCAGCCCAGGTTTGTGCCCAGGTTCACTGCTGGGAAGTGAACTAATAGCTCGGGTGTTTTAGGCACCATTATTCATGGCTTTTGCATTAAGCCATTCCCATTCTTTCAAATTCCTTTTTAGGCTGCCCCTATTATTTTTAATCCCTGCTATTTCCGAGGCCCCTGTGGCAGAGCACTGCAGTGCTGCTGTGGTGGAGGCTCCACACCTAGGATCACCATCCCTCAGCCGCAGCACAGCGGCACCAGCTCCGTGCCCTGTGCTCCCTGCAAGGGAGAAGGAGCTCCCTGGCCAGAGGCCAGTGCCCTTCAAACCAATCTGCACATGGCCTAATCAGAGCTGTGGTCGGCTCTGTATCCTCAATTTGTTGAGTCACATCAATTTGCTGAGTTTCCTCTCCCTTTAGAAAAACACGCAAGTGCCGTTTTCTAAACATATTAACTCTCTTCAGGCTATTTTGTTGTGTAAACAGAAAGACAAGTGACTGGGCATTGCAGGCGAGAAACTGATGCTCACTGTAGCCTGAATTCTTTGCAATTTCACTAGATTTGTTACATCACTTTAATGTATCTTTTGTTTCATTATGCCATTTTGAGAATTATGCTGCACCCTTTTTCTTAGACAACTCCAGCTTAATTACAGCTGGAAAAAAAAACCCATTACACAGCCAGGGAAGGACGCCCTCCAGTTGAACAGAAAGTGTTGCACATCTTCATCCATGCTCAGAGACCCTCCCCAGTGCCCAAAATGCCAATGGGATTAATCCTGAGGTTGCTAAAGCCACAAATTGCTGCCAAGATCTTCAAACCTTTGCTCAGTCACAGGTCAGAGACCTCCCCTCTTCTGCCAGTCCTACAGCCTGGTGTTCTCCTGAGCCACATCTGGAGTCAGCACAAGCATGAGGCACAGCAGCCAACCCACAACAATCCCACCATTCCCGCTCCTCACCACTCCTGCCCAGCCCTGCTGCTCCCTCCTGCCCACGGGCAAGGCAGGCTGGCCTCAAAACAAGTCCCAGGAGGGCCCAACTTGCAAATGAGGAGGGCAACATAACTGGCTTTGCTGCAGGCTGCAAGAAACAACAGACAGACTGCTTAAGGTGACTTCAAGGTCAACATCAATCTGCTGTTGACATTCCCTTTCTCTTGGATTTTTTGCTGGTATCTTCCATCAGCCTCTCCCCATCACTTCTGGGAAGTCTTATCATCTTGGTGGCTGTTGTCCACCCCAGAACTGCTTTTGGATGGGACTCTGTACACTGTTAGTGAAGCACACCATAAAACAGGATTATTCCTAGGCTGCCTCTTTGCAGGATGTTTTCCATGCCACCATGCACAGCTTGTACCAAGGTAAAGATTTTCAGCTTTCTTCCCTTTGTACAGTAAAAACTAAAGCCCAATATTCGTTCCCTTTTGTGTTACAAGATCACAACCAAGCTGCCAATCATCTGGCCAAGGGGGTTATGCAAGAGTCAGGTTTACTGTAAAGTTGTACAAATTTTATAGGACCACAAACACTTTAACTACCATGATGCTTAAAACTCAAGAGCATTTGGAGAACAAGGGGAGTTATTCAGGCTCCACACCATTTTGGCTGCATGTTTTCCAGGTGTATGATTTCACCACATGGAAAAACACAGCCATTGCCAAAGTGAACTCATAAAAACCTTTGATGAGTAAAGTTTGGATAAGCACAAATCATTTGAACCGACAGTTGGTCCAATTCTCAAAGGGGTTTGGCAGACATAATATAATTCGTGGTTTCACACACAGACCATTTTTCCCTTCCCTCCTCCCCCCCAGTCTTCACAAATTCGGAAGATGTTGTTCTAGAAGGTGCACTGGGTTGGGTTTGCTCTGTTTTTCTTTTCCCCCGAAGGGTTAGGCACCACACTCTTGCAACTCAAAGCCATTTGGGGCTGTGAGGAAGCCAGCAAACAGGTTTTCCAGAACTGTGTTTAGATAGTTGCATGATCTGCCTAATAGACATTAAAAAAAAAAAAAAAAGAGAGAGAAAAGAAAAATTAAAATCTGGGTGTCTCACCACCCATTTGCTAGCAGGCACGTAATATAAGGCAAAGGCTTTAACAATCTCTTCCTCTGACACATTGGAACATGTTATTTCAAGATGTGTGGCGTCATTTAAGGCTGTGCCATGAGATAACAGAGTATTTACATCTCAGGGCTGGGAGCAGGGTTGCTACAGCTTTTAGACATTATTGACATAATATTTTCTTTGCTAAACAATCTATCAGGAAATTGTCATATTAATAACTGAGGTAATGCCAGGGACTGAGCAATCCTACACAGTGCAGGAGGCAGCTAGAAATAACATTAGAGAGCACAAACACAAAGAAGATGAAAATCTTGCTCCGAAAGGATTTTGCTCAGCCCTGCTAGGGAGAAAAGAGCTTATTTCTCATTCCCACTGTCCTTCTCTATCCACATGGGTAGATCCAACGGGTAGCAGAGCTTCTGTCTCTGCAAACACAAGCAAAGCCTGCTTGTTCCTCCAGAACTGGAGTGAAACACTCATCCTGTAGATAGAAAATTTAAAACTGACCAGTAATTAGGAAGTTTGATATATTTGAGTTGTAGAATCCTATGTTTTGCACTTTGTGATGCAAATGAAAAATGGGGAAAGATCAGATGTGTAATTTCTATAGGATGAATTATAATTCTCAGGAGACTCCATACACCTCATTTTCAACAAGTCAGCACATTATCTTCCCCTTGGGTCAACAGACTTCCAGCAGATCAGTAGGGCTTCTTTCCCCAGCTTTCATTTGAGGAATTTTTCCACAGTTTAGGAAGAATTTGTAAACTGATGGTTTTTATTTGTAACTTCCCAATACCCAAACAAAATCTAAAATATTCAAATTTCCAAAGTAGAAACTTTGGAGGGTCACGTAATGTGTCTCTGTCCCTGTATAAAAGAGAATCAGCAACACAGTGAGCTTCTCAAAATTAATTCACTCCCTGTGTAAGCTTTGCCATATTTCTTTATAAGCCTTTCCAATAAATACTCCTGAAAATTCATGCCTGCAAATTCACTGGATGGAATTATCAGGGTAAGCACATGCAAAGCAAGAAGCAAACTGAATTACCTTTTTGTCTGCTTTTTTGAAATTTTTACTATTTGCACGATTTGTCCCAATCCTCCCTCTTTTCACCCCCATGAATAAATCATGTTTCCTCCTACAGGAATTCCAGGATGGGACAGAAGTTGCCCTCATGCAAGTCAGAGGCAAACCCAAACCAGAGGTGTGGACAACAATCTCAAATCACCATCTTCCACAGCAAGAACCAGTTTTTCCAAGAACCACAGCTGCACTGCTGTGACAATTGTCCTTCCAAACATCCCTGTGCTTTTTGGGGTCTCAGGTGTGCACATGCAGTGGGGAGGCTGGAAATGAGCTGGGCCTTCCCTCTGCAGGATTTAATCCCAACAAGCTCCCCTTGACTCCAGTTGAGGCCCTAAGTCATGACTTGCTGCCTGTTCAGCTTCCTGGGCTGTTCTGAAGAGCTCAAGCTCACACAAGCCTAACCATTCCCCTCACTTTTACAAGCATATTCATGTTTGCTGTCAAACGCATGAGTTACTTTTCTCCAGGCTATTGCAAGAGAGCAACCAGTAATTACTGCAACTGCACAAAACGCTTTTTTATTTAGAAATGGATTTCAAAATGGGTTTGGTGATTATACCATCGCTCTCCCAAACTAGGTAGTAACTGGCAAACTCTTCTCCTGCTCTGGATTTGTAGAAGGTTGGTGCATTTTGATTTCCTACAGAATAATATTTCCTCTGCCCTTCCCTTCCCATCCTGCACGGACTGATTTTTACCTTCTTTTTTATTCTGTGCCTTTAGGGGCTCAGTGGAAGATTTCCAGAGAGGAGGAAGTGTCTTAAAGCACAGCAGAAATGCACATTCAGTCATTACTGAAGCTTTGCAACACAAGCTCTTTGTGGAGAGAGGCTCCAAACCTCAGCTTGCCTGGGGAGCCCTTGGGAAAGGCACTTCCCTGCAGGGACTCAGGATGGCACCAGAGCTGGAGCTCTGGAGCTGGGTTTGCACTTGGACACCCCACAACAGCAGCTTCCAGAAAAGTCTCAGCGTTATTAAATACTAAACACGCCACACGCTTTTGAGAATCCAACTTTTACTTGGTTATCTGCACTTGAGTTCTGAACATCTTCCAGAAAAATGCTCTGCCTCTCTCAGGAGAGACTCCAAAGCCTCCAGATCTCTAGCAGAAAAAAAAGTAGTTCAGGAAGCAGGAATTCAAGTTTCAGCTCATTAGTTTTGTTTATGAAATCAAATTAATATATAGGTAATATATATTTATAGACTCATTTATATAGAAACTTACAAATATGATCTATTACTACACCATACTTGTTATATAAATTTTAATATGTATTAGAGAAAAATCCTATAGGCCCCCAGTGAGTTATCCTTTCCACAGAGTCCCATGTTTACACTGACTCCAGCTGTTTCTTTGGACATCAGTGAGGACTGTCAATAGGACTTTTCCCACACATGGTATATAATTACAAGCTCAATCCTTGAGTGACACCAGATTTCACAGATTTAGAAACTACATAAAATCATACTTCTCTAATTAGCTTTTAATCAAGCACCAGCAAGTAAACATTTAAACAGCCGAGCCCAGACCCTCCCTTTTTTAGAAAATTGCTTCCACCGACAATTAGTGTTGTAAACTTTTCCTGTTGTCCTTTTGCAAGAAGAAAATATTGTTGTTATGGACAACAACTAAAGAATACTTCACCTTTTCATTCCTGGTTCTACAAAAGCAAAAAAGGGACCCTATATTTTAGCCAAAGGAAAAAAAAAAATGGGCACTATTTTTGGGGTTGAAGGCTCGTTAATATGGAACTGAGACCTCCTTCCCACCACTGGTTAGAAGGTGAAGGATGAAGATGGCCTGGAAATGGTGGTTTGGAGTGGTCAGGTCTCCTACTCCTCTGCTGCCCCCCACTTTACTAAATATCCATTATTATTTATGCAAATCTCCAGCTCAGGTAGCTTACAGAAGCTCACCAGGACCATCACAGAAATCATAAGAAAACCTTGCACAAGGACAGAACATTTTGTTCAACATATCTGCACTGCCCATTTCTTTCAATTTTTCTTTCTTTGTGTGAAATCCTCAGCCCTCAGAGAGCATCTACTGCTTCCCTGGGCTTTGATTCCCCTTATTTATTCCTTTATTCATGAATGAAAGCATCCTTAGGCAGAAGGTGTTGTCCAGATCAGAAGCAGGCAGAGTTTCTCAGCTCGAACTTTTATCCCAGCCCAAAGAAAACAGGTATATAAATTGCAAATTTATGTTGGATTTGTCACTTCAGCTGAAAAAATAAAAGTCATCAGCCTGAAAGTGCTTACACATTTTCAAACTGAAATTAATAAATTAATTTCAATTAACAAGAAAATACTGCAGGCACTTTAATGAAAGGAAGCATTATGTATTGAGTCAAACAGCATTTGATTCAACCTGAACCAATTCCCCTTTTTGGTCCCTTCACTACTATCACCATCCCTCCAGAATCCAAGGAGCTTTTTAAGAAACATTTTCCTTGCAGCTTTTTGGAGCAGACTGCTCTGCCTGTTTATTCCCTGCAGCATTTCAACTCCTTTCTGCCTCTTCCAGGAAAATTTGTGCCTACCAGTATCAAGACCACTGTAATTAAGAAACCGGAGGAATTCTTGCTGGAGATAAAACTGTCCCATTTGCTGGTAAGATCAGGGACAATCCAACAGATTTTGTTTTATTCTGGGAAATACAAAGCTGCTGCGGAAGGCAGATTTTGTCCCTGCCCAGCCTGCTGGGACAGAAGCTTGTGAATATGCATCTTCCTCAGCCAAAAACTTTTTGACTCATTCCGTCCAAGAAAATGTTCCTTAAAAAAAAAAAAAAAAAAAAAAAATCAGATCCCCCTCAGCCACTGTCACCCAGAGGTCAGAAATACTTAAAATATATAGATGGATCTGAAGGAGTTTAATGGTCTGTAACGACAGATACAGAGCCCCTCCAGCTGGATGTCACAAAAATTAGAGTAGTCACTTTACGAGGAGATGTGGCAAGAGGGATCCCTTCACTGGTGCTTCCACCAGAGCTCCAGCTAATTACCTGCCAGATGGACATGGACGTGCTCAGAGGGGCTGGCTGCAGTCAGAGGGGGTGTTTAACATCCCCTGGACTGCTTTGCTGCTGTCCCCTGCCAGTCCTTCACCTCTGATTCCACATGAATGCTCAGGCTGAAATGCCAGCTCTGCTAGGACATGGATGTGGATCCATTGGCCATTTTGGCAATGCTCAAGGACATTTCTGCTCACTGATTTGCTCTCTTAGCAGCTGGGGATTGCTCAATCTGCTGAGCCGGGCTCTCAACTGCAGCCCTTGACCACTGAACCTTCCCTTAGTGGTCCCATCCTCCTGCAGAGCCATAAAATGCAGCTTGTCCTGGTGGGAATAGGCTCCAGATTTGGACACACAACAGAGTGGGACAGGTTTAGGAGGTTTGCCCCACAAGGTGTAAAAGGGGGAGGATCCATTGCTTATGTCCATTCAAGAGCCTTTTTTGGCTTGAAATCATGAGAAAAACATGGGCTGTTCCTTGCTCCCAATGCTTCTCCATCCCTCTCCAGCTGGCTGCTGCCTCTCCAGCAGAACAGCTTGGGATTGCTTCCTTGGAAAGAGCTGGGAGATGCCAGCTCTCCTTTCTGCATTCTGCAGAGCCACCTCTGCAAGAAAAGGAGCCCCATTTCTGAAACAGGGAGAGATGTTGCCAACCACACAAAGTTTTTCTAAGGTTTGCAACCCTATGGCAGAATTCCCCAAAAACCCATGGCAGAATTCTGCCCAAAAATATGGCAGAATCCCCCAAAACTTCCCAGAAGTCCCAAAAAGGGACTGTGCAGCGCTGTGGATGTGATCTGTTCAGTCGTGGTGTGGCTGCTGTGGCAGGAGCCTCACACAGCACAGGGAACACCTGCATGTCCAGCACAGTTTGGGATGAGATCACTTGCAAAGCCCAAAGGTGTAGTCCTAGTCAAGAAAACCTCTTCATCAGGGAGAACAAACGAGGCAGAAGCATCTCTGGGGCTCATTCCCACCACTTCCTCCCATCCTCCTGATGAACCAGCCCATTCCCTCCCAGGCTGTGCTGCCCTGCAAAGCTGCATCACACCCCTGTGGCCCGTGGGATTACCAGAGACCGTGTGTGAATGGGGAAAACCCTCCTGGTTGCTGTAGGCGCCTCACCCTCTCACCAAGGCACGGCTTGGGCTGGCAAATGGGGTCCTGGTAAACTGAGCAGCACCACAAATTACAGCGTGCAAACGTTAATGGGGACCACACCCTGGAGGAGGGGAGGGAATTGATGTGCAGCAGCGTGACAGGGCTGGACAGAGGCAACGAGACAAAACTGCCATCACACGAAAGCTGCTAATTGGAGTTTAACTTGTCTAACCAGCCCCTCTGCAGCACATCAAGGATAAATTTGCTACCACCCTGGAATTTGTACTCTCAGGTCTGCATTCCTGGTTTGCCAACATTTAATGTGTGTTTCAGGTGGAGCCAGGAAGGGCTTTCCTAAAATTGATCTTTAATTGTGAGTGCAGACCTAAGGTGGGAATTCAGCTGGATAATTTACAAGTAGGAGGTTTGAGGGTTGGTGTGGTGGAATGAAATTTGCTTCGTCAGAATCCACAGCTGATCAAATTCAGATCCCTGTGCAGATTTCACAGACCCAAAGAAGTCAGTGGAATCACTGAGTCTTCGGGACAGAATTTGATTGAGGACACTAAATATTATTTTTTGAATTGGTGAGCTTTCCTGGAATTCTCCACAAAACCTAACCTTGCACACACGTGTTGTGAGATGCAGAAGACACAGGAAAAGCAGCATGGAAAAACCAGCACGTGTCATTATTGTATTTGCATTGCCCCCAAATGAGGGGAGGAATGATGAATCTGACTCCATGTTCTCAGAAGGCTAATTTATTATTTTATGATACTATATTATATTAAAGAATACTATAATAAACTATAGTAAAGAATACAGAAAGGATACTTACTGAATGCTAAAAGATAATAGTGAAAACTCGTGACTCTCTCCAGAGTCCTGACACAGCTTGGCCCTGATTGGCCAAAGAGTGAAAACAACTCCCAGCAGAATCCAATGAAACAATCACCTGTGGGTAAACAATCTCCAAACACATTCCACAGGAGCACAACACAGGAGAAGCAAATCAGATAATTATTGTTTTCCTTTTTCTCTGAGGCTTCTCAGCTTCCCAGGAGAAAAATCCTGGGCGAGGGGATTTTTCCAGAAAATGGGAATGCCACATGCCATCTCTCTTAGGGATGCAATATCAGATGGAAACAGGAAACAGATAGAAAGACAGGAATGGGTGGTGACCCTGCTGTAGGACACAAGAAACTCTTCCAGCCACACCAGAGACCCTCCTTTAGCCAGGCACTGCTGATTGAGCAGAGAACTTCAAACAGCAGCAACCCAGGTAGAGACCCAGCCTGGCTCCTGAGGTGCTGTTGACCCAGAGCTAAACTAATTAGCCCCTTTCCTCTTCAAGGGTTCTCAAATGCCACTTGGCTGCGTCACTCCACACCGGAGAACGCTGAAGCAGACTAATTACACTGGCAAATGTTTGATTGAAAATTACACTCAAATGGCGTGGAGTGCAAGAGGTTACCTCCCTCTCGTACAAGAGGCCTGATTCAAGGCTCTGGGGCAGCTCCCCTTTAAAGTCAGTGTAATTCTGCAAGTCCAGGAAGCATGGAATAGAGAGAAAATAAACTTATTTTTGGCACACAGGCCAGATTCATTTTACCAGCAGTGCCCCTCTGATGCTGATGCAGCCCAAACGGGGCTGGTGAGCCCATTACGGCCTTGACTGGCTCAGATGTGGGCAGGAGGAGGGAAACACCACCTTATTCTCCATGGACAGCAGCCCAGAGGCACAGCTCAGCCAGAATTTTAAGCGGCTAAAATGCTAAGCATCGAAGTGAGACTCTGTCCCAAAACTTCCTGTGGGTTACATTTGCACCTCAGTTTCTCTACCTGTAAAATAATAATTACCCAACACACCAGCTCTTGTAGGACTTAATTAGCACTTGTCAACCTCTTAGAGCTCCTCAAGGGAAGAGGAGCTGTGCACCGCAAAGTACTAATTAATGGACGGAGCCTTTGGAACAAAGTATACGATTCTGTTGTTGTCAGATCTAATAGAGTCATAAAAAAGCAGGGCTGGAAGGGATATCAAGAAGTAACCTAGACTGTCCCCCTGCCCTGAGGCATGATCAAGTATATCTAAATCACTCTTGATAGATGAATACCCCTAAATCCTGGGATGCTCGAGCTGTGGATTAAAATAGATGAAGATGGGCTGGTGTTACACGTGCGTTGGGCTGCGTGGCTGTGCTGAGCACAGACAAACACTCCCTCACACGGGGCCTCTCCAGGGCTCTCTGCCTCCCTGCAAGAGGCTTTGCTGCACCCACAGGGTGAGGTCTGAGCTTTCCGACTCCAGCCCAGGAAAGGAAAAGCCCCACTGCAGCATGCGAGCCCCGAATCTCCAAACTGGAATGGATGAGACTCTCAGAATGGGAAGAACTGGGAACAAAGCAGAGAGGAGTTAAAGGATCTGCTTGTGATTGTGAGGAGCTTCAGGCAGAACCAGAAAATGAGCACAGGTCACCCAAGCCTCACACATGGCTGGAGTGCAAGGCTTCCATTCCATAATACCTCCTGACCATTTCTGTTGTGTTTTCCCCACTTTTCTCCCCCTTTTGCAATCCCAAGAGTCCACCTAAAATACCATTTGGCATAAGGTATTGTGAGAAATTATACTCACTTCCAAAAATTTAAAAGGTTTATGATACTTGCCTTTTAATTTTGAGAGTCAACCATTGCATTACTCATCTATCACAGTCTCATTCACATGTGGCTTCTGAAGCATTGCACAGCCTTAAGTGTAATATTCCCTTTTTTTTAAGCTACACAAAGATTTTTTGAGGGTTTTGTTAAATGCTTTAATTGTAAAAATGTGTGAATTCAAGCCATCTTTCCAAGACATACATGCAAAGTATAGTAGGAGATAACTTTTATTTGATTAACTTCATACAGGAAAGCTTTTGAAACTTATACTTTCTTCATCAGCCTGGTGGATAAAAGCTAAGCCGGGCAACTGATACAGCACTGCAGAAGTTTATTAAATTAACCAATTAAACTGAGGCAATACACAATTTACAGAGGCCAAGGCAAACAATAGAAGGTGGAACACACTCCCGGGGCTGAGGCGATCGAGTCGTGTCAGCATTTCCATTATGAAGCTACTTCAGAGTTATTGTGGGAGGTGTGCAATAAAAAAAAGAAAATGGTTCAAACCACTGAATTCAGTCATTCTTAGGGATTCCCAGACATGCCCAGGCGGATGGAAGAGCAAGATGCAAACCAGTTTTTCCCTAATTTTGTCACTCAAATTAGAAAGGAGGTGTGGCCTGGGGAAACAGGTTGGCAGTTCCAGGGGAAACAAAGGGAGGCTGGTTCTGCACAGTGCCCTGCTCCTGGCTGGGTGAGAATATGACCATAATGAAGGTGATTAATCAAGTGCTGCACGTTTGTGTGGGCTGAGCCAGAGCCTGCCCAGTAACAGAGCCCTTTGTGGGGATGCAGCAGCATCCTGCCCTCATCCCAGCCACCCCAAGACAAATCACAAACACTGCAAAGCTGTTTGTGTCCCCAGAGCTGAAGCACACAGGGGTACCTGACCCTGGGATTTGTCACCTCTCCAGTGCTGAACCAAAGGGAATACTTTTCACAGCAAGGAGAATCAAGTGCAAGCTGAATTCACCCAAACATTTGGGTGGCTGGCATCAAATCCCAGTTCAAATCCCAGTTTTAAAGGCTGCTCCTTCCCTGTAGAAACAGCACAAATTCTTTGGGTAACAAAGATCCAGTGGTTTCACATTGCATTTCATAGCACATGAAAACCTTTTCATGAGGTGCAAACCTTTTCACACAGGGAAAAAAGAAAAGGGAAAGAAAAAAAAAAAAGGGAAAAAAAAAAAAAAGAGACCAATATGGAAACACTGACACCACATTTACTGTAACAGCCTGATCAGCAGCAACTATAATTCTCCTTCAAAAGGTCACACCCACAATGCTTTCTTTGGCCTGTGCACCTTGTATATTGCCTTGGTCTAACTGGTTAATTTAATAAGCTTCAGAAGTATTTAGCTGCCTGGCTCAAGCAGTTGGACACAATTTAAAGCCAGGTAGCCTGGCATGTGACCACAAGTTGCTTTTGGGATGGCATCTCCAGGGTTCATTGCAGCATCCCAGCTCTGCTCTATCTCCTCTCTGGAAACCAAACAAGCCCAGCTCAGTTCCCAGCAGCACAGAGCAGCCACAGGGCTCTGGGGAGGGGAGCAGATTGACAAACCAGGGGTAAATTCAATTATCTGAACCCCCTCAGTGTTGCAGCAGGGTTTAAAGGAGCTCTGGGAAAGTGCAGGGGTGGTTGGGAAGAGGCAGGATGCCATGGCAGATAAGGACCAGCCTGGAACCCAGGAGACCCACTGCTGTACCAGCCTTTGCCAGTGGCCCACCACATGACCCTGAAGAAGCAACTCCATGTGGTCTTTTTCTTTCCCCGTTGCTATTTTCTGCTTTGATTATGAAGTTTTCCATGTGATTTCATCATCCTGTTTGTACAAAATATGTATTTGCATAACATCTCACACAACAAGGCCCTGATCACAGCTGGGGCTTCTAGACATAAAAGTTATGAAGAGACATATTAGCAAATTCAGTGTGTTTCAATGCCCATTGTGAGTATTTTGTAACCAGCACTGGAGATTCCACCAGAATCTGTTGTTTTGCCAAATGACACAGGACAGAGGAAGGTCCTGCCTGGAGAATGTTGGCTGATCCTGCTCCTTGCAGGCAGGACCTGGGGGGCATCTCGGGAGATGGAAAAGGAATTAATTATTTTTTAGACTAACAGCAAAATCTTAGAACAGTTGCACAGCTGCAACAACAACCCAGTAAAGACATTTTTCTACCCCAACCTCCAATTTCACCAGATCTTCTCACGGGATGTTGGTGTCTTCAAACCCAAATTCATTGGTTTGGCCTCACACAGACACACTATTCAGTCCTAATCTTTGGTTAATCATAACCAAAGGCTATGCCTGAAAGAATACCTCGTGGATCATTCCCAAAATAAACACTATTTCTGCACAGTGTGTCTCCCTTTATACTCATCTCCAAAAATGGTGAACAGCCAATGAAGAGGAGAAAAGAAATTAAGACAAGTAGTGCCCAATCTCCCATGCCCCAGCTTTGCAGTGAACAACTGTGGGACCAGAGAGCTGCAAAAAAAGGCATCTGAGCCAGCAGGGGCTGAGCTGGAGGCTCAGGTCCTGGCAGTAGCAGTGGCAGTGCCCCAAGAACAATACTTAGAAGGAGTAAAGCAATGGCAGCAGCCCCTGGGGCTGTCCATGACCTAAAAATCCCATCCTTCTCCCTGGGGAAGGTACAAGATTCCTGGTAGCACCCAGGAGTCTGGTCTTACAACTTACAGGAGGGAGAAAAACCAACGATAACCTTTATCCCTTTCCAAAGCCCCACAGATGTCCCCAAGACAGAGGCAGAACAGTGACACGAGCAGCAAACACTGCTGAACAGCAGGAAAGAAGCAGCATTTTCAGAGCTTGAATTTTTGACATTTGTCCTGTGAACTTAAATACAGATTGGACTCGGATAATGAAATTCCACACAGGCCAGGAAAATAATGGATATGCAAGTTATCAACATCTACCTGGCAACTCCTGGGGGTCTTGAAGGCTCCTGCAAAGCACCCACTTGGACAGTGCCAGGAATCCGAGCAAAGTGCCACAATTATTCCAAAGAAAACCAGATGTGCAAGTGTAAAAGCAACTTGTTCAAGAGTTTACTGAGTCAGTGACAGAATTTGGGATGCTTAATCTTCACCTGGTTCCCCAGTGAATCCCACAGTGCCAAAGGGCACGATCCAACCCAGCCTGTGCTCACCTGCTCCTGCTGAGCTCAATGGAAATTCACCACAATTTCTGCAAAATTGGCAGTTGAGGTTCTTGCCAGGCAAAGCTGTGGCATTCCCTGCAGAACTGCAGCATGAACAACAGTTTGGAAGCTGAGGTTTCAACACTCAGTGCTGTGCAGCACAAGGTACTGCAGCCATTCAGAATAAACCCTCTGACACTGAACATTCCTCCCCTGAATGCTCCAGCTGGAGCTGGATGCTCTCTTCCTGACCTGAGTACCTGGGAGGGAGTTTTGTTGTTTTTCTTTTCCAATTTTGAAATTCCTTAAATTAAAATTGTACTTTAAAAGGGGAAGACAGGCTGGATGGAGTCAAATCCCTGTTCCCTTGCTGCTCAGGCAGCTGGGACAAAGCTGGCTGGGATGTCAGATTCCTGGTGCTTTAACACAACAGGGCCATTCCCCCCCCAAGTATTTCTCTAAGAACTCAAAGATTTCCTTCTCCAGCAAACACCTGAGCAGAAATGACTCACCTGCCGTGTTGGCAACTGGCACAGCCCTCTCAGCCCTGGTGCCAAGCCTACACTTACATTGTTGAAATAGAGAAAAGGGGAATTTTCCTTCTGTGACTTCCAAAAAGGCTTGTCCATCTCTATTTCATAGAAACATTGAATGTCCTGAGCTGGGAGGGACCCTCGAGGATCATCCAGTGCAGCCCCTGGCCCTGCACAGACACCCCAACAACCTCACCCTGGGCATCCCTGAGAGCATTTTTCAAACTCTCCTGGAGCCCTGGCAGCCTCGGGGCTGTGCCCATTCCCTGGAGAGCCTGGGCAGTGCCCAGCACCCTCAAGGGGCAAACCCTTTCCTGATATTTTGCATAAATAGCAGCCTTATGCCAGTTTTTGTTAAGAGGGGTAAGAGACAAGTTGGGGTAAAGCATATTTGTTAGACCAGCCATACAGAAAAGTAATTTTTTTCAAGCTCATGGAACGTTATAATGCATCTATCCCTAATCAAATCACTTTTTATTTTTTCTGCCTGACTTCCTTCAAAAATACTGCATATATATGATCACGGTGTGCATGAGCATGCATCTCTAATAACTTTTGAATGAGTTGGTTGCTTTCAGCCCAATTTGAGAGCAAGGCAGGAGTTTCAGAGCTGTCACGTTGCCACAAGTTTCATGAAAACAGGCAACTGGATGGAAAAGAGAGATCCAGAGGCTGGAAATGTGCAGAGTGAGCTCAGCCAGTGTCAGACACCACAAAAATGACATTGTGAAGGCACTGACACTTGGAAGAGCCTCCATGGAAAGCTGGAAGTGGCCAAGAGATAGAAAGTCACTGTACACCAAGTCGTACCTGAATATTTATTCTGAAGGTTATCATAACAAAAGTCCAAAAATGTCTGGCCTTCAAGATACAGCACTCAGAGGAGCAGGCAGGACAGCTACATACTTCAAAAGAAGCCTACAAGCAAAAGTCTTATTAATTTTAACTAAATCCTGGGCTGGACACTCCTCTTACACCCCTGTAATCATTAATTTCAGAAAAGTGACTTCTGATATACTCCATGGTAAGCCCCAGATCATACAAATCCACTCTTTATTGCCTGAGCAGTGCTGTTGAAAATCAATAGGATTACTCATAATGGTAAAGTTAAGCACCTGTGAAAGTGTCTGCAAGACTGAGGCCTAAGGCCTGGTCTAGGCACAGCTTTTGTACTTGAAAACCTGGTTCAATTAAAGATTTGTTTCGTTTTGGGGTTTATTTTTAAAGAAAACAACAGAATAATTAAAGCCATACAACCACTTTAAAATGGACACAGTTTTATTGCTATAAGGGGAACTTCCAACAGCACAGCCATTCCCATGTCACTCGTGCTGCTCCAACTGCACTCCTGGTGCAGGGAATTGTGCCAACCCTGTTAAAGCAGCCACAACTTCTCCACCTTGAGCAGCTCAAGGAGCAGTGCCAGCCCACTCTGTCTACTCAAAGCTCTCCAGATAATTCATGGAAAGCACCTGAAGGAACAAGCAAGACCCATGTTTGAAGGACATTTGGTCTGGAGCCTGTCAAAAAGTGGGATTTTTTTATTTTCTCTCTCCATAATTTTCTTGCTCTCCTCTGGGTGTGCACACATAGGGGGGAAAAGGCAACACCAAACACACCTAAGAAACTTTTGAGTCAGACTTTCATCTGTGCAAAATTAAGGAAGGTGAAAAAGATCAAGATTGCCTCACAAGAAGACAACAAAAAAAGGAGTGTGCATTCTGTGGAAAGCACCACAAACTTTAGGAGATGCCAGGAGGAAGAGGGGGTGGAACAGTGAACTAACATGTCTGGATTGCTAAGAGGTTAAAAA
Organism: Motacilla alba alba; assembly: GCF_015832195.1. NCBI lineage: Eukaryota > Metazoa > Chordata > Aves > Passeriformes > Motacillidae > Motacilla > Motacilla alba. The sequence goes on along the minus strand of NC_052034.1, from coordinate 6,669,996 downwards.
AAATGTCACACTTTCAAAGAAGAAAAAGACAAAAGACATTAAGAGTAAACAGGAAATTTGGGAAATCTATTTCACTCAAAGTAGCAAACATCTGGAATAAATTGTCAAGAATTTAAGACCATCAAAGCAAAGTATTAATGAGGTTAAGAGGCAGCTCGGCTGGAGGAGGAGACTGAGGAATACAGGGACAAAGGAAAGAGGTGGAGCTGAGAGAAACCTGGAGGCAGCAGCCTCTTTAGCCAAAGGGCTTTGTTTCTCCCTCTGCCCATTACTTCCTTATCTTCTCATTGCTCCAGGGGTAAAATATGGGGGTTTCTACTGGATTTTGCTTTATGGAAAGAAAACAAATTTTTTTTTTCCCCTCTAAGAATTCCATGCTGGGATCCATGACATGGTACGTCATTGTTGAGCCTCCCAACGTTAAACTCAGAAACATTACAGAAAACCAAACACATGCTACCCCTTCCACCAAGAGCTTTCTGAAATCTGAAGTCTTCATCCCTCCCTTTCACACTTCAAATTAAGAATAATTCTTCCTTTTGTTTCCAAATGTTGCTTAAAGATGAAAAACACCATCCCTTTAATAAAAGGATTTAGCAAATATCTCCATGGATTGAAGAGCTGTCTTTTAAAACTTTTTGGTTTAAAGTAATTCAAACCAGGCTAAACAACACCTTTAAAGATGACAAAACCCAGTAGGCATAAATGAATAAGGAGTCTAAGAAGGAAATACTTAGCATGACTTATCCTTTAATATCCAGATCCCTCTCTAGTAGGGATAATCAGAAAGCTCTGTTGGCCCTTACTCAAAAGAAGGGAATGGTCTTCCATCTCTGCCTGGACTGTTATTAACTATATTGGTTACATTCATGGTCATTAACATCCTTTAAAAGATGATCTTGGGATTTCATTTTCCACCTCCCGTTATTGAGCAACGGAATATTCGTAAAGCAGTAGATGGAAACAACTCAGAAGAAAAAGTAAAGAAAACCTCCAAGTTCCCAACCCCGCCAGTTAAATTACACCAAAGCAAGGATTCAACAGCAAATTGATTTGGAGCGGCAGGATATATGCACACACATGAAAAAGCACACTGGGGGGGGGATGGAGAACAATAAAACATGCACTTGCCTGTCCTCTGCTCTAATAACCACATGCAAACTTCAGCCAAGCCTGACAGAGTGGGAGAGGTTTCAAAGATATGAAGTTCCTGTGGGTTTCACAGTGCAGGCAGCTGGGTAAAGGACAAAGATGCACTCGAGGGCTCCACCAAACTCAAGTGTTTATGAGACACAAGAGAATCCACCCCAGCCTTCATTGTGGTCTAATAGCACAGGGCCCTCCTGCTGTTTGCTATCAGCCAGGCACCCACATCTGAGGAGTCAATGTTTTATTGGGAACATCTGCTCTTGTCTTGGTGAGAGTAGCTGAAGCTGTGCCTCAGCCTCTTCTCCATCAGCTGCTCCCAAATCCATTCCTGCCCCTTTCTGCCCACAGAGAGCCAGCAGGGCTGGTGGGAGGTCACCGGGAAGGCTGAGGGCACTTCCTCAGAGCCCCCCATGCTCCCACACAGTGCTGGGGCTTTATTTTTAGCCCAAAGTTCAAGAAATATGCCTTGGTACTTGCAAGGAGCACTGAGTGATACCACAGGAGTTTTGAATGACTGGACACGTTCAATGCACCCGAGTTATTTGGAGAATTTAGCCACCAACACAGTGGTCATGAGAGGAGGGGTGACCTCTTCAAGGAAGGAGTTCAGGCCCAGCACATCACTTTAGAGGTCTGAAGTGGCCTCTGGTCTATCCCTCACTACACTGAATGCAACAAAAGCACCAAAAATCCTGTTCCTCTCATCAGCCCTTCCACAAAATGTCACCGATACCCACAGCAGTTAAACTGGCCCAGGCCTCCTCTTTTCCTCCCAGTCCTGACATGGAAAACCAATGACAGCAGGGCTTTGAGGAGCTCGGCTCCATTTTCTGCACTGTTTTACCTGGAGATTTAAACATAATTAGAGGGATCCATCTGGAATAAAAATAAGGATTTTTTTTTTTCCTCCTTCAGCCAGGTACAGAGCCAGGCAGCCTGGAGAGGCCCTGCCATGAGGACACACTGCCCAGCAGCCCAGGGCTGCACCCATCCCAGCAGGCACAAACACAGGAGATCTCCAGCAGTAAAAGCAGGTGGTTGTTTTTCCAGGGGCTTTAATGAGTGTTGTAGTGGCTGGAAAAGGTGATAAGCTTTCTGTGTTATATGAAAAGCCAGGGGGTTACTTTATATAATCAGCCACAGCTGACTAAACAGGGCACTGAAAGTCACTCACAGCCAAGGGAAGACAAAACAACAAAACCCCCACAACCTTCCCTTCCCTCCTCCCCACAGAACCCATTCCCCAGGCACAATCCCAGGGCTGTTCCAAGGCCTCCAACCCCCTAATTAAAAATCCTCCTTGGAAAAAACCACCAGCTTACCTTGGCATGCTGAGGCCTCAGCTCCACCTGGGCTGTGCTGGAGCAGGGACAGCAGGGCCAGGGCAGGACATGGAGCAGCCCTGGGATGAGCCCTCCTCATCCTCTCTGGCATCTCCCTTGGGGCAGGGCAGCCCCTGGGCTTTAAGAGCCCCCTGTTAATTAACTTGTGGGGCTGGGGGAGCTCCAGCTCTGGGCCAGCTCCTGGTGCCTCCCCGTGTTTTTCTCCCAAGGTACAGAAACACTGGAGCTACGAAAGAGGTTTCAAACACGTTGCATTAAAATCTTGCCAGTGGTCTTCAGCAGCAGCTTGAAGGCATTATAGTAGTTAACAAATCAGGATTTGAATTTGGCAAACCTGAAAATATTTCACATGGACTCACGAGGCTGCAGTTTAATGTAAAAATGCAGGTGAAAAAGCTCACATTCACCTCAGGGAGAGGGGCCCTGGCCAGAGCCCTCAGCTGGTGGCTGTAGCTCAGTGTGGCAAGGTAAAACCTTGGTGGCATTTGGTGCCACAGCAGAGAGGACACTGGGGGGTCACTGCCAGCAGCCAGGCTGTGACAGCCTCAGGGGTGTGCCCACACTGCCACATAAGTGTTTCACCTTGGAACAAAACTGGATTTTTCCACCTTTTCCTGGGCAGTAACACTCTGTATTTCAGCATTACCTGTTTGTACAAAGCTGGGTGAACTGTAACACTAATTTAAAAAGAAATCACTGATATTTCCATAAGGCTTTTTGCAATTCCAGACAAAATACGGATACTTGTACTGCTTCAGCACTTGGTTCACACCAGTATTATTTTTCCAAGCATTAAGTTCTGTCACAGCCTTTGCACTCTCAGCTTGCTTGGGGAGGGGCATGATCCTTGCTGAAACTGGCTAATGCCTGTTCTACAATAAAAAAATTAAAAAACAAACCAACCCTTTCTGGCTGCTATTTAATCTGCATCCTTTTTACATTGATATCTTAAAGGCACTGGCTTACCAGGAAATTCATGGAGATTTATCTCTTTCTCGCCTGTTAGAGGAAGCCTCTCCCCAGCCCACCCTGCTCTCTGGTCATGAACTTTCTACTCATCACAGCTGTGGTGGTACCTGCAGCTTCCAAACCTTCAAGAGACAAGGCTGTTTGGATCTCCCCTCACTTTTACATAAGTCCTCTTACCCCAGGAAAGGGCAGCTGCTGTCTTTTAATCATTACTTTTTAAAAAAATTCCTGCCTGGCCTGGCATCTGAGCTCTGTATTGCTGCTGAAGCAGCTGACCAAACACAAGCTTGCTCGTATATTTTACAAAAAAAAAAATTTATGTTTCTCAGGTCAACAGGCACATTAGGCAATTATTTAAACTGAAAGGTACAGTAACAAATGGCAGCAGTTCACCAGATAAGGACTCAAGGAGGTATTGCCATGCTTGACCCTAAATACCTGAGTTAGCATTCCTGGGCTCCTGCTTTACAACCAGTGGGGTCGGACAGATGCTTGCAGGGGGTGAATCAGAGGAGAGAGGAGCTTAAGTGCCACAAAATCTCTCTTCAAGGACCTCTCCCCCTTCAGCCTCTGAAGAGAAGACCTGCAGAGAGGAGCCTCCTTGAATGTCCACCACATCCAAGTGGCCAAAGTGAACTCAAAACCCGTGAGAATCCCCCAAGTTCCATAATTCTGATAAAACTTCCCAGATCTGTATGTCAGGAAACTGTTGTTTCAAATATTGTGGCCACATTTGCTTCAAGGATCCAGATTCTGGCTCCTTCCTATGGCTCCCAAAGCCTTGAGTTTGGAAAGGGCTCCACAGCAGGGAAGGGCCCTCAGGTGCTGCAGCTGGACAGACAGCTCTGCACAGCACCAACATCCCAGGAGTGTTCCTTCATCAGCTGGGAATTCATGTCCTGGGTTCACAATCCGTGGGATTTGGAGATTTCCTGGTGGAAGCCATGGGCTCTCCTCCAGGAATGCAAGTGGATTTACTCTTGCATATAACCCAGCTGGGCTGAAGTTGTTTTTTCCCCCTTCCCAGAGGGAAATCCCCTCTCCTTGGGCACAAGCATTGTCACAGGCTGGCTCAGAGAGATGTGGCTGAGCATTGTCACAGGCTGGCTCAGAGAGATGTGGCTGAGCATTGTCACAGGCTGGCTCAGAGAGATGTGGCTGAGCATTGTCACAGGTTGGCTCAGAGAGATGTGGCTGAGCATTGTCACAGGTTGGCTCAGAGAGATGTGGCTCGTGGACATCCTGCTGCTGACCAGCTGAATTCAAACAGACTGAGGAGGAAATGAGGCGAGGCCCAAAGGTGCAGAACTTTCTCTGTAGCTGCAGGCAGGTTAAAGACCAGTGCCCCTGAGTACAGTTAAAACATGTCCAACATGAATTATCATTGATAAAATCATTTCAATATGCCAAGGGAGAGGGAAAAGGAGGAGGATGAGACTGTCCCAGGGTCAGATACTGTTCAATATTAACATTTTGGAGGGTGAAACAGAGAACATACAAAAATTTTGGATGATGGGCTATAAGCTAAAGCAGCTTCTGTGGAGTTTGGAGGACTGGGATAGAATTCAGAACAGCTTTAAATTAAAGGAGATAGAAAGCCAATGAGAAGGAATTAAAGATCAGTGCAGGCTGTTACCTGTTAGAAGAAAGCAAAATTCAAGGAGTAATGGTCAGTAATTGGTCAGGGTGTAGCTGCCTAGGAGAGGATCTGGGGTTCAAAGTGCAGCACAGATGGATCAGGTGTCACCTGAGAGCAAGGGCAGTGTCCCCTGGGCTGTGCCAACAGTGCTGACACGAGTAACTTCAGCATCTCAGGGGTTTGCAGTGGGAAGGCACCACAGGGAATTGGCACCTCCTGCTCAGAGCAGCATCAGGATTCCCAGGGCCAAATCCAGCTGGGTTGGGATATCTCCAGCAATATTTGGGAGCTCCACAACCTATCTGGCCAAGCTGTTCTGATATCTGATCACGTTCACAGCCCAAGAGTTTAAAGGGGCTTTCCTCATTCCAACATGTCCATTGCCTCTCATCCTGTGCATGGACACTGCGGGGGAGAGCATGGATTTGTTGCGCTCAGTCCCATCAGCCAGGTCATTGATGAAAATGTTAAATGCTCTTGGCATTGTTTTCAAATAGAAAAAAAGAGGCTCCAGACAATCTACACCTCGTTAACATTGGTGAAAATTCAAGGTATGTCCTCAGCTAACCCCTGCTGGCACATTACCAAGGTAACAGAGGCAGAGGGAATCAGATCTGAGGAAGTTCTGGGATAGACAGAAGAAGCTACAGGGGGATCAGAAAAAGCAGTTATTAAGGAAGAGAGGTCTGGAATAAACTTCTACCCACATTGCCTAGAAACATTCATAACCTTCAGTGCTGCTGAATCAGGGGGGATTGGTTTGTTTGGCTTTTTACAGACAAGCAACCTCTGAAATAATTGTTCCAATCTTGCTGGTGCTGACATTTAATGTCCAGGTTGGCATATGATGTTTAAAAACAAAATATGCACAAATTTAAGGTAATTCTAAAGAGAGCAAGAAAAATTAGGAGTGGAGAAAAGATTACTGGGAGGAAAAGTTGGAAAAAGAATATTGAAAATAAAAAAAAAAACTAAACAGGCTTCCACTGTGCTAACGTCATTACAGAGAGGATGCAAAGGATGAAATTGGCTTAATTTGCAGACAGAAAGATTTAGGTTAGGGGGAAAAAATGCATAAATTTAAGGCTAGCTTTGGACTTGAGGCTACCTACAAAGTTTAGACAGGTCAGACAAACGTTTGTAACAACAATCCTGCCTCTAAGCAGAACAACAAACTGGGGGAACTCATGAGAACCTTTCTCTGCAGTCCATTTCAAAGGCTGCTCTTCCCTTTCACAAGGTTTCAGAAAGGTTTATGGGATTAAACTTGCAAGAGTTAATAAAATACATTATCAATTCTATCCTGCTTCTTTGTTTTTTCCCATCCAAATAGTAACTGTTTGTGAAAGGGCTGACACTGAAGAGCAACTGCCAGGGTTCATGCAAGTTCATTTCCCATCTGATCATTTTAATGATGCTTGGTGAAAATCTGTTTTGTGGAATTAATCAGAGCTCTTTGTTCCCTTTGGTTATTTGAATCTGCATCCAAACCCCATGAGGACAGCCCTATGTCCCCCTATGAAAGTGGAGATTGAAATGAAATTGGGGTTGATACAGGCTTGTTTTGAATCTTGAATATTTTCATGATGCTTATCTGAACATTTGTCCTTCCCCTTTATAGAAGGGGAAGCATGACAACCCCAGATTGTCTTGCATGATGGTCCAAGAGTCCAAGGTACAACCAGGTTGGTGGCATAGCCCAATCCAGAGATCTCCTCTAGCAATCTGCAACAGGCTCCTCAGCTGCACTGCCCTTCAAGTGCTATAATTCTGGGGTAACAGACAGAAAAAAAAAGTAAGAAATGGGTTTTGAACCGAGATAAAAGTGCAGCAACAAGGAAGGAGCAGAACTGCAAAAAGCCTGAAGGCACACAGGGTCAGATGGAACCTGGGGCTCTGCACAGCCACAAACCACTTCAGAGGGTCTCCAGAGCTCTGGTGGTTGGGAGCACCCTGGTGGTGCTTCACTGTTTGGTGCTGCAGGGCATCACAGCTGCACCCTGGTTTGGTCCCACCAGGAACCAAAGGGAATTTGGACTGAATTCCAAGCAGAGCCTCTGGTTTAGCTTCCTCCGAAAATGTTACCCAGGTTGCTCAAGGTAAGTGAAGCAATCAAGTGATTTGCTTCAGAATTGCAATCCAAACTAAACCTCTCCTCGTGGTAAAGCCTGGCTCAGCCTAATCCACGCTCAGGTGGTCCTGCTGTCCATCCTACCCACAGCTCTGTGCTCCTGCCCCATGTGCAGGTGTGAGGGAGCCTGCAGCAGGGCAAGGTAGAGTGACCTCAGCAAGATCCAAACAAGGCAGAACTAAAGAGGGAGGGATGGCAGCTGCCAGAGTCCAGAAGGGAAATTTAGGGAGCAAAGAGGTTTCTTCTCAGTCAGCAGCTGCTGTGTGTGTTTGAGCCCTAGTGCTGACTGGAGGGAGGGAGGGTTGCAGCCAGGGGAAGGGGAGAACGTGGAACTGCTCAGGCCAGACTCCCATCAGCCTGAAAAGTCACAGAAGCTGCGCTGGAAGAAGTCATGTAACAGTTACAGATGAAACAGGACTCATCAAAAACTGTGCTTTGATGGAAAAGTGTGACTTCATCTTTCAAGAGCATTATCCTCCAAGTTTTTGCCTACCAGCTTGCATGAGGAAAAGTAAATCTCTCTAGATTGAAGGCCAAAGGTAAGCCTGAGTGGTGTTTCATCTCGTCTTCAGCCTCATTCTGAAATCCTCACACAGTGTAAAAACCATAAGCACTGTCTGACATCTGATGCCTGAGTGACTTCAGCTCAGCACTCACTTGGTGGGGAATGTGATTTTGTGGGGCTTATGCAAGGTGGCATTACACTTTGTACATGTGTTTGTGCACACAAGAGCATTTTACAGACCCACCTCTCAAAAAATTTCCAAATTAGGTCTGCAAATGAAACATCCATCCCCATGAGCAGCTTAGTTCTTTGCTGAGAAGAGCTGTCACTTGCTTGGATCTACAGAAGAGCCTAAAGCAGAAGCTTGTACATAAATCACCTTTTTGATTGTGCCAACAGAAAATCCTCAACTTCCATGACCTCCCACTGCCAATCTACAACCCCATCCCATGGACAGTGGTCATAGACTGTGAGGAAAAACATTCTGGGGAGGAAAAAAAACCACTGTGGGAAACAGGGGTAAAAGCTGGGCTTGTCCAGGAAAGCTCAGGAGGTGGAAGGACAGGTCGTGTGGACTCTTGCACTGCAAGAAGATTTCCGAGTCACCAAAGCCCAGTGAGGCTGCTCATTGTGTTGGGAGGGACAGCTCTGGGTGATGCTTCAGTTCTTACAGGAACAGGTGGCAAGAGGTGCTAAAGCCTTGTCTACATCTTCAGCACGATTCCTGCAGGAAAGGAGTGAGTTTTGCCCCAGCTGTGTCCACTGATATATTTAAAAGAGGTAATTCCTACTGGATAAAATTTGGAATCAACTTGTTATACTGGAAACACAGTGCTGGTGCAGGAATGTTCACACAGCTTCTGCACGCAGGGGCAAGGGGAGGTTTATTTTTTTAATGAATTTTCTGTGTGCTAAGAGCCTTCTCAATCCAGTTGTTCTCTATTACTGAAGTGCACAGAGTGCAGGATTTTGCTGGAACAACAGAAAATGCAGGTAGGGGTGAATGTCACATCCCTGAGTCATGCAGATGTTAGAGCTTTCTCATGGAATTTCTGCCCCTCTTGATGAGGGCAGAATTCAGCACATTGCCCTCAAGTTCTCTTCCTACAAAACCTAAGAAGATGGAAACAGAAAATAAGTGGCTTGTTTCTTCCTCTCAGTGTCTGTGGGACTGTGGCTCCAGCAGCACTGATGCACAAGGAAAGCATTTTCATGAGCTGTTAAAACAGCAGAAGCTTGTTTTCCTTTGGCTGCAGCATCCTTCTGCCTCCCACGCAGGAAGTGTTCATGCAATATTCCACATAGGCAGAACATGTCCCGTTCCTAGAAGTCTAAATACAAGAAACTGTAGCCCATTTAAAAACCAGGCTGCTCTTGGATTAGAAAAGTGAGAGGTAATCTGCTTTCATGGGCTGCAGTTCCCAAATTGTCCTCTTCGTCCCTAGATTTGATGATCTTTGGCCAGACTCGTCCTTGCTGTGTGTGTCTCACCTGAAACCCAAGGATGATGGCCAAAGGTGACAGACCAGGTGTTACTGTTGTGTCATGGACAGCCTCCTCCAAATAACAAAGATGTCTCTGAAGGAGGAAATTCATTATTCCTGCATTCTCAGTGCACCTAGGTGAACTTTACTATGAGGAAAACAGCCAATATTCCACTATTTCTGCTCTTTTGCACCAAAGCAAATGAGTCAAGTGGTTTCAGGAACTGGCCACATCACTGAGCTGGGGAGGGCATATTGCATATTCACAAGAACTTAAGATTGTTTTATTTACACTTCCATTGCTAGGGGCTGTGGAATGGAACATAGCTCTATTTGCCAGACACTCTTCCTGGTGCAATAAGCTAGAGGAATTCTCAATTAATACATGGAGCTTATGTATAAAAGAAAAGAGGTTAAGTAAGACTGCAGTGCCCGATGGACCATCTGGTGAACATTAGGTTTGTCAATAATTCACAAAAGCACCAGTTCATCAAGAAAATTCCATTTCAAACCACTGAGAGGAAAAAAAAAAAGATGGGGGAAAGAACCCTCACAAAATTGGTATTTTGATATTTTATAAAAATAGGAGCATTAAATAACTTTAATCTATTTTCAATTATTTTATTAGTTCTCTTCCAATGACCACACAGCTTCACATCCTGGATGTTTGTTCATGAGAGCTTCATGAAATAACTGAGTGCATCAGCACAGGAGAACCTCCTCTCTTTGCTCTCAGTCTTTCTCCTCACCATGGGTGATAACATAGCAGAGGTTCTTATAGTCAAGGTTCCCAGAGACATCTGGAGGGAAAGCAGCAAACATCTGGTTGATCTGCCAAGCAAAGAGAGAGAATGTCACAGACTTCACAGACTTGGGACAGCAACATGAAGGGGTTTTCATTTTACACCTAGCTCAGCTCCCTGCTGCCCGGGTCCTTTAACCACCATGGAGAAGTTTTCCTTGGGCTCGGTAAAGATAAAACCAGAGCTGGAACATAACTTGCTAATAAAGTCCTGCTGGAATGCCACAAGTTCCCTGTTGAAAAGAGCTCTCCCTGAAACCCAGGTAAGCCCTGGTTGATAAATGTCCAGTCCAGTCTCTGTTCTGACTGGAACAGACTGTCCAGTCTGTTCTGTCCACAGACCAACTCCACTCCATCTCCTCTTCTGAAAATAAAATCCTCCTAAATTCCTCCCAACCAGCAGAATCCGTGCTCAGTCTCACACAAGCCACCAAGTCAGTACCTCATTTCAGATTTCAAACCAAGTAACTCACAGAAATGGAAACCAGAACACAGTCCCCACCCAAATCCACTTGGACTCCAGTAAATCAATTGCCCAGCGGCCCGTGGCGAGGAACAGCACGAGATAGGCCACACTTGCACTTGGATGGGAGTCCAAAGAATGTATTTGACTTTGATTTAGCCATGGAGCTCTTCAGAAGAGATGCTTTGAATTGTTTCTAATTGCCAGAGCTGGCATCAACCTCTTCTCAGTCTGGATTTCAGCTAAATTCATGCATTTAAAGAGGGGCAAGGACTTACTGCTGAACAGGAGCTGGAGCTGGATTCCTGTTTTGAATAAAGTTCCTTACCTCTTCTTGACTGAACCGGTCTGCCTGTGTCATGAGCATTTCTTTGATGCTGTTCAAATAAAACGAAATAACCTGATTAAAGGGTGATAATGGCACATGACAATTCAGATGGCAAGATCCCTCCTGAAGTTGCATGAAAGAAAATCTGTGTGACCGCATAAATTAGAGCTGTTAATCCTTACATGATATTGTAAGAGATTTTCTGTGGGCACCCATCAGTGTCAATGCCTCGCTCTGCCAACTTATTTCTCTTTTGTGACACTTTATAGAGGTTTAAAATTGTTTAAGGTTATTACTGTAATTGAAATACAGCAATTTTGTATGCTTATCTTAACCTAAAGTGGTAGGTTTCCTCACTTGCTGCCTAAAGTTTGCATCACTTAACAAAACCAAAAGAGAGACTATTTTCTGTAAAATCTGAGGATGAAAGGAACAGAGCATGAAATGAGAAAGAGGACTTGAAAGAGAACTCCAGCCGCTATTGCGAGTCATCACCCGAGAATGCTTCATTTGCATGCAGCCATTCCCAGAGGAGCTGTGGAGCTGCATGAGCCCCGGTGTATTTCACGGTGCACTGTCTTGATCTGGAGTCACAGCACTGTAACACGGAGCTTATCCCACACACAATCTGCATCCCGTGCAGTTACATCAAAGGGAATATTTTGGGGGCAGACTCTCAGCTAATTTACCCTCTGTTTTAAACCCATTGTGGGAAGGCAGTTGAGCATGTAATATTTTATTTTTTAACCTAAGTTTAGAGGTGAATAGAAAAGCCAGGAAGAATTATTTTTGTTTCTAGTCTAACCCCTGTACATAAAATGTCTTTATACCTCCCCCAGTTACTCATGTACTGAGGGCAGCATGTGCTGGGACATCCACCAGTATAAACTCACTTATATTCACATAAACATCCCTTCAATAACACCAATAATTTCCTCTTCCTTTAGAAGAATTCCTATATTAATCTCACAGTTTTCATTCACGCTGAAGAGGCAGAGTTGTCTCCTTTTGTCACTACCAAATGTATTTATACATTATCAGCCACAGCTCTGGAGCAGTAAAACAAACTGTAAAGCTGCGATAACAGGTGAGCAGTCTGTTGTACAAAAACAAAAGCTGAGGCAAATATAGAAATCTGGTTTGGTTTGTGGATTTGAAAAAAGGCTGCTTTTCTCAAGAATTTGTTGTGGGGGGAGTGAGAGTGGCAGCTCTTCTGGAAGAAGTCCTTTCTGCTTTTTAAAGGGAATATTTAAAACTATTTATAATAGAAATCATGCCTGAACAGGAACACTTGCAGGGGAGCAAAATTCATCTACTGTGGGTGCAGATGTTCAAGCAAAACAGTAAATCCTCCCTTTCTGCACGTGAGAAAAGTCTCCCAGACAGAAGTGAAGTTTGGGTGGCAAAGCTACAGTGGCACTCACAGCTCAGACAGTGTGATTTTTTTCCAGGAAAAGGCAACACATCCCAGTCTGTGGCAGGGGCACATGCACTTCTGCAGCTCTTGTTGGTATAAAGTGCACATTTGGAAGCCCAGAAAGGGAAAATTGAAAACAATTGAGAAGTACAAGTGTGAATATATCTGTGCAAGCTTTGGGAACAGACAGAGCTTAAGCTATTGGCTATATTTTTCCTGCATTACTTCACCATTCTCTGTAGTTAGCTAAGTTTCTTCATCTCTTTGTCTCAAGTTTCTGTTTCTGTTCTGTTGCTCTGGCCATTTGGTATGTGACTGCATTTTTGAAGGCCAATTCTCAAATGATCAGTGGGTGCAAGAATAGAGAGAGCATTCCCCTCAGGATAAATTGATTATTTGATATATATGTCCTGGACAAACAGCATTAGCAAATGCAAATGGGAAGTGTGATCCAGGAAGGAGCTTGGTGAATAGAAGGAAGCACATGCAGCAATTTTGTCAGAAGTCACAAATAAACTTCATCGCAAACAAGACTGAATTAAAAAGAGATCTGGGCACTGTGTGCCTTCTATTCACATGCTCAAAGTATTTAGGGGAAAAGAAAAGATCAAATATCTAATTATAATCTTCTGATGCACAGCCCAGTAGGCTCTGGCACACTCACAAGGAAGAAGGACTGACTGAAGGATCTATGCACATTTTCCATTATTTATTTTATAGGGAAACAAACACTCACCATTTCCAAAGCCAGAAAGTATGTACTTTTAAAATTTTTGTATCTTGTTTGCTTTAGAAATCTTATATTCTTCTCAAAAATACCCCAAAAACCTAACCCAAATTCCCCCCCCCCCAAAAAAAAAAATCCATTTGCCTTGACTTAGGAGTCCAAATGTTATCCCTTGTCCTGGCTCACATCAATTCCTTCTACATTTACAAATACCTTGTTGCATTCTGATATTTTAAAAGCCTTTTTAAAAATTATCTGTGAAATCTCTGGGACATTTTTGGTTTTCCTCTGGGTTTGCCTTTTCTGCAGTGCTGTCTTGGAGGAACCCAGGTGAGTGGGAAGGAGCAGAGCTCTACAGCTACAGGGAGAATCATCTCTAGCTCAGCCAAACACCTCCAAAGTCCAGCATGCCTGGGACCTCCTCCATCGCCCTGGGTCCATTTTCATTTGGCCCAAATCTGAAAAGTTTCATTGGCCTCAGCATCAGGCACAGTTGGTGTTGGCCTGACTCACTCTGCCCCATGAGTGGCATTTGGGACTGAATCATCCAACCTTTCCAAACACTGCCCCAGTTTACGCCAGCTGAGAATGGGACTGGGAGCTTTTTCTCTTTTTGACATCATGCTGTGGGAAGGGTTTTATGTGTGGTATAATGATGCAGACAAACAAAGTCTGTCATTGAATTTGGAAGTAAGTTATAAACTCCTGGAGCTTCTGGAAAGGTTAGAAGGCTCCATCCCAGCTACCATCACATGGACTAAGTGAGTCATTTCCAGACTAGAGGTGAAAACACGCAGAGGGAAGAGACATAAAAATCCCCAGAAGGATGTTAACTCCATGAACATAAAAATGAAGTTCTGATTAAAAGGTCAGCATGACTGGTTTTTGAGAGAAACATTCCAGGATTTTTTAATACGGAGAAATATTATTTATTAGCATTAACTGTCACATTGAAATGGCTGCATGAGCCAACAGAAAAATTATTTCAAAACTTCAAATGTCTGCATTTTGGAAGCATATGAATAGAAGTTAAACCTCAAAGACATCCACAGAATTGATTTAATGGTTTGTTCTGTAATGATCAACATTACCCTCGGGTCTAATAAGTAAACATTATGCTCTGTTGTGGTGATGAACTAAAACAATTGTCTAATGTTAGTAGTGCAGTGGGGGTGGGGACAAGGTTGACCTTTTCCATCAAGGAAAAATAAAATATTTCTCTCTCATCTTCATTTTGGAGTGTGATACTGCATTCCTAATTTGCCCCAAACTCCAACTGGCTTCCAGCATCCAAGGAATGTAGATCTGGACGCAGGGTGGCAAGCTGCAGATTTTGTATGCAGGATATTGTTACAGATAGTGGTGGGAAATATAACATTTCATGGGTTCTGGAGTATCAGAAGTTCGTATTTCATGGCTGTGATTTCACTACTGTGTGATCTGCCCTGTTTGGCAAAAGGCTACATTTATTCAGTTGTTTGAGTTACTTCTGATATGATCCCCTGACTGTTCTTCCCAAGGTCTTTGGGTGATGTTAACCTCAAAACCATCAGGACAGCTCTTAACCCTCTGTTCCTTCTGATTGATTGCTACATCCACTTGTGTTTAATTAATTTGGAAGTTCTTACTCAAAGGACTGTCTCTCTTATTTTGCATATCACAAAGTTCTCAGACCCACTGGGGTACTGCCATAGAAAACCACCTTGGTAAAGGAAAGAAATATTGTACATGAATCTTGCATTTTCAACTATCTTTCATCAATTATTGCAGATAATGTCATGGAAATCTCCACGGGGTTCTGGTCAGAGGCTGTCACAACATTAGCAGCAGTAATTGATGTAAATACGATTTTGTAACTCATGGTTCCCTGATAGATTTCCTATTCATATCATGCTTTATAAAATCTACCTGAAAAGGCTGCTGCAGTAGAAGTACAGACCCCAAATTCACCAGGAAATCTCAGCATATGAACAAATCTAAACAGATGCATAAATCTAGGCACATAAACCACTCCTCTGGAGCAATAGGTCCAGTCTCCTCATCCCCTGCCCTCATTTGATATCATTTTTCTCACCTACCTGAAAGTCCTGCTTGCTCCGTTCTGGCAGTGCAAGGAGGGTTTGCATTTGTGCAAATACCTCCTAAAGTCCCTTTACATTGCTTTGTTGGTGCAACAGGATATGAATACAAATTAAGTTCTGCTTCCTTATTTAAAAATAGCCATATTGACAATAATTGCCAGATTATTAATAGTATTATTTGGTTTGGCTCTCACCGTATCTAGTGGAATTTTACAGCAAATTATTTCTAGAAGCAGAAGGCTCAAATGATAAACACATAAAAAGGAAAACGTCCAGCACTAAAACCATGTCTCAGAGTTAATTAAATTGATCACTTTTTTAAAGAGGGGAGTAGATTTCCCATTTTAGTCAAGCATTGAGAGTTAGACACCAGACATTTATTTTAATTTTACATATGGAGTTAATTTACAAAGAGTCATGTGTCGATTTATATCCAGACCTTCAAAAAGAGGCTATCTAATGGCCTACATGTGATTATATTTCCGTTGGCTCTTGCAATGTCTGAAGACAATAACATCTCTTTTTGGTATACAAATGCATTCATACAACGGTCCAGACTTTTAACTCTGACTTACAAAGCTAAATGTTTCTCTGCTTCTTAAAATACTGTGAAAAATACAGCTTTTAAGCAGTTCTTTAAAACTCTGCAATTATTATTATTGTTGTTATTCTTCTAAAGGATTTGAAATAAACTTACTAGTCTGCCTTTATGCGGCCTTTTCCTTCTGGGTCGAAAATCTTAAAAGCATTCAGAATGGTTTCTTCTGGGTCCGTGCCTAAAATTAATGAAATATAATTTAGAAGCCTGGATGTATTTCTCTGGCTGCAGAATACTTGCTAAGTAATTACATTCGCTTGAAAACAGTGCAAAATGGAGAATTCTGCAGTTGTGGGTTTGAAGACAAAGGTTCCCTGAGTCGGCAGCATTTGTCATGTCAGATAAACAATAGAGGTGAATAGTTCAATGCTCAGAAGCTTAAAAATAATAACTCATATCTATTCTATGTCTGCAGGAGAGAAAACTTCCAGGAACTGGTCTCCAATATCAGTACCCAGAGGATTAGTGGCTTTCAGAAATGAAAATATAACAAACTGTTTCCCTCACTGGCTTCCTTTAATCTTGCACTGTACGTTCCTTGTAAAAACACTTTTTGATGTTACTTGTTCTTGGCCATATAGAGAAGAGGTTATTTCCCTCACTAAGGGAAATGGAGCTCATCATAAAATCCAAATGCCAATGGAATGCAATGGAAACAGGATGATCAATCTGAGATGGTGATCTGCACTTAAATCCCATTGTGCCCTTCTCCTTAAGTGTCTCTTCATTAAGTGTTACTTACAGAAACAGGATGGTTTGAAGAATTAGACTGTGGCTACAAGATTTTGCTTCTGCTCTTAGCCGGGGCACAGATTTTGGGTATGACTTTAATATCCCTGTCCTTCTGTTCCCAACAGTAAAATGATTGTAATGGTCTTCCTTTTCTTCCTTCCATTATCTATCCCATCTCTTCAGACTGGAAAACATTTGTGTCAGGGACTCGTTTTCACAGTGCCTTAATCTTGGCTGGGGCTTCTGACTATTCTGTAATACTGCAGATTCTGAGTAGACTCATTTTCAACCCACACCAAAGGATACACTGTGTACTCTGTTTCTGACTATTCCCCAATATTTCAAAATATTACCGTAGTATACACAATACAAATCTTTGTAACTGTAGGAAACCAAATTTACGAGCAGATGAACTGATTCCGTGGACAAAATGGAGCTATTTTGTATGCTGAAGGAGGGATTAAAAAAGGATACAACACAAAGGGGTTGCAGATTCAAAGTTTGTTTC
This sequence comes from Motacilla alba alba, assembly GCF_015832195.1. Classification (NCBI taxonomy): domain Eukaryota; kingdom Metazoa; phylum Chordata; class Aves; order Passeriformes; family Motacillidae; genus Motacilla; species Motacilla alba. The sequence continues at coordinate 6,653,120 of NC_052034.1, read as the reverse complement.
AAAGTTTGGCAGAGGTAGAACCAGAACAGAACCCAGCCAAGGTTCCCTGCTCTACAGACTCTCCTGATGCCTTCACAGTTTGCTTTGTTTGAAAGATTTCACAAGGATTAGCAGGATCCTGCAGAATATAATAGTGAACACACCTCGGGCCGTATGGCCTCCTCCTTGCCACACAATGGCCATGTACATTATTTTTGCCGAGCTGTAGGCAATGTATTCAAACTGCAGTGAATCTGTGATCAATACAAAGAGCATTGGTGTTTAATGAGTGTTTTGATTGTCCCATGAAGAGAAACATCCCCCAGCTCCGAGAAGAGGGCTGCATTTTAAGTAGTCACCGCTGTGGGGGGGATTTTTTTTCCTTACTGTGTTTTACATTTTCTACTCTGTCATATCCTTGGACTTTGGCTTTGAAGAGAAGCAATGCAGCAGGCATTCTTTATTGATTAGCTGGTAAATAAAGTGGTTTCTTTGATGTGCGGCATCTCTGTTTTCTGTACAAATTGTATTATTCTGACTCCCTGTAGAAGCAGCTCCATGTGGTTGGCATTAACATAAACCGAGTTTTGTTAGCTGTTCATCTGGCATCATAATCTCAACATACAAAGCTGAAGCTCATCCTGAAAATCCCAGCTTCCCCTTTATGACAGAAATCAATTATAGCACAACAAATTTTACTTAGAAAGCACCTTTCACCAAATTCTCTGAGTGGTACTTAGCTAATAAAGAGTGTTGCAAAATTGCCATATCCACTTCCTCTAGCCCTTTCTCCCTTTCTAATTGCACTACAAAGGCTCTTCATCCCAATTAGTTTTGATTGGGAATGTGCAGTCTTTTGGCTCTGCTTCCTTTGCATGACAAACCCAACCAGAAGGGCATGACAAGCACAGCTGTGATTTTCCCTTCACCAAATGGAAATTAAAAAAACCTTCCTCCTTTGCTAGTAGCCAACAGGAAACCTGCAGACAAGAGGGCTCTGCTTTGCCATTCACCTTCCTGTGCTGGCTCTGCTTTTAGGCCACAGGATTGGCAGGGCCAGAGGCTTTGCCAGCTTCAGCAACTGCATGGGGCAAGAGGGAAGAGGGGAGAGGAGGAAGAGGGGAGAGGAGGAAGAGCTTATGTCCATGCTCACAAATGGAATGGGCAGCAGGGCACCCTACAACAAACATTCCCATATCCCAGGAGGAAGAATATGGAGGAGGGCACTCCCTGCTCTGCCAGAAGACACCTGGAATGTCCTGGTGGAGGTACCACACACAGGTTGATGTCTGGGCAGTAAAATCCCCTCCTCAGTCAGCCTTCTCCATCCCCCCTCATGCTTCCCAGACTTCCTGCCCTCTTTAGCAAGAGTGTCTTTCTTCCAGAACCAACTACATGAATTCTTTCTTTCAGACCTCTCTGTTTTCTATTCCAAGCATAGAAAACCCTTCACTGGAATTGTGTTCAGCAATACAAAGCCAGAGTCCATCAACAAAACAATAAATGGTTTTAAGAAGATAGGATCAGATTTTTCCATTTTTCTATTCATTAGTTATTTTTACAAACTTCTGGAACGTGCTTGGCTAAGGCCAGCCCTGCTTTGAAGGCTTTCACCTTTCTCTAATGCCTGTAGGAAGATGATTGGAGTTCTGTCTTGGCCTCACACCCCCTCTCTTGCAGTTTCCAGCCATTAACTGGAGAAGAAACATGACTAAATTACCAGCTCACACAGCAAATTTACTACCCACATTTCCTGAACATCCCACAGTGTTCCCTATGTATTCTGTGGCAATGGGTAAAATCCCTCTCCCTTATCATTGTAAATCCACTGAAATTTAATTATTTCAATTTATCCACCCCATTAAGGGTTATTCAATGAAATCTTCACCTCATGCCAAAATCACTGTTGACCTCAAGTGACACTGAGGCTGGGCCACTGAGTTACAATTAATACAGAAAATGAGGGAAGCCCATGTTTGCTTAATGTGACAAAGGAGTGCAAAAAGGGTGGGTTTTTTAGAAATGCTTAAAACCAGCTAACAGTGGGAGTGCTATGACTAGAGCATGAGCATGAGTTCAGCCCAGGAGCCTTCTGACGGTGAATAACTCCCCTGCCCTGCGCTCCAGGCTGCTGAGGTTTCATCACTTTCTGGACCCCAGCTCAGCCCTTTCATGTGAGCTTGTGTAAGCTAAATCACACCTTTGAATTGTCCTCTGCACCGTCCCTTAGCCTTTCATTCTTCCCCTCTGTCTGCAAAACTGGAGATCCCTCCTTGCCTCTAAGCATTGTTCTGTGGAGACATTATTATAATTTGCAAGGTGCTGAGATATTTCAGTGCTGAGGATCTTTGATAGATACCTCTCCAATCCCCCAGAGGTACTTACCTTTCAGCTTTTCCCCAAACATAGTAAGGAAGACAGTGAAGTTAATAGGACCTGGCGCCTCCTTCACCATGTCTTCAAGCTCTTCATTCTTGACATTCAGACGACCTGCAGCAGAGATCATTTTTCATAATAAATCACAAATTGTGTTTCAAAAAACGATTCCCATTCATCTCCTCCCACTGGGGAGCTCAGGGCTCTGTGCAACTTTGCTAATAACATGGTAGAACACAACTCCCAAATACCCCAGTGAAAAAGAAATTGGCAGAGCTGGCTCTGAGATCAAAGGGTGACTGAAGGAGCAAGAAGGATAAATAACACAGACGTGGCCAGCAGTGGACGAGAGAAGGGGAACTTCCAAATAAACTGCTTTTTGAGTTGGGGCTTTTTTTTTTACCTCAGGTGAAATATGGGCCCCACTGATATTAATATAGCAGAGATCAAAGTGACTGAAGTGAATCCAAGGTCTCAGTCTTTGCCCTCCTGGATATTGAGACACCTCTCTGAGTAGAGGGCAGATGGATGAGATCCCTTCCCCATCCTTGTGCAGCCCTATTGATGAGAATTTAGACCCTGGCAACCCTCCTCAAATTGAGTGGTAATTTGCTGTGAATGTACTTTATAGGCATTGAAAGGCTTCACTGAACAGGAAAGATAGCAGAACTTGGCCTTAAGAAATAAATATTTCAGGGTAACAGTAGCTACAGGCCAAAGTTTGCAAACCTCATTGTCACAATAAAGAGTTCAGGAGCTTCTGCTCCTTGCACTGACTCTGCTGGCGTCTGACTCCACCCCGGGGAGCACTAAAGATTCTTATCAAGCTCTTTTTAATAAGCTCCAGATGGCAAAAGCCCAAATGCCTACATCACTGTTCAAGCCTCAAATGCTGCAACAAGGATACAACTCCAGGTTTGGGATCATGAGTGCTGGAACTTTTCTTTCCTTGGGAAGATTTGCTCTAATCTGCTTGATATTATCAAGGTTGTGTTAGCCATGGAATGGACAATACCTAATCTCATGACATGCACATTTCACCCCACACAAACTCCCAGCAGCACAGAACTTCACATGAAGCCCTCCTAGGTTTGTGTGGGCAGAGGGGCAGCTAGTCCATGACTGCAGTGCTAATCAGTGGATATTCCATGGCTCCCAGATGAAAAAGCCTGGATTCAGAGGCAAATCAGAAATGCCTGGCATGGACCCCTGCTTGGGTGGGCTTCTTCTGAAATAGTTGCAGGGAGGGATCAGACCTTCATTCCACTCTCTGCTCAGGACACTTCCCAGCTGGAGCTCTGTAGTGAGATCCCAACCACCACAGGGAGGAAGGTCAAACAGAACAGGTTTTCTTTTGCCCCCTGTGTATCTCATTTCTTCTCCCACTGTCATTCTAATACCAACCTTTCTTCTATGCTTGAAATTGAGACAGCATATCTCTTAAGGATTAAATTATTCGTTTACCTAGTGCAGCAAATGTGTCTCTCAAATCTGCTTTGTCAATAAAGCCGTCCCTGTTCTGATCCATGATGGTAAAAGCCTGTGGGAAGCAAAAGGAACAGGAATTGCCATTTCCATTGCACAGGACAGTGCTCCAGTCACACACATCAGTCCATGGAGGCATGATATTCATGCTGTAAAAAGGAATATTTTACTTCCTTTGATTCCTCCACATCATTGCACTTTCCTCACTTTCAACACATTACTGTATCTTGGCAAGGGGCTTAATTAAACCCACCCAAACTTCTTCTTACTAAATTAATGCTCAGTGCAGCGTGCATTGGGCTGAAGCCAATGCTGGCAGCTCCAGCCATTCAGCCCTAAACCCATAAAAGTTTGCATTAGGGAGGCTTTAGTCAGGGCAGATTTAGCCAGAGTTTGCTCTGTTTTTACACCTTCCCCATGTCCCATTCTTTGAATGAGGCTGAAATGTTCCTGTAAATCATTTCATTTCTGTGGCTATCTCTCTGCTATCAACCTGAAGTCGATTCCTCCTGGGCCTTAGAATGATCCATCACACAGAGATAGCTGAACTTTCAAAAGTACAGAGAAATGTATGTTCCATAAGATTGTTTATTCAAAGTTTTTTCCCCTTTCTAATACACTGCATCTCTGAGACTGTGCTGTGTGCTCTGACTGACACTGATGTGCTGACCTTAAATACCCTTGTCAGGCAAAATTTAACTTTTGATAGATAAAAACAGTTGGTTTTCTTTTATTATTTTCAGCCAACACAGGCTTGATGTGCTGTAACCATTGTTTACCAAGCCAGCTAACTGCTCATCTATCTGTTTACCCATTTGTGTGTCCATCTCTTGGCTGCCATCACACTCATAATGTTTCATTGATTTGGAAAGATTTTAATGACCTGAAATTCCCCTGGTCATGCCATGGGGAATATGAGTTGATGCTGGCATGACTCTGAAGCTGGTTATCTGTCTGACAGGCACATCAATATGGGACAGTATCTTTGCAATGGCCAGGAATTATTCTTTCTTCAGACAGTGTCCCCCTGAGATTGCAGTAACTTGCAGAGTTTTAAAGTCTGCTGCCCTACAGGGTGCATTTCTTCCCAGGAACAAGTTATCTCCACGTATCTTCAGGTATTTTCTCCTCCAGTTTCTTGCAAAGCCTCACTGCTCACAGCCCAGTTTGCCCATGAGGCTCCTTTCAGCATTATGTTCATAATCTTATATTTACCTTCCAAACCATCCCCTTACAAAAAATTAAGCTCAACTCTTTAGAGATGTCTTGCCCTTGCTTTAAACAGTGATTCCTCATAATTTGGAAGCAAAAGAGAAAGAAGATATGAAGAGCAAAGCCGAAGCCAGGCAGCTCACAGGAGAGAGGAAGAGCATCAGGCACTGTAATGGATGAATTTTAAATAACATAACAGCAATGCTGAAACATTTGCTGATGAGCTGGTTGAAATCTGTAGATAAAAATATTCTAATCCAAACCAGGTTTTCAGAAATATGTGTCCCAGATATGCAGTTCTTAGACACAACATGGTTTTGGGTTTCACTCGACCACTCCACTGCCTCATGCTTTTGCCATTATTCTGCCACCATCCCCCTAGAAATGCCCCTGCTATTATCATATATAAAGAAGATCAAATAATGACATTCTGTCCAGTTCTTTGTGTTGGTCTATCTTCAAACAGTTATTCCTGGAGAAAATAAAATGGAGGTTCCTAGGATATGGAGAAGAAGTGGGAGAAGAGACTCAAACGTTCCCATTGACTGGGGGGAAATGATTAGTGGTTCCAATTAATTTAGCTGGGTCATATTTCCAGGCCTTGCCTTGGGTTTGGTCTTGTCAATCACTGAGCTTTCCTGGTGGGAATCCTCAAGAAAAGTAAACTTGAAAGCCACGTGAAAGCACAACATGAAACAGCAGACATTAATCACACTGGAAATTGCTTTGGAGACATGAGTTAGAAAAAATGGGGAAAAACTCAGTAATTTACCATGACAAACCAGTGCAGAATGTGATGGTCTCATGGACTCTCTAGATTGTCCCCACAGAAGAAGAGGACAAACTCATCAAACAGATTATCTGTCTTTAATATTCTCCAGCTTTTAGGCCACCCATCAGTTTTACCTCTTCACAGGCAACTGGTCAAAGAACCTACAGTGCCTGGAACACCAAATCCCTTGGGAGCTGAAAGTTGCTTAGTTCATCTCCACATGTTGTCTTGTTTTATTGGCATTTGTGGAGAAAGCTGAGGGCTTCTTGGCATTCTCATTTCTCCTTTGTGGGCAGCATTAGAAGGGCACAGACAAATATTTTCTGTTGCTGTTGTGGAACAGAGCAGCAATGAAAGCCCTGGCTCAGCCTGGCATATCTATTCAGGACAATACTTGAGCACATAAGACTATTCTTATTTAAAATATCACTTAACTTTAAACATGTGCTCAAGTGTTTTCCTGAATCAGGGATGAAGTGGATGAGATTAAGCTTTTCCTTTATTTTGGGGTGGGGGCTTGGGTGCTTTTCAAATAAGTCGAGAGTGAAACAGGGGAGGGAGGGAGGGAGTGAGGGAAGTAAAGAAAGAAAGAATGAAAGAAAGAACAAACAAACACAGAAGGAAAATGATCTACCAGCCAAAACCACAGGGATGATTCAGAAAACAACTGTGTGTTCTATTAAAGCAGATGGAGAATTGAATAAGGATTACAAACAAAACCTATGTTATTCATTAGCAATAACAGGAGACTATAGAGAACAGCAGAGTAGTGACCAACCTCTTTGAACTCCTGGATCTGGGTTTGTTCAAACATAGAGAAAACATTGGAACCACCTTCTATCTTCTTCTTTGCCTTTTTGGGAGCCTGTAATACAAATAAGAAGATCAAATATATATTCCTTTGTCTGTTAAGCACCCATGAAAACAAATTACATCTTCAACAGAAGGTAAAAACTACACGGTCAAGTAATACAAGAGGATTGTGCTTTGTTATTACAAGGTTTTAAAATTCAATCTCATAGACAGATAGACAGAGTTATAGATATATAAATCTTATATATATATATATATAAATATTATATCTATATAATATTAAATAAATAAATAAATAAATAAATATATATATATATATATATATATATATATACAAGGGATAAAATTGCTGCCTTATTAACAGATTGAGGCTTTTTGCCACTCCCTGCTGTGTCCTGGGATCTGACAGCTCAGACAAACCAGGACAGTTTGTCACTGTGCTGCCTTTAAAAAGGTGAGGGACCCAAAGTGTGACTCAGCATCCTGCCTGGTGCACTGCTGGCTCCCCCAGGAGCTGCCTGTTCCTTGGGCAGAGCCACCTTCACCTCAAAGGATCCCAGGCCATGTCACACAGGGACCACTCCCCTTCCACGCTGGCTCTGCAGAGCTCAGGGGTGACAGCCCTCGGTGTGGAGTGGTGTCACTTGAAAATGTGAGCTAGAATTCCCTGCCTGCTGTTCTCAAGAAATACCAGAATTTAGGTAAGTGCCTCCAAGGACTCCTTCTTCCCAGTTCCCATGCTGGGACTGGCAGCCAGAGTCCAGACTCCAGACAAGGCCCTGCATGAAGACTCAGCTCAGGAACTAGAAAGGGAAGTTATATCATTTCCTACTCACACAGAAATGTTTAGAAATCTGCTTGGTCTGGACCAGCACTGACAGAACAGATTAATCCTTCCCAAGCAGGAACACCTTTTACTCCTGTAGTCTCTATTCCTGCACCAACCTATGGCAGTGCAGTGCAGTACCTTAGCAGACCATGTTATTTTAATATTCAAGATAGTCATCTCAAATGAAAGGGCAGGACTGCTTTTATCACCATTCTCAAGTCTGGAGGCTGAGACAGAGCAAGATTGGGGAAAGAGCTACAATGATATCTAAGAATCTAATGCTCACTAAAAATCTGTCAGAACTAGGCTTCATTCAATATCTTTGAATAAGGGCCCAACCAGCTTGCCTAAGACAATATAGTTCTTGTTCTGCAGTAAAGAACAAAATCTGTGATTCCAAAGGATTACAGAAGTGCTTTAACCACAGTGTTATCCTTACTTGGGGCAGGATAATGAGCTGCAATGCCTTTTGAGTTCCCTTCCAGACAGATTACTTTTTTCTTTATCATTTTTACTTTTAAACTTCATTATCATAGTCCCACCTGGTTCTCATGTCACGGAAAATTAGTCTTACTTAGTTTGGGCTATTCTGCATGAAACAGAAGGCAACTTCTACTGTCTCCTTTCATCAAAATAAAAAAGCCTGTGAAAGTTCAAATCCAATACTGATTTCAAATATCCTGAGGAGCAGAGCAGCTCAAGAAAATATTCCCACTTGACTCTGTTTGAAGCATACATTGTCTGATCAATTTAATTTGCGAGGTAGATTTCTGCACTCAGCCACCCTGGTTTAGATCCCAGGATATGGAAGGGGGGAAATTAGGGCAATGTTAGACACTCTCCCACATACCCACACTCCAGACCTGTCAAGCTCCTATCAGCTAATTCAAAGAACTAAAATCTGGAAATAGGAATGGAAATTAAGTGAAAAATATACTTGTAGTGAGGATAAAAACAAGGATAGAATGCCACCACAGGCATGGAAAAAAGAAGTTAATAAGTGGAATGTTTAATGAATGTAGAAATATTGATTTTGGAATAAACAGATTCCCTCCTCCTCCTCCACATGAAATAAGTGTTATTTTGAGCAGTAATGGGCAATCTTCCACATAACGTGAGGTGCCTGGAGGAGGCTTTCAACACTTCCAGATCGAATGGAAATATTCAGAACAATCCTATGTATTTACATGTATTTGTTCCCTGAGGTAAAGGGGAAGCAGATGTTACCCAGGAGAGAGCACTGCCAGCTGTGGGGGGACTGCAGGCCAGGGGGCTCAGGCAGGGCAGTGGGGCTGGCTCTGCTGGGCTCCTGGAGCTGCTCCTGCTGGACAAAAAACAGGCTTTGCCCTCCCCGTGGTGTGTTCTGCTGTGGCCAAACACAGCATCCATGCTCAGCCTGATAAACACTCCCCATGCTAGCAAACCATCTGCATTTTTTCAGCTATCACCACAGCCACGGGCAGTGGGGTCCAGCTCTTCTAAATGCCAAACACTGGCAATTCCTCCATTATTCCTCAGTTTATTGAGTTCTCTGGGCTGTAAGGCTTCAAGCAAGAGCCATAGCTGTAAGGAAGGATCAGATAAATGAAAAAGCTGCAGCTCAGTATCAATTAGAAACAGACCAGCAAGTCAAAAACCACCCAAAAAGTTTCTGTACATTAGTGAAGTTCTTTTCAAGGCAAAGAAGATTGAAAACTGATTGATTATACAGGGAACAATTACTGTAGCATCACAGAATCATAGAAGATTTTGTGTTGGGTGGGACCTTAAAAATAATTTACTTCCAGCCTAGAAGAAATACTAGAAAAATTCATCCTAACATATTTGTTCACTATTACTCTCTGGTTTGTTGTCTCCAGAGATGACAGAGAACATCAGTGCCCATGATGCTCAATCAATTTTTAGTTTACCTGCTGGAGGTCAGGATGTGGATCCCATTTATGACCTGCTCATAAATAAGAGGGGGCTGAGACCACCAATACATTTCACAGGAGCCCATGAACAGCTGCCAGCTGGGGTTGGTTTCCATCACCAGGTTCAAGCTAAGTCTTGTAGCATCCAACACAGAGCATCTTGGGTTACCAGTTCCCAGTACTGGGAATGCAGCTTACCTGCCCTAAAAACCCAGAAAATTCATAATCACAGAAAGAACTGCACCCCAATTTTGCACAAGCTGTGGGCAGGGAGGTGCTATGAGGAGGAAGGCTGAGAGAGAAGTAGGTGGAGCAGGAGCAGAACAGAGTTCATTGTTTTTCTGGTGGGTAACTTGAATTAAAAGACAGCTCTAAGAGAACAGAAAGAGGTCTGTGTTACAGAAAGGAATAACTCTTAGAATAGAATAGTTCTGTGCTGCTGTCTGACAATTCCAAACACTCCAGAATTTTTTAATGAACACAATCATGGTTCTGACTCCAGAGTCTCTCTCTGAAATAATGGCATATTAAAAGGAACATCACAGATCTGAGCAAACATGTGGCTTCTAAGAGGTCAAGGATTTAGTAGGTGACTCGCAGAGGAGAAAGGGGGTGACTGACACATCACTTCTGCCTGCCTTGATTTCCCCACTCTTGAAGCCAAAGTGTGCCAGGCTGCACTTTGCAAAGATAGAGCAGCTCTCGTTGCAGCATGTGCTGTGAGACTGACACACAAAACGTGCCAGATGAGAAACTGAAGAGCTGAGGGTCCCCTGGGCGCGGATTCCGAGGCCTCAATAGCACAGCAGTGGGAAGAATGTTGCAACAACTGAACAAGCCTATTAATATTCCTGCCTGAGAGTATTAATCATCCCATTGTGAAGAAAACAACACTTCACTTTAGAGGAGAAACCACAGGCTTGTCGCATATCACTCATTTGTCTTTCCAGTGTTAGCACTCTTTCAATTAGCCTGGATTTTAAAGAGTCTTTTTTTTGTTGTTGTTTTGTTTGGTTGGTTTTGGTTTGTTTTAGAGGCTTTAAGTGAAGAAATGGAACCAGACCAAAATCTGGTCCCAAGAAAACTCTGTTGTACCAGACATTTTCTTTGAGCTGAGTTTCCCTCACTGAGGTTCTTTATATTTCTCCTTTCTGGCAGTGTCAGGGAGCCCGAAAGAACCAGGGTGTGCAGGGACACAGGCAGGCAGAGACAATGAGTGTGTGTGGCCTTTGCCTCTCTGGATGTAAGAAAAGGGATCCATTTTCTGTATGTTGCAAAGGTGGGGGTGGGGGGGGGCAGGGGTGATGTTCAGGGAATCAGAAGGAAATTTGATTTCAGGGTGACCTAGAAGAAAAGGGAGTGGGGAATCAGTTTCTGCCTCTACATACAAAGGAGGGAGATGAAAATACCTCGTTCCTACTTCAGAACATGAGGCATTGTTTGCCCTGATAAATTCATAAAGAGGTGATGCTAGAGATCCATGACATTGGATTATTGCAGAGCTTTATCATCTCCACTCCTCGGTGCATTTTACACACAACCAAGAAAAATATGGAAAACCAGGCAAGTTGCAGCAGGGTGAGCAAGGTCCCTCAGTGGCTGCTCAGGGGCACATTTGTACCCTTCAGCAAGCAGGAAGTAAGCAACCTCCACCTGGCATTTCCTGCAGCACAGGAACATCTCCACTGGCAGTCAGGAGAGATGGGCAGCACTCTGCCACAAGCCACAGCTTTGGTTTGGTTTGGTTTGGTTTGGTTTGGTTTGGTTTGGTTTGGTTTGGTTTGGTTTGGTTTGGGGAGGTCACTTCCTTGTTTAGCCCACCATCCTCTAAGCCCCTCAGAAAATACTCTTAATAATTAACGATGACACAGAGTGGTGCTCCTGACAGCAAAGTAAAAAACACGAACAGAAATATTTCCCTACTCAGCCACTTATTGTGTCTTCTAATTTTTCTACCAGAGACAGCTCAGTGGATACACAGGGAGAGAGCCCTGCAGGGAGAATCCGCAGTGGACACTCTTAAGAGCCTGATTCTGCTGTCTTGCACCCTTAAGTGTTTATTCAGTCCAGGACAAAGTAGACATAAGATACCACCAGGCTTTTACTGTTTCACATTTTGTACTTCCTTCCTCTGCAACTGCATCTACAACTACAGAAAAGACAGAATCATCCATCATTTTGCTCAGACTTTGTCCCCTGCTGTGATCCACTGTATGATGTCAACTCTCAGTTACTATTACTTTTTCATCCATCACACTCTCTCCTTGTTTTTCATCCACTCTGGGATCTTGGTGCTGACATTTCCTTTCTTCAAATTTTTGTTATCATCAAATACAGCTTCTGAATCAGAAGTTGCATCTCAGGCCTGGACAAGGGATTGCTGCAGCATAGGACAGGATATTTATTGATTTTTGTCTCACAGTTTTCCTCTGCTGAGATAATTTACCCTGCATCTGCACCAACATCCCAGCTATGGACAAGCCACCATTTTTGGAGTGGTTGAGGTCCTTTCCATGGCAGGTGAGCAGCACAAGGCCAATCCAAGTGCATGCCTTGGAGGGAACAGTCTAGAGGAGCAAGCAACACAAACTGCTCTAAGGGCACAATTTGCATTTCAAACAGGCAGCAGCCTCAGATCAGTCAAATAAACCACCTTATCAGAAGTGAGAAAGAGAAGATCTTTTTATTACCTGCTCTGCAGTCACAAACAGACCCCTCCCTTCTCATCCTCACTCCATTTTGTGTGTAGTCCCAGCCTGCACACACCCATGCAGACACACCTTTGATCCCTGCTAGATACAGAAATCTGTTGGCCTGCAGCCTCCCTGCTTCACACTCCTGGACACTCCAGCCTTCTCCTCCTCCCCGCAGAAAATCCTTCCCAGTCACAGGCTCCTTCTCCTCCTGCAGACACGCAGAGGGAAGGCCTTATCTCCCAAACTCATCCCGGAGCAGCAGAGCCTCCCCAGCCTCTCCAGCCACAGGCTCCTCCACCTTGAAGACCCCAAATTCAACAGATGGGCCAAAACCCAACAGAGGGGCCAAAATTCAATAGATTGGCCAAAATTCAACAGGTAGGCCAAAATACAACAGCTAGGCCAAAATCCAACAGATAGGCCAAAATTCAACAGCTGCTTTTCCCAACCCAGCAAATCTTCTCCTCCTTCATGTGAAGAGATGAGCAGTGCCTGTGTGCACACACAGCGCTGTCACACACACGGACAGACACACGATCACACACACACGGATACACAAACACAATATGGGGACACACACACACATATGGACAAACACAGGGACACACAGTCACAAACACATGGCCACACACACACACACACACACACACACATATGAACACACACACAGACACTCCCAGGGCTGTCACGCACGCTGACACTCACAAACACACACACACACACACGGACTCACACACATGGACACTCACAGGACTGTCACACACACTCACACACACAGAGTCACACACACATGGTCACACACACATGGACACTCCCAGGGCTGTCACACACGCTGACACACACAAACACTCACACACACAGACACTCCCAAGGCTGTCACACACACACACACACACGGTCACACTCACATGGACACTCCCAGGGCTGTCACACACAATGACACACACACACACATCGACACACACAGAGACACTCCCAGGGCTGTCACACACACTCACATACACACACACACACACAGACACTACAGGGCGCACACACACAGAGTCACACACACATGGTCACACTCACATGGACACTCCCAGGGCTGTAACACACACTGACACACACACACATGGTCACACATACATGGACACTCCCAGGGCTGTCACACATGCTGACACACACAAACACATGGTCACACACACAGACACTCACAGGGCTGTCACACACACAGAGTCACACACACAGAGTCACACACACATGGTCACACTCACATGGACACTCCCAGGGCTGTCACACACAATGACACACACATGGACACACACACAGACACTCACAGGGCTGTCACACACACAGAGTCACACACACATGGTCACACTCACATGGACACTCCCAGTGTGTCACACACGCAGTGACACACACAACCATGGCAGCAGTGCCACCAGCAGCCCCGTTTCAGCTGCCGGGGTCAGTCAGCGTGGCTGTGCTGCGGTCGGTGCCAGTCTCAGTGCAGGTGGCACATTCCAGCCTGCAGAGTACATCTGATCAGGATGCAGGCTATTTTTGGGCACACAGCTCCCCTCAGCATACAGAAATGTGCCACGAGGTGTCACTTGAACTGAACAAACACGGGGATGTTTTGGGAATAAGAAAAAGGCTTCCCTCTCCTTCCTTGTGCCACTGCCCTTCCTTCTGCCCACCAGCACAGAGCGTGCAGGGAGACATCACAGACCCAACTTGTCTGAAATTCCCTGGAATAAATGGAGAGCCATAGACAGTTCTCAGAACTCCATTCCACAGCACTTGTGTGGTCTGCTCTTGTTAGAAAAATTATCTCCCTGAACCCTGCCTCTCTCACTGTCAGCAGCCCTGGATGTCAGAGCCTAGTAGCACTGGCTGACTTGTAATTATTTTTTACTATGCTGCTTTGTCTGCACTAATCCTTTGAAAGTAGCTTTACTGCACATCTGAAATATTATGATGCTATAAAACCTCTGTAATATTTATAAATCCCTTAAGACATCATAAAGAGAGAAAAAAACCTCCCCACAGAGTTCATCTAGCATAATTACATATACATTTCCCTCTGATTAATAAAAAATGATCACTTCCTTATGTAAAGATATTCTTCAGCTTTCTTTCATTAAGGCTATTTTTTTCTTTCCATTTTAAATCTGTTTCATGTGTCCCTGTATAGGAAGGTACCTCAGAAGAGATTTTCCCAAAACAAAAGGCACAATGAAAAGAACCACCACAGAGCATCGTCAGTTGAGCTGGGAGCGAGGAGACAGACAAGTCTCTCACTATATTTTCACGTCTCCTAACTTAAGCATTTCATCACAGAATGTCCTGGAATATCTTCAAACATCAATGAGTGCTGGTGTGTCATTGAACCTAGTAGGAAGGGAAAAAACTGATAAGTGAAATCTTGGGGAAAGAAAAAAAGAGGGGGAAAAGAAAAGCTAAGACCCAGCACTTGTCCCCCACCCCACAAAAGGGGTTAGAACCCTCAAAAGGGGTTAGACTTTACTGAGGCTGATTAAAGGGAAACCTGTAAATCCACACCTGAAGAGGCATAATCAGCACAAGGCACTGGTCCCTTCTGAAACACTGGAGAGGAACATGATTGGTGTGAAACCACTGACACTGGGCTGGCACTGGCTGAAACTGGAACCTGTTTTGTGCATGGATTTTAGAAATGCCATTGAATGTGGTTTTGCCCTGCTCAGAACAGCACGTGGATCACATTCATCACCTGCTTAAATAGGATCAAGTTTGAACTAAGCTTTGAGAAAGCTTTTCATATACAACTCCCTCTCTGGTGTTCTCCACAATCAAATATTCCATAGCCCCAGGGAGCCACAGGGCAGCATTGCTTTTACACAGCCTGAAAAGGACCTGCAAAAAGGAGCAAAATAAACAAAGATAAAATCACCTGCTCCTTTTTTTCCTAACACTGTTGTAGTCATTCCTCTGAATTTGCAGGAGACAAAGATCTGCCAAATCTGCCCATGGTTCCTTAGGCAGGAGTTCTTTGCTCCTTGGAATCACATCAAGTGAAGTGGCTGGTGGAGTCCCAGAGCTAAAAGCCAACAGTGAGCAGGGCAAAGACAAGACACAGAAATTTCTGCAGAGCTTCCTTCTTCTCCTCATGGTCACAAGAGCAACACAGTCACAGTTCCAGAGAAATCCCTTTCCCTCAGTCCCCATCACATCACAGCAGACCTTAACTCTGTCTCACACCAGCCGTGCCAGGTGTGTGAATGTGGGACAGAGCTGCACAAGGTCTTCCTTTCTGCAATTTAATCTACATTCTGTGCCTTCCTTGTTTGTGAAATACATGCAGAGGAGTCCTTGGGAGTTCCCAGCTCACTCTGTGGGGTATATCAGCATTCTGGATGTGATACTAAGATGAGATTTCATGGGATGCTGTGTGATCATTCCTGCTCTGTTTGAATCATAAGAGTCCGAAAGAAACACAGAAATAAACAGACATGGGGAAGGATAAAACCTACCATGGTGCTGCTGCTCCTTCCACCCCTCCTCTGCCAACCAGTCAGCCAACAAACACAATGCCAATTGTCTCTTTATATAGTGTCACCAAGGAATAAAAATATGCCTGCTCCAAGTTTAGACAATAGATGTAAGGTTGGAAAAGTGCAGTAATTGGATCCCAATACCATTCCAAGCATCTGTTCCATGCACAGCTTTTGCTTTCACAGAAATAATGCAGCAGATAAGTAGAGGAGGCAGTTGGGATACAATTGTACAGCACTCACAGCAAGCTTGAGCTGAAGGGGTTTTCCCATGTACTGCTAAATAATGAACACAGGGCATGCACTGGAAGATTTTAAGTGGACATGGCATCTTGAAAAAGCAAGAAGGGAAACACGTTCCTTGAGAAAATGCTGGGGAAACCAGCAATAAATCCTGGCCACTTCAGTAGCCCCAGAGCCTGGTGCAGGCATTCAGAGCTCCAGCAAAACATCTGAGGCTCTGCAGAACTGCATCTATACCTGGACGGTGGAAAAGCACCTCTCTGCAGATGGCAATAAAGTGTCTCAGGTCAGGTCTCTTTTCCCTGAGCCTATAAACATGCCTGAAGCCTGGGGCCAGATCCCAAAACACTGCAAAGTGGTGGAGAGCCATGGACTTCAAAGCATGAGAGAAGAGATGTGTGGTAATGAATGTGGCAGTGGGAGCAGGAAGGGAACAGGAGGCAGCGGAGCAGCCACAGGGGCTGTGTCTCCCAGGGAATGCTCATGGACATTAATACACATTCCATCCCATTGGAATTACTGCAATGAGCCAAAACATTAACCACTATGAAATTGCAAAATTCCGCTGACATGAAATCATGGTTCCTAAAGGTCTGATCTCTGTGTCTCTCAGAGTATCCATACAGGAACATCAGAACATTAAATTCAGCAGAAACAGTAGGTTTTTCAGGAACCTGCATCTGAAATTCTTCTCTCCATCAGTCATTCCAACCTTGAGTCACAGCAGTGCTCAGTCAACTAACTGAACTTTGAGACAGATGTGCATTCAAGTTTCTGGTTGAACAAGGAGCTTGTTCTTTCTCCAGGTCCAGCCCCTTGCAGTGCTGTCATCTCTAATCTCAGATCTGACTGCGTGCTCTTCAGGGCAAGGACTGCTTTAGCTGGGGCACCTCAAACACCTACAGGGATAATTAAGTAATAAATAGGCATACTACAGCTCATCTGGCTTTAGTGAAGTGGCCGTGGATGCACGTTGGAAGGTAGCCTGGTGTTCATCGTTCTGACTTAGTGACATTATACCAATCCCCAGTGTAACAGAGCATGAAAAGAAATCCCTCAGTCCCTCTGCCTGCAAGTGCCTGCTGGAGAGCAGCCCCAGGTTTGTGTCCTAGGCTGGGTCTGGAAACCTGAAAAACTCAGAGTGAGGTTTCTGAGGGAAATCCTACACAATTTCCAAGGTTCATTGTGATAAAGATGCGTCATGTTCACATGGTTAGATCCTGATTCATCAAAACTGTTAAGCATCCACTCAGCTTTCAGGGAGGAATAGTCCCACTGAAATCCACAGAACAGCTCAGAAACCTCCATGTGAGAATGTGGTTACTCATACTGTAGGATCGGTGCCCTAATCCCAACAATAGAGACAAATGAGCAGCAGCTTTGTCACCTGGGCCTGGAATTCCTGGGATCCTGTGAATTTTGTGTCCTTTCTTGGAAGAATCCTTATCCTTTCACCCAGCCATTTCATGGTTTTCTCCTAGCAGCTCTGTTAACAGACTTTTGTATTGTTTTATCGGGAGTTTTGTTTTCTCTTGTCTAGTATACCATCAATCATCGTTGTTATTATCAATTTGCTCCTTAGTCTTGTAGCTTGATCTGCAGGCATTTTCCAATAGTGCCTGTATTTTCTGCATTGATCTTTATCTTTTCACAGAATTTCTATATTAAATGAATCCTTCCAAGCTGTTTTTAAATGACATGACACATTGGGATAAAACCCACACAATGCAGTGTGTTTGTAATGCACATGTCCTGAGAGACCAGAACCCTCTCTGCTTAGTCTGTGAAAGAAATCCACAGAGGAATTAAGGGAGACATACATCTTGGCTTTAAAGGTCTGCTTGCTTCTGCAACTGCCTCCAAATTATAGAAAGGCTCCAGACTGGAGAGGGGAGGGAGAGAAGGGGGGAATAACATAAGGACTGAAAAAGAAAGGCTTGAATTTAATTGCCCTAAAAATTTCAATCATTCAATCTGGTAATTAGAGAGCTGGCTGATTCAGAAAGCAATTTCATTTGGAAAAAAAAATAAAAAAAGAGCCCAACAAGATAATTGATGCTAAGTGAATATTTTACCTGAAATATTAAATACCAAACTTAAGTCTGCCTCCAGGGCCCTTTCTGCTACCCCTTTTTGATCTGTCTTTCTACTTCTTTGTATTTTCCTCTCACATGACTCAACAGAACAGGACACTCCTTCAGAAAATCAGATTGTCACAGGGACAGGTTTATTTGAACTCTCTGTGCTGTGAAGGAGACAACATAATGATTTATTAGTAAAGAAAATAATAATAGGAAGTCTCCTGAGATGCAGCCTGGCTACAAATCTCAGTGAGATTTTCCAGTGCTGAGTCTCTGTGTCTGGCCACGAGCACAGTCTGATGTCCTACCAAGGGGAACATTTTCTTTAGGAGCTGATCAAGTACAGGGTAACAGCTGTCTTTGTCACCTTAACAAGGATTAGCAGAATGTTTCATGTTTAATTCTGGACTCTCTGATGCCACGAAATGATACTTCAAGGTGGAGCTGTGCAGTCCTGCAGAGCACTGTGGGTGTTGGTGTCACAGGGGTCTGATTGCACAGGTCTCTTGGCAGGGTGGAAAGAGGAGCTGGTTTATTGCACACTGCTTAGGAGAGGTAACTGCTCATTCTCTGATATTTAATGGCCTAATGAACAAGGGCAGCATCCCATACACACCTGAAAGGAATGTTGTATACCTGGAAATTAGGTAGATGATAATTTATGCCACTTTTATAGATAGAGAAATTATAAAGAAAAATGCACGACACGTTGGATTCTGGTTTCCTGTGCTGTTCTAAGTGCTCACCTGTGCAGCATTTTCACACAAAATGTTACACTTTATTCCTGTTAGTAATATTACATTTTAATCTTAAAAGACCTTTTTAAGTGAGATTCCACATCTATTACTGCTCAGGAAGCCCACATCAAACGTATTCAGGTGCCTTTGCAATTTCCAGCTTTGAGACTGATCAGGAGAATGCTTCTGATCTGTACAACATTCAGGATATAAAAAGGCAGATGACAGGTCTTGGGGACAATCCTTTTGGGGAGATGGGATGCCAGAAGCAGTGCCAAATGGAATGTGGCCTTTTTTTGCAGCCAGAAAAAAATCCACAAATGCTGAATATGCTTTGCAGGAAATGTGTGGCAAGTACTTCTGGAAGTATTTGGGCTATTGCAGGTTATTGCAGGTTGAGACCAACTTCATACCACAACATGACTGTGCTCCTGCCCACAGAGAGTCTCCTGGCCTGCCTTTGAGGGGCTGCCTTCAAAAGAACACCCGTGGCAGTTAATCAGGCTTGGGAACATCCTGCCAATAGGTGGGGACGATGTCCTGACCTTTAGGAGAGCTGCATTCCATCCTGCACACCAGAGGACTCCAGGTTCTGTGCAAGTCCTGGAGCTGAGCAGACTCTGGGTGAGGAGGATAAACCAAGCACTAAAGGGAGAACATCAGCTAATTCCAGCAGAGGCACCAGGCACAACCACCAAGCTAAGGTGGATTTCAAGCCCTCCAGAGAAAATTAGCAACTTGCCTTGAACCACCCACTTTTCCTTAATCACCTTAAATTTATCAGAAGCTCCTGTTCCTTTAGGAGCCATGATGATGCCCTTTTCTTTTCCCTGTACAGTTGTTCTCTCAATAGCTGATGAAATTCTTCATAGAGAGTACAGGTTGCCCCGTGCTGCTCAGGAAGTCTGGTCTCAATACTGAATTTTGGAGCCTGGCAGCAAAGCAAATCTCAGGCAAGTGAGCCTTATGTTCACTGTGTACAGAGCTCCTGCAGTACAGGTACAGAGAAGCTATTACAGACACCTCTGCAGAATTCTAAATAAATTAAAAAGTGCAAATCCCACTGTGGATCTCCTCTCTCCATCGAGCAGAGACACAAACACCGTTTTGGAAACAGCCAGGGCTGCTGTAACTGTTAATTAAGTTCTGTGCATTTGTTGTTCAGGACAGTAAATGCAAACCCCCCTCTCTGAGCTACCCCTCCCTCTCTGAGAATTCATAGCCACTATCTAATCTGACAAAAACTGTGTACTCTTTTATACTTGGAGGTCACTTTATGTTACTTACAGTGTGTTGCATAATGTCAAAAGGCATAACACAACATAATGAAAAGCAGACTAATATAACTCAACCTGACATCAATGACATAATATGATGTGGCTACTGAGAAATGCACTGTTGTCATTGTTTTGTGTTTTCATCTGATACCTAGCTGCCATTCCAGCATGGGGCAATTGTTGCAGAATTTGGAGAAGAAGGTTACAGACTGAGCACTCCTGATTCTGCTGTGCCTCCCAAACTTTTTGCACTGAGATCACTTGGTTGGATTTGCTGGGGGTTCCTCCTGATTTACACTAGCAAGAATCAGGCTCTACAAAATCATCACATAAAGAGCAATTACTTTAGGAAAGTCATCAAGTTGGAAAATGCAGCTCCTGGGAGTAAGGAAATGACAACCCTGTTACAGTCCCTGTAACCTTAGCTCTGCCCTCCTGGGCTGTAAAGGAGCCTGCACTGTTTTTCCTGCAGGATGTCATTTCATTTTGTAGGACTGTGTAGCAAAGCAGCTGTTCAATATTTCTCTTAACTTCTTCACGTAGTCTGTGGTCCCATATCTCATTTGCTGCACATCAAACAAATCCTTTTGTGGCTTAGGTAGTTTTCTCCTTCCTGTTTTTATTTGCTACTGTATTGTTCTAATCACCACAGTAGATGTGTATTTCAAAACCAAGGCTGAGTCTATCTTCCCAATGCACCCACAAGGTTGAAACACACTGTTATCCCTTCCTTGTTCCACAGACAGGGAGCAGAGGCACAAAATTGCCTCTATAGGCCCAATGGGAAGTCTGTCCTAGACAAGGCTACAGCACTAAGCAGCAAAATCCCAACCTTTTGCATTAATTCTTTATTTTTATTCCCTGGCTAGTTTATCCTGCCCAGGTCCTCAGTGGAAAAAGCATGAGCCTCATTTGTGAAACAAACAACAGGTGAAAATGGATTGTTGGCAACAACAGGTGGAAATGGATTGTTTTGGTGATTAATCCATCCAGCAGAACCAAAACAGGAGACCCAGCAGTAACCAAAATAATTGAGCTGATGGATTATAATGAAACCCACTGTACCTTCCACTAGAGTTTTACAGACAAATCCATCAAAAAAAACCATCTCTAGCCTCTTCTCCTCTAACACAGGCCATAGAGTTTTATATATCAGTTTCAAGCCCATGTCTTCTGGTTGAGCTAGAACCTATTTTCAAGCATTGCTGTTGTGGTTATTATTAATGTTGTCTTATGTTGATGGTGCTTGGCCAAACCAACTGAAGCCATGGCTTCCTCAGTGACAGAATTCAGCCCCCAGTGACTCTGAGTGACTCTGAGGGTGGTCAGAAGAGTCAGCCTCACATTCCACACTCCAGCATGTCCTGCACTCCCACCTTGTGCTGCTGGTCATTCCATCTCTGCATGGATCATTTGGGGGGCCTTGGAAGCAGTGGGACAGATCACTGCATTATTGCTGCAAGGTAGGATTTGATGAGAATGTAATTAGTTTCTGCTGACAAAGCCTGTTCTTCCCAGCCAGGAACCCTGCTGAGAAGTTCAGGTTTAGCAAAGCAGAAGTCAGGAGTGGAGGGAGGTTAAAGGAAAGCTAAAGAGCTCTGGGAAACCAGGTGAGGTTTAGACATCTGCCAACATTCTGGCCGGGTATCCCCACAGAAAGGAATTACATTCACTTAAAACTTTCAAAGAATGAAGGAACAAGACTTGACAAATGGTTCTCCCTGTCAGAAATTTTACCTAAATATTTCTGTCTTTTATTTAGCTTTTGATAGGGCCTACTATGCCATTTTCTGTTAGGATGAGATCTTATTTTATAAATTAATCGCCTGCATTTGTAATTTCTGTCTGTACCAACACACATGCATAATTTTTTCAAATGTTTACAATATGGTATGGAGCTTCCTAAAATTTTGGGGTGAGCAATTGGAACTCTTCACCTGAAATTTCACAATGTAAGATTCTACCTTCTCTGAAAAAAATTCGGCATAGCAAAATCCAATTTTGTTTACAGAAAATAGTATCTAAATATTGGCCCAGTGACTAAATTCATGGCAGGTGTTTGTGGTTTCATTGCAGATGAGAATCAGAGTTGGCTGGGTCACGTCACACAGAAATTTGGAGCCAGGGATGCTCCATTGCAGATACACACACAGAGTGGAATAGGACACAGGCAGCAGTACCACCTCAGAGTACAGCACAGATTTTAGGCTACACCATCCATAAAGGCACTAGAAAAAGGACAGCCAAATGAGGGACAATTCAGGAATTTAAATGCAGTGGAAAATGCCAGCTGAAATAATCACTTTGGAAATTATGGATATATTAGTTTGGCATTGCTCTGCAGATGTTCAATGTAGAACATGGTGATATCCCTCCAGCACAAGTAGCTGTAAATCCGGGACAAAGGCATTTAACAACTTTTTGTAAATGTCACAAGTTCCTAATTCAATCCTTTGGCACTTTTCTAAAAAATCGTTATGGAGGAAACATCACATGGCACAGTAACAAACTGTGCTAATGAAACAACCCCCACGCCTAAACCTGGCTTAAAATAATGACAAGGAGCACAGCACATAAGAAAGGTGCCATATTCTGACCTCACAAATGACAGCATAAACCCACTGTTACCTCTTAGAAAAAGTGGGATTATTTGGGACTGACCATTCTGAGACTGAGGACAGAATCTGGACCTTTGGCAGCATGTCATGGTTTGGGTTGGACAGGAGCTTTGAAGATCAGCTTGTCCATAGTGCTGGAAGCTGTGCTTCCACTGCAGTGCAGGAGCTGCAGGTGCCATGTGCAGGAGGGGGGACTGTCCTGGCAGTGGAGGCTCAGTTGTCACAGTGGGTGACAGCACATCCTTCCAGTAAAGGACCTCCGGGTGGGACCCTGACAGTGACCAGCTCTGAGAAGAGCTCAGAACCTCCTGCAAAAGTCTTCAGAAAACAGACAGACACATTCACAATGATGCTTCAGCACCTCCAACCCTCACACTGACTCCCTGGGGACTCTCTGCCTGAGTGCTTTGGTGGCTGTGGGTAGAACCCACAGATCCAACACCCTGAGCTGTGCCTGAGTGTCTTTGCTCCTGCCTTTGCCAGTCTGTGCCAATCCTTACTCTGAACTGAGCCTAATCAGGTTCTTTTAACTTAGGGCCCCCCAAGCTATCCTCGTTCTGTGGGATGGATTACCCTGTTGTGACATGTCTCGACCTGCTGCTCGACTCAGTTCTCCTGCTAACCCATTTTATATTCCTGGCACTTCAAAACACAGACATTAGTTATGTATGCATGCGAGCCAACCCCAATGTGCTCAGAAATGCAACACAAAATCCCCTGGTAGTTTGAAAATACACACTACAGTCACTCAAACAGGAGGAAATGCAAATGCCACACTCAGACACATTGGCACATTCCCATTTAGTCCACACAAGTATCCCAAAAGCAGGACTCCACACCCCAAACGTCATGTTTTAGAGGACACAAGGTTTGAAAAATAATAATAAATTGTAGTAATTGCCTCTCAGGTGGACTGAATTACTCCTCAAGGAATTAGTCTTCCTCCCTTGTCTGTGAAGGAAATACCTTTAACTTGATCTTTTTGGTTTAAAAGCAATCTGAGCCATGAACATCCTGGCCATACAGAGGCTCCCTAAATCCCAAAGGCTAAAGCCCAGAACACGAGAACAGACAAAATTGAAATTATCTGGGTGCACAGAGGGTTGAACTTTTGTAAGAAACAAACTTGATACACACTGTACCTTAGTAGAAGTCAAAACCAAGGCTTCTAGAAGCCAAAATCTCTCCTGAAAGGAGGAGCAGCCAACAGGTCAAGGTACATCCTTCGGTAGTGGGTTGCAGGTTGTGGTGACACTGCTCCACAAACCATCTGCTGTGGATGGAAGGGATGGAAGCTGCTCCTTGCTGAGGAAAGCAAGTGCAGGAGAGAAGAGCTGTTGGCTCCTCTCTTCCACAAAGCCCAGTCAGCTACAGGGTCAGCTGGAGCCAGGTCCCTGCAAAGGGGGGACACTGAGCACACACTCTGTCCTCAAAATAATTTGGGAAAGGCATTTCCATGGTACTGCTCAGCACAGCTGGGGGTGGACATCGTGCAGCTCCTCACTGAAAAAGCACAGAGCAATGCACTGAGGAAAATCTCCTTTGGGAAAGGAAAAATATTTGGAATCTAAACTGGAAGATGCCTGCCATGAATAACTGTGGCTCCCAGCCTAACTTCCACCAACAGCTGGAATACAGGGAATAGCAATGACTGCAGAGCGGGGCCACCAGAACTTCCCACAGGGAGCCAAAAACTTAACAAGCTCCTCAGAAGACAGAATTAACAAATAGCCACCTTTTTCAAGTTTTCACTTTTCTTATGGTGAGTGAGTAATTCTCCCTCATCAATGACAGGAGTGAAGTCATTCTGCATTGAAAGGGAAAATGCAAAATAACCAGGAAATTCTCTGTGTTCACTTTCAGACATTAGGAGGCCTTCAGAACTCACTGATCACATGTATGTATCAGTTATTGAGAGCACAGAAGCAAACAAAGCTGCCCAGGTAAGTCTGCTGTGAATTCCTAACCTAAGGTTCTTAAATATACCAGGCACAAGGAAATCCAATTTTCATTAACCTTATTAATCCAGATACTCTTTTGCCTGCTGAGTGCCCACTTCAGTGAGGCAGGTAAAGGTACAGTCTGTTTAAACCCTATTTTTATCTCTTGTTTCATGTGTTTATGTGTGACCAGCCCCTCTTCACTCATTCAGCCACTGTAGCTGTGCCCTTGTGCAGGAACCCACGTGGATAAATGTGGGTTAGTGATGAGAGAGAGGTCATTTGCATTTTGGTGTTTGTCAGTGTGACATGCAAAGAGTTTCTGTGCAAGGAGGCATGTCATCCTGCTTTTGGTGCTTATAATTTTATTTTTTATATAGGGAAACAGACAAATATTCAAGGCTAATAGAGGTGGAAAGAACTGCCTTTAGCAAATGCAGTCATCACTCCACACTTGTCCTGGACAGTTTGCCTGCTTCTTACCAGCAAGCTGACAGATCCTGGAAGAAAGGACAAACTTTGGGTACATTACTCCTACATTACCTCACTCCAGCCTTTAGGTACATAAGGAATGTCTTATGTATCCTGAGATTTCAGTAGGAGCTCTTGGATACTCAGGGATTTTTTAATCAACTCACTTATCTACTTGACAGAATGTACAATTTTAGTTCCTCGTGTATAAGATAGGATGTTGAGGTGTCCTGCAACGTTAAGTGGTTTAAAAAAATACACCCCAGAGCTCTTCAAGTAGCTCTTTCTCGTTGTAAACCATGCTTGACTTCCTGATTTGTTTGAGGAAAAAGCCACTGAGTGTGTAGACGTCTTTCATCCCTCTTAGCCACAATTCCTTTGAGAAATCCAACAGCGAAGGTGGATACAATTATTGTAAATAATGTTGGATAGAACCCAGAGCAGATGAAGGTGGGAGGATACAGCTGAACAAGAATAGAAGTGGTTTCTAATGAGAGAGGGAATATTTCACTCTCAGCATGGCTGTTATTATGTCCTACACATTAATTCAGCCGAGAAGTCTTGAAGTAGCAGAATGAGTTTGTATTCACTGAAGTGGCAGGCACTGGCATGGCTGCCTTCCTTTAACTCTTACAATTAATACTTTCTTGATTTCTCAGAGAAGAATATGTGAGAGTTAAACCCTGTGAGGCATGAGGCACCTCACAAGGTCTCAAAACTTGCAATATTGCAGCCTAATCCATTCACAGCAGTACATATTTCAGTTTCAGTTTTGATTATTTTCTGTATTTTTCCTAGAACTGTGGGACATTATTCACCTTCTTGAAAAATAAGCCCTAATAATTCTATCAGAGATGTGAATTCTTCTGCCCAGGAACACCCATAATTGGACAGTTTCCTAAACCTTCCCCTACAGTTCTTGTGGAAATGTCCACTTTGCCCTGAACTGTCCTTTTTACAAGTGAGCAACCAGCACATGAGCTGGTGTAATGGCTTACCTCAAAATCCAGAGGTTTTTTCCCCATCTTTGCTTAAATCTCACTGTGCTTTAATTTTCTGGACATTCCTGATTTCTGCACAGGTGGAGGTCACCAGTCCTTCCAGCCAAAATGTGAACAAGTTCCTTTTCTCCTTTCCCTGCCAATGTCCTGCAGGAGCTGCAGGGCAGGATTATTGTGCTCTTTATGAGGATGTCTTTTCATGCTGCTTCCCAGAGCTAGAGCTGACAGAAAAGAGGACAGGAAGTGTGAGGGGATTACTTTCAGGCTGACAGAGGTACCCACAAGTAACATCTTTGGTGGTGCCATTATAAACCCTTCATCTCCATTTAAGAACTTGGCATTCCCAAACCTGCTAAAATCCTGAAAGTTTGAAGTGGAATCCTGCAATGGTTAATTTAAGTCAAATACAGCCTGAGTGTTTGGTTCCCTAAAGGATTTAACTATAAATCATATATCCTTGTGACGTCTCCCATGTCACAGAAGAAGAAAAATACCCCACATCCTTCTTCTGTGTATTTTTCTTGTCACTTGCCTTGCACTCACATCTGCCTCTCCCTGTGCCAAGAGCTTGTTCCTTGTT
Source organism: Motacilla alba alba (assembly GCF_015832195.1). Classification (NCBI taxonomy): domain Eukaryota; kingdom Metazoa; phylum Chordata; class Aves; order Passeriformes; family Motacillidae; genus Motacilla; species Motacilla alba. The sequence goes on along the minus strand of NC_052034.1, from coordinate 6,626,582 downwards.
CCACAGTTGTGCAGCCCTCAATAAAACAGACCCCAAGCCCACAACCTCATTTCTGGGGTGCTATTGCAAGGCTGATAGAAAGATAATTGCAGCCAGCAGTGAAAGCTGCTTTTCACAGAATTCACAGAATGACTTGGTTGGAAGAGATGGAAGAGACCTTTAAGATCATTTAGTCCAACTCAGCCCCAACACCTCAGCTAAACCCTGGCACCCAGTGCCACATCCAGGCTTTGTTAAACACACCCAGGGATGGTGATTCCACCACCTCCCTGGGAGGAGCATTCGAGTACTTTATTATTCTTTTGGTGGAAATTTTTTCTGGATATCCAACCTATACCTTCCCTGAGGTAGCTTGAGGCTGTGTCCTCTGGTTCTGTCAGTGCTGCCTGGTGGAAGAGACCAACCCCAGCTGAGCACAGCCACCCTTCAGGAAGCTGTAGAGCAATAAGGTCACCTCTGAGTCTCCTTTTCTCCAGGCTGAGCACCCCCAGCTCCCTCAGTGGTTCCTCACAGGGTTTGTGTTCCCAGCCCCTCTCCAGCCTCGTTGCCTCCTCTGGATGTCCTCAGTGTCCCAAGGTCCTTCCCAAACTGAGGGCCCAGAGCTGGACACAGCACTCGAGCTGTGCCCTCACCAGTGCCCAGTGCAGGGGCAGAATGACCTCCCTGCAGGACAGCACAGTCCTGGAAAGGAACAAATCCAGGCAAGGGCTGCGTGCCTGCAGCTCCACTGCCTCCAGCCCGGGCTGGGGTAGCTCAGCAGCTCTCAGCATCTCGGAGGATTTATTCTGCAGTGTGGCTGCTTGTGAGGAAGGCAGTGTGTGACTGGAAACCACAGCTCCCAGCCACTTCTCCCTGGGTGTTGAGTGAGAGCCTGAGCACTTGCAGACCGGCCCTTACCTTTCCCAGGCGGGAATGAAAACAAAACACGGAGCTGAATTTATTTCTAGCCAGCGGAAATTTCATATTGAGGGTTACAGGCGTCCTGTGCCTCTTAAAAGCAAGTAATAAAATGCTGCTCTCAATTACAAATTGTATTTACATTTTAAACCCCCATATGGTTTGGGGGGGGTGGAGGGAGGTTTCAAATGCATTAGCAGCAATGCTGTGCCATGATTAGTTACAATTTTTTTTCTCTTTGTAATGAACAATTAATGCCCCCACCTTTTTTTTCTCTCTCTCTTGCAAATTTAGCCTGTGGCTATGCCAGGTATAGTCAGTAAACAAGACACAACTCCTGCCTCATGTTATGAAAAAAAACAAGCAAGTGCATGGAGATGACCATCTCTAAAAGGCCTCCTGGAACAGGATTCACACGCTGAGTATAAATCCCATAAAAATTGATTTTACTTAGGTATATGCCTGGGCTAAACTTTTCAAAGCGTAGGGACATTTACCAGGAAAATGCAAAGCGCATGCAAATGTGCACAGCTAGGAAAGTAAAATCCCTTCTCCCTGCCCTCAAGCAGTGCTGAAGACAAAGCACTCCTTGTGTTACATGGTCACAACGGGACCTGCTAAAGGGTTTTACCCCAACATTCTTATAACTCCCCTTTTATGTACCAAAAGGCCACAATTAGGTCTCCTTGGAGCCTTCACCAGGTTGAAACACCCCAACTCCATCAGCCGTTCCTGCTGGAGCTGGGGTTTTTCAGGTGAAGTTTTCCAGCCCTCAGAGCATTTTTTTGGCTGGCCTCCTCCAGCAGATCCTTCCCTGTGCTGGGAGCCCAGAGCTGGATGTGGTGCTCCAGGTGGGAACCCCACCAGAGCACAGGAGAGGGGCAGGATCCCCGCTCACCTGCTGCCCCCTCTGGGGGATGAGCCCAGCGCTCAGGGCTGCTCCTGATCCCTTCATTGCCAGCTTGGATCGATCCCAGGGGCTGCCCTGCAGAGCTGGCAGCAGAACTGGGAACAGAGCTGGGAGCAGAATAGGGAACAAAACTGGGAGCAGAGCTGTGCCAGTTTACCGCAGTGAACCTGCTTTGCTTTTATTTACAAATAATGCATTTATGACACAAAGGCTATAAATGCTATTTCATTACTTTTACTGCTTATTTGGATACTTCCCTAGAGGGCTAATAGAGCATTACTGTTGTGTTGCTATTTCAGCTTCTGTTTTTACAGAAGTTTAGTTTGCAGCTAAACCATTAGGCCCATCTGGGGCTAGGCTGAGCTCAGAGCTCAGCTTTGGACTAGGAGCACATTTGGTGTAATTAGATTTGTGGGTTTAGGTGTTTGGGGTTTATTTTATTTACTGTATAACTCTGTAATAAAAAGAAATGGCTGTAATTTATAGCCCAGCATTTGGCAAGTGGCTTGTCTGGTCCAGGACTATTTTTTTTTATGGCTGAAATTTTAAATTTAGGTGAGAATTTCAAAGAAGCTTAGTACCCACAATTAAGACAGATGTTCAGTGCTGCCAAGCTCAATCATTCAAAAATTATGAATCAGGCATTAAAATACCAGTATTAACTCAAAATAAGAAGACATGGACACAAATTGACACCCACACACCCACATGGATATGCAAGTACCTCTGAATAAGGCTAGCATTTAATTTTGTATCAAATTCACTTCTAATAAAAATTTATGTTTTTATATAGGATGTAATATTTGTGACATTGAAAAAAATCTTATAAGCAAAAACATTTTGATGTTGGATTAAGTATACTTAAGGCAATAAAATTAAAAACAATTTTATTTTGCTGAATAAGCAGCAGTTTTCATTGAGGACCTGGGACTAAATTAGTCTCTATGCCACAGTATTGCATCAGTCTGGCTCATGACTTTGGATTCCTTCTTTCCATTCTGGTATTTGTTTTCCATGTGCATTTTTTCCCCAATCTTTTCTCTACAATAATGAAAGCTCAAAAATTCCTGGTTTGAGTTTCACATAAGCTAAGATTCTCTAATTATCCAGCTTTGGGAGCTCCACACCTAGGAAGAACACTAAGCATGATAAGAATCACAAAAATATCAGGAAAAACATGAACAAGGTGCATTGCTTTTCTTTCTCAAGAAAGCTGAAACTTTGCTTTCTTTGCAAGAGTTCAATCCCCAGCATAACAAATACCTGCCCATAAAGAGAACTTCTAAGACTTTCTGGAAAATATAATTGCTCTTTTAGGTGCCTTTGTAGAGCAAATACTCATCAGTTGGTACAGACAAATGCCAAGAGAAAGAGAACTGCAGTCAAAACATGATCTGTGAGTGCACCCACATTGCACTGCACATATATGAGTGCATTTACAGAACATTTACTGCACTCTGGGAATGTTATTGCAAATGTTTAGGCACTGTGAAAGAGGGAAATGCAGCACTGACCCAGCTTCTTCCAGAGGTATCCCTGAGCAATGGGAGTGTGCTGCTGACTTCCACTGAGCTGGGATCCAGTCCTCGGGGGGAAAAGGTGAAAGAGGCTGTGCAGGACTTTGAGAGCACGTCCTGCATGCACAACTTTGAGAGCAGGTCCTGCATTCAGGACTTTTAGAGCAAGTCCTGCGTCCAGAACTCTGAGAGCATGTCCTGCATCCAGAATTCTGAGAGCATGTCCTGCATCCAGGACTCTGAGAGCATGTCCTGCATTCAGGACTCTGAGAGCAGGTCCTGCATTCAGGACTTTTAGAGCATGCCCTGCATCCAGGAATCTGAGAGCAGGTCCTGCATCCAGGACTCTGAGAGCAGGTCCTGCATCCAGGACTTTTAGAGCATGCCCTGCATTCAGGGCTTTGAGAGCAGGTCCTGCATCCAGGACTCTGAGAGCAGGTCCTGCATCCAGGCACAATGGGAAAAGTGCTGATTGTATCCCCACTACCCCAGTGCACAACAGGGCTGCAGGACCTGACGCTGTTTTCCTAAAGCAGAAGCCCACTTGCCTGTGTTATTGTAATGCACAGAAGTGATGCCTTGGTGCTGAAATCCCGAGAAGCAATGGCACATTAACACCATGCTGCTGGAATACATCAGGGCAATTGTGCTCTCGTGCTGTGTTACTGACTGCAGGGCATCGCAGTAACAACACTCCAGTAACCCAGTCCCCCTGCTGAGGTGAAAGAAACATCTTAATGGGAGACCCTGACATTTCTGCAGGCCCATCTACATTCCTGCAAATCAACACAGCGATTGCCCTCGCATGAGGTCACAGGGAGCCCTGTAAAAACATTCAATCACAAAAAAGTCCAAACCCCAAGTCGAAACATACCTCACAGGAGTAGTGAAACCATTCTGGGCTCCCAGCTAACTGCACTGACTGGGGAAACAATCGGGGTGGTGAAAGAGGGGCATTTCAGAGCTCTTCAAGAAAAGCTTTAACAGAGTTCTATATCAGGAGTCAAAAACTCAAAAGCCTACAGTGGTCACAGAGCAATTCACTTGGAAGAATTCATGCAAAATGTCATTTGTTCTGGCTACTGGATCTGAAGCTACCAGGGCGTATAACTGTTTATTCAGGTTTTAAAGCAACACGCTGATCCTCCAGCCAGGCCTGGGAACATTTCAGCAGACCCTGCAACAGAAAGAATTACCTATACAAAAGAGCTGCACAAGATAAACTGAAATAGTTTTCAAAAAAGCATAAGCCTGTCATAGAGAGTCTCTTTCCAGTTCCAGTGACAGCCTGCTGTTCATATTGATTTTGGGTAAGTACAGCATCAGCTGGAGATTAAACCTTGCCCTACCATGGCTCTGACACTACGAGTCCTTCTTTTGTCTCAGCCAAAGCTCAGTCAGTGTAAGGGGGCTACAATGGAAAGTTTGTGCAAAGTGAACCAGAACATGACTACACAGCAGTCACCATGTCGAAACCAAACTGAGAGCTAAACACACAAAGGCCTTGTCCCCTTCCAAAGCTGGGACAGTGGGGATCAACACGTCCTCACCAGTCCAGCTGGAACTCACATTCAAACAGCCCCTGAAAGCACCAGAGAAGATGTTCTGTGATCTAGCCTTTAAAGCACAAAAGCATTTCCATGGGCAAGGTCCTGCTTTCCTCTGCAACAGAAGAAATTTTATTCACAACTTCCCTTGGAGGTTTTGGGTTCATTTTGATTTTAAATTCCTTTCATCCTGAAATCTTGGGGCTTGCTTCTTACATCTTGAGAAGTCCTTCATGTCTGTGCAGAGTGGAAGTAAGAAGCTTCCTACTGAGAGTGTCAGGCAATCCCCACTCACCTTTCCATGGGCACAATGTGCACATCCCAGTGCCTGCCTGTTCCTGCCCAGTGTCCCAGGGCAGATCCACCTGCAGCAGCAATGCAGCCACCACAGGGACACGTGTGGCCAGTGTGCTGGCACCTGTCCTGCTCTGCCAGCCCTGCCACAGGGGATGTGTCCTCACACAGCACACAGAATGTTCATTTCTTACCCAACCTCATTAAGGGCCACCAGAGCTCATCTGTAGAATGAAACAACATGATTCAAGCTGAGTTTCAGCAAGCCAGTGACAAACACTGGCAGTGGATCCTGTGTTTCCTACATCCCAGAGACCAAGCTCTTACTGCTCATTAATATTTTATATCATTTTTATTCATTAGTATTTTTGTTAAGGTGCTCTGCCTGAGGTAGACATCCACTTTTTGCAAACTCAAGGCAATCTCTTTCAAGCAAACCTGTGATGCTTGCAGCAATCTTTGTGTATTTAACTGGAATTTCATGGAAAATTTGGGATTTCACAAAAAAGCTGCAGACTATTTACAATGTTTGTTGTTTACTGGTCTGCTGATGGTGGTTTTGGTGAAAAAAATTTGAGTGAAACCTGATTAATCAAAACAATCCTGTTTCTGAAAGAAGACTAGATGTTTTCAGATTTTCAGACTAAATCAGAAAGAGACCAAATTTTGTGTCAAAACATGTAAAAATATGACTGTTCAGATTTAAATGTCAAAAATAAATATTGTGTCAGTTTGTGAAGAACTGAGCACAAAGCAGCAGCAAAATGTGAAAATCTTATCATGAAACACATAAATATTCCTTCTTACCCAGCTACACAGATGCTACTACACAGCAACAGATCCCATGAATGTGCATGGGAGAATGCCATCAGCAGGAGGCTTGATCTTTAAATATTAGAAATACCTAAAATGCCAGAGTGAAAGCCTAAAGGGCAAAGAGATTTAGTAAATCACGCTGATTCGAGCTCTCCCTGAAAAGGTTTTAACATCACCTGCAAAGTATCCAGAGGAGTAATTATTTCTTTTTTAAGTGAACAAACAAAACTTTGAGCAGCCCATTGCTGTTTGTTTCTGTTGGGTGCTGGTTTGTGCTGTGATTCCCATCCCGTGCCCAGCACACAGCAATGAGGTTAAATTGGTTTGGATGATATCAGCCATTTGTAATTAAACCAGCAGCCCATGGCTGGGCCTTTCTGTGCCCATGTTAGGTGTTAAATTAAGGTCTGATTAAGAGTGTGCTGCTGCAGTGAAGGTCAAGGACTAAAGATCACAAGCTTTGTTTCATCTAATAACAATAAAGACTGTCTGGCTGCCAAATACCACAACAGCCCTTGTTCTGCTATCAGACTGCTGTCCAGCTAGGGGGATCTGATTTCACTGGTATCCCTTTTTAAACCCCACTTCTAAGAGGGTTTGTAGCTATTTCATCTGGATTAAGCAGCACTGTGTTACCCGAGGCTATACAGTGCATTCTATATGATCAAAGCAGAAATGCAGCGGCTTCTGACGAAGAGTTATCCTGGCTGAGGGGAACAAAATATCAAGGAAGGAGAAAAAAAGATACAGAGCTACAAAATACCAGGTCATGCCACCAAAGTAAACACCCACAGGTAAGTTCAGAGCAGGAGACCACACAATGGTGGGAACTGTGCACATGTGTTTGCTTGGAACAAATCACAGGCTTGTCCCACCAGCAGCCAGCAGGAGAGATGTGTCAGGCAGGACAGACAGGAGATAAAAGCAGAGTGGTGAAGAGAAAAGCCAGCAACTTATTTGTAGGATAAAGACAAGAATTGGTGCATAAGGGCTTCTCCCTGCACAAGTGTTTTCCACAAAGACAGGTCAGGAGGCATTAGCGGAGCAGTTATCTGTTAGGAAAGAACAAAATTCCTAACAGCCCAACAAAGACTGCTCCCAGAAGATGCCCATATCCTCCTGCAATGAGTACAGGGTGCTGGGACTTGTTAGTTTCCTGAAAAGGAGGGTGGAGCAGAGTAAGAAACCATATGGCCCCAAAATAATCTCTCACAGACACATCCTATTCCATACTTGGGGTCCAATTTCAGAGCAGATACTGATTCATTTTTCAAGAGTCATCTGAAGTGTCTTTCATGTGCTCCTAGTACTTCATAGACTATTAATAGAGCAGTGTCATACCTGGAAGGACAATTTTGCTGCTCTGTGAGGCTGCACACAGAAAACTCCTCAGAGGGACACACAAACACACTAAAGCCAGAGTTTGGTCAGTTCTTTGTGAATTGCTTGATATGTGTGATCAAAAATGTTCCTTGAGGAGTCTTGATGCTCTGCATTTCAGGGTTGGAGTTTGTTTCCTGACAAGCTCTGAGTGAGTCCCAAAATATTCAATCAATGATCCAGCTCAGCATGGATTAGCTTCCAACTCCGAGCTACAGATCCTGCAGAGCAGACTTTGCTTCGGGAGCTCCCAGACTTCCTGGAATCTGCATCAGAAGTACAGTGAACACCACAAAATAGCCAGGTGTGAAAAATGACTTCTCCAGAACAAAAGAAATATGTTCACCGCTGGGAGCCAGTGCCTGAACTGGAAAGCAGCACTTTACTGAATTAGGAAATTCCTGTACACCTCATTTCTCACCTATTTGTGAAAGTACAATGAATCATGTGCTAGTCCCACTTGAGTCCAATTTTCTAACAATAATGAAAAACTTTTTCTGTCACTACTTAAATTTGAGAACACCAAACCTAAAAATATTCCAGTCAAAGGTTTGGTTTGGTTCACCTCCTGATCATTCTTATTCCTGAATTTTGCAAGCCAAGATTGTAAGCTGTGAACCACAGTTTTAGTGTCATGTTAGGGACGGTGGTGAAAGCTTCTAAATGCAAAGGTTTAACACTGAAGATGTATATCCATATCATCTGGGTGACAGAGCTGAGAAGTCCTGATTAACTGCTGCAAGTCAAAGGAAGCTGCTTTTGGAAGTGACCATTCATTTTGACAATCAAATCACTGCTGCTAAGGTACAATTCAGAGATTTAAATTTAAGCACTTCAGCCTGGATCCAAATAACACCAAAGTTCAGTCCAGGTAGCAAGTCAGAACAGCACAGCTCAGCCCCTTGCTGGAGTAGCATGACAGCATCATGTCCTTACATCTGTGACTTCCCAGGGCGAGTTCCAGGGGCTCTGTCACCAGTAAGTGGCCCAGGGATGGCTCTCGCCACAAACTGGGAGAGAACTCAGGCTCCTGCTCGTGCCTCTGGAGCTGTTGAGAGAAGGATTGCTGTTGAAAACTTTCCAGTCTTATCCTGGGGAGCTGCATGACGTTATCTCAGTATCAGCACCAGTCCCTGAGCTACACTTAAGCTCCTATAAGAGGGATTGTTGTACATATTATGGTAATGTCATTTATTTATTTTACACAACTGGAAAATTTAAGGGCAACCACTTCACTTCTGTGCTGTGTAGATTAGAGTGTTCACAGTAACACCTGCTTACTGAACAGACAGCAAAAAAGCCCTTATATTCCTTCTTTATTGCAATTTATTATTATAGCTTGAATGGTTCCTAGTGACTTCCTAAGATTAATGTTAATATTCTAATCGGAGTCTCCCCTCTGGAGTTTTATTGTGGATTTTGAACATTCATTTCATTTAACATACACATGGGACCGAGTCTGGTGGTTCCAAAAATATTTGTAGTTGGAAATCACAGTGATTTTGTGTTAGGCTTGGTGCCAAAGAAATCACAAATCAGAAGTCTGTTATAGAGTAGTTCTAATTTCTTGGCATCAAAATTCCTCTTTATGTATGTGCATAGTGTGATGTTTTCCTGGGCTGTATGGCACTAACAATTGACTGAGAAATGCACTGCTTATCTATTTTTCAGGGTTTCTGGTGGAACTAGAGTGCTTGTCTAGCCAGCTGGGGATTCACAGGGATTTTATGGACTTCCTGTGTGAGCTGGAGCCTGCCCATTGGATATGCATCACTCTCTATCACAGCTGGTGTTTTCAACCAAAAGTGTGGAGTAGAAATTTCATCCCTGATTTTTTTTGGCTGGATTGATTGTTTAGTCTAGGAACTCTCAAGGAGACTTTCTAGGTGCTGGAATTCCTCTTATTCTTCAGTCAGCAGCTGATGCTGTGTGGTGAACATCAGAGTCTAGATTCACATCTTAGTGAGCAAAGATTTATGTTCCTCCTAACGCTCCTTGACGTTAATGAGTATTACAGACATGTATCCCCCATGGATTAAGCTGAGAACATACCCCAGAGTGTGTGTGGAGTTTGTCATTAGGGTATCAGACTATTAAAACCAACAGAGAAATTCCAAGGGTAAGAAAGCAATTGGATCTCTTCCCTCCTCTCTGCTGGAGCACATGTGAGAGATACCCTTTAAATCCTCTCGTATTTCCAGCCCTCTCACACTCCTGCACTCGTTTTTGGTTGTTAATGACTTCAAAGAAGAATTGATTGCCACTTTTAAGGCACTTCCCATAACAACATTATGGGGAATATGTTGCTGGAAGAGAATATTTCTGTAGCTCTATAGTGGTCTCTAATGAAGGAATTTCCATGTGGCTGGGGGAGACAAGGGAGGATTTTTCCTCAGCTGGCTGTTTCAGGGATGGGATCAATACAATGGGATGATCTGTACACTCCATTATCTGGGGATTGTGACTCCTTAAAGAAGGACTATGGATGCTGGGATGTGCTACCTGAGAGCAGAGCAGCAGCCACCAAAGGGACAGACTCTGCTGCAGCACACCAGGCTGGTTCCTGCAGATCCATAGGCAGGTCCTTGCTCTCCCCTGCCCAGGGCTCCAGGTTTTAAGGATATTTTGGGTGGCACACAGCTAGCTCTATTATCTGGACAGCCTGGGGACAATTAAACTGCAACCCAGATAAAACAGACACAAAAAATAGATTCCAGGATGAAAATTCAGTCTCCCCCAAATCTGCGTGTAACACTGACCTGTGGGAGAGAGTCAGTGCAGAATCACCACATCCCTTAACCCCATGATCTACCCACAGCAAACAACTCTGGAGCCAGGATTCTTGGATTTTCTTCCCAATATCCCAACCATAGGGCAGACACAATTACTGTGTGTCTGGGCTGACTCTTGTCACACATGAGGTTTATTAGCCCTGTGTAATTCTGCCTATACCAGCACACTGAAAGATGGAAATAAATACTTCATGTTTTCCCTCAGAGCCACTTGAGACCTTTTGGAGAAAATTTTCATAGGAGAATTCAAATTTAGCTAATTTGAAAGCACTGGCTCCTGGATCAGTTGCTCCCCTGGAAACACACCCATTGCTCCCTCAGTAAAAGGAAGAAAACAATACTAACAGAGATTTCTAAAATACTCTGAGATCTGTGAATATAAAGGGCTGTCTGTAAAGTGTTTAGAAAACTTCAAAAAAAAGGTGCTACATAAATGCATATTTATTGCAGTGCTGACATTCTTGTGGCAGCTCTGAATGCAGAATCAAAAGCAGAGGGGGCAGAATGTAAGTCAGAATAAGAAACTGTCAGCCTTTAGCCTCTATCTTAAACTACTTTGAAATGTTGCAGACATTCAGAGAATCTAGTTTGCCAATATTGTATGTCCTACAGTAATTACACCAATCTGGAATATAAATTTTCCTTCCCCCTTCTGAGAGAAGGCAAAGCTCTTAGAGATACACAGAAATGGAGCTCAAATCCCACAAACTTTAATGCCTGTACCTAATGTCAGGCAGCAGAATTGTCCCACTGATTTCAGTGGCTCTGCTCAAATGCATCTGTGGAAACGTTTGTGTGATTAGAAGTTAATCATAATAAATGCCAGTTCATAAGAGATCCCTGTGTAAACAATCTATTTCTGCATGCAAGTGATGATTTTATTGCTGTTCTGTAATTCTGTGTAGAGGCTTTGTGAAGAAGTCTTATATTTTCTAAAGCACTAGAATGTTTCTGATAGTGTTTTTCATTGCTAGCTCTTTGGGGGCTAATTAAAAGAAATATCTGTTAAATTTATTCATTGCTTGGTTCCTTGAAAGCAAGATGCACCTGGCGTAAACATTAAAAAGAAAATCAGGCAGCAGCCAGACCTCATCATATATTAGATGCATTAGGACACTTTATTTATAAATATGAAATTGGTTTTAATGACTTCAAAAGGAGGAAATGCCAGGAAGAGCATAATATGAGCAAGCTCAGTAAAGCTGTCATGAAGATGCCTAAACCCACAAAAGCCCTACAAATTTTACTTACTCCCCCCTTCTCCTCTCAAATAGGAAGTGGCAATTCCAGCTGCAACTAGCAAAAATGTACATGAAGAAGTGCAGCACTAACCAAGAGAAGCAGCAGATGAGATGGAGCACCCGAGTGCCTGTCTGCAGGGGAAGTGCCATCAGTGGGAGATCAGAAATAGCTCATTTCTACTGCCCTGACTGATCCACTGAAACAAACGCTGAATTTTGATCCCTATAATTTAAGGCAAAATCCTTAAGGATGTGAAATCCATCCTTCTGTTAGGACAACATTTAAAGAGGCACTTACATTGAGTATATGCTTTACATTCATTTGACTTTAGTTTCAAACAGGCTTAGCACTGTTTCATTCTGTTCCCATTACAGGCTTCAATAAATCAGTAATGAACAGTGACTCAATACCTTATAATCCAGCCTGCATTCAGCACTGTCTCACAGAAAGATGCAATAAATTAATGATCAATAGACTGTGCAAGTGAGGAATATCAGCAAAAAGTTCTCCTTCATGAAGAAAAAAATCTACTTTAGAAGTAGATTTCACCTTAGGTTATGTTATTGCAACAACATGCTGATTTGAGAAAGGTATTTCACAGGAGTAAACCTGATGTTAGTGAAATCAGTGACCAGTTTTAGTGGGAGGAACCACAGCATCTTTTCTCATTTAAAGAGCTGAAGTTTTGAGCCAGGTGTAATACATAGGAAAGTGTCCAGAGAGGTTGAAAAATTTGTTACAGGACTCTCATCCACTGCTATTTGGGCACTTAGAAAAAAGTGCTGAGCAAAAGGAAAGTTTGACCTAAAATGATGAAAGAGCGAACTGATTTTGATAAAACAAGAATGAGGATTTCATTCCAAGTTCACCTGTTATGTGTAAATCTAAGACAAGCCACAGATTGTATCAGGTCTCCAATGGACTTGATTGCTCCTACACCTCTTCTAAGTGACACTTGAAACAATTGGCCATGAACAGGAAGTAATTGCTTTAATCCTGGTTGGGATAAAAACCTTTCAACAGTTGTTCTCATTCCACAGAGTGCAGAACAGTTCCTAGATAAGCCGCATGAGGAAGGCAGGTAGAAGCATTTTTAGCATTTTTAGCACTGCACAGACTGGTCCTGTGGGCAGGGAATGTGACTGCATAGCCAGAGTGGAGGAGAGAAATTAAGAATCTGTAGTCTAAGGATGTTTTTTGACCTGCTGGAATCCCATAGGTGTGATCTTTTCAAAGAGTGATTTCCCAGTTTTAAAGAAGCAGAGTTTTGTTGACCTCTTTAATCACACCAGAGGCGCCTGGTTTGTAGGACAGGAACTTTCCTCATGCCCTTGCAAAGAAAACACACAGACATTGGTTTTCCATCCTGCCCTGACCTTTGGAAGTTGTCATCTCTGCCAGTTCTGCACTTTCTGGCCCTGGAGAGACCAGTTCAATCCTGAGTAGGGAACTGAGCCACCTCCAGAATCACCATCACACCTCCTGCAGGTATTTTCCTTGGAGGTCACTCCATCCAACAACTAACCAGGTCTGACCCTGTTTAACTTAGGGGATCCAAGCAGCAGCATTCTCCAGACCTCCAAAATCAAATATGAAACCCACAGAGCCTCAGAGGACCCGAGCAGGAGGAGCTGCAGCCAGAGACACCGACCCAGAGCAGAACTGCTGCCACAGGACACCAGAGCAGTGTGTTGTGGCACCAATCCTCCAGCCCAAGTTACTTCAGGGACATGTCCAAGTGACTGCAGGGGCAGGTCCTGGCTGGGTTCACGATGAGAACAGGGCCTGACAAGGGGGAGCTGCAGAGATTGTAAGTTATAAAATGATTAATTCCTATGAGCCCTGTACGTGAGGCTTCTGCTTCCCCCAAGCCAGGTGACATTTAACCACAAAAATATTTAACGTGCTTTTTACAGGGATGTGCATCACTGACTATGATAAAATACGGGGGTGTGGGAGAGTCAGGATGCAGCTTTTTCAGTGCAACTCCACATGAAGGAAAAAAAAGGCAATAAAAGGGAAGTCTTGGCATAAGGAAAACATCCCAATGAAATCCTGTCTTTTAATCTTGGCCGCAATCTCTTCTCATCATCTTTCCTGCTTTTTAATGCTCTGCTGCACTTTTTATATTGTTCACTTTATCAACTTCACCTGTCTCACAAGTCAATAGAAGCAGAGGCCACAGTTTTAAAATCCAGGCAAATGAACTGAGGCACCAAATTTCTCAACTTCTTCAGAGGTGCTGACTGCTCACAACTGTCAGGAACAGCAACACAACCTGTGGGTGATCAGTGTCTTTAAAATCACTTAAGTGCTTGAAGAGGAACACAACTGGAAAACACAGAGGATAATACTTTAAAAAGCTTCTGACTCAAGAGTCACTATTTTACTTTCAGAAGTGATTTAAGCACTTGGGAGTTCAAGAACTACTTAAAAATCAAGTGTATTCTGAAATGCATAATACTTTCTGTGTATGGTGAACTGATACCTCTTCTGGTAATGTACTTATGCAGAAGTTGTAGGCCTCTCTCAGAGAAGATACAATATACTGAAATTCCAGTCCAGGATTGGCCACACTGTCACCTACACAAGCTCCACCAATATTCTGATGGGAAAGTAACTTCCTGTGTTATTGCCTGAGGAAACCTCAGTAGAAGAATGACCTAAACAACATTGTACTGATTGCTGTTGAACAACCTGAGCAAAGACTCTCCTGCACTTTTTTAGTGCCTCTGATGGAAAATGCTTTTTTCAGGCTTTGTCCTGTTACTATTTTTTCCTGACATCTGCTCATTGTAGGCGCACAGTTTGGGGTAATTGGGAGTGGGGCTGTGGCTGAGCCTCATCCTCAGTGGGCTCCAGCTGTGGAAAGCAGGTGAACAGCATTGAAAGCAAAGAGCCATGGAGTGCCCAGGTACTGATCAATCACCAAAGGGAACAGAGGGCACACAGGTGCATTGCATGAACATGAGGGGCATAAAGAAGGGCTGGAGAAGAGGAAGGGTAGGTGCTTACAGATTTCTGCAGTGACATGGTGTTAATCTGTATGGGCAGGTGCTTAAAGCCTTCTGAAATTGTGTGGTGGTACTCTGTGCTGTGGCTGTCTCGACTGTGATAGCTCATCACTAAGGCAGCAGTGGAGTCAATGTCCCACCACGATGTATGTGAGCTTCTAAAGCCCTCGGAGCAGGAGGAAGAGATTGCTGAGTGTACAGAGGCAGCAAAGGCAGTCGTGTCATGGCTTAAGCCAGCACGTTGATAGAGGAGGTTTACAGCTGTCATTAGTGAAATGGAGAAGAGGCTGCTGACACAAGCTCACACCACTGGCAGCTAGAGATCAGAAGAAATCGCCGCACATGGCAGCGTTTCACTGCTGAGCTGTTGGCCTCAAATTCTGTTAATATTTATCCAGTGTGCTGATCTTTAACATTTGGATTGCTGCTGGTAGCAGGGATTCAAACCAGCCTGAGCCCTTCACAAGGTGATTGGGGTGTGTGGCCAGAGGCAGATTACAGCTTGGCAAGTCCTGCCAACAGTCCAGAGGCATCTGCAGCTAAAGGAGTCAATCAGCTGGTACCTCCTTGGGCTGAGCTGCCTGGATCTGCAGCAGCTCCTGAAGGCACTGGGGAGGCTGGGGTGCTGCAGGTGTGGTTTGCCCATATCCCATCTTTACGTCAGGAATGCGGTCAGTGTCTTCGGCAGACAGAACAGCTTGGTCTTGCCTCTGGAAAAGAGGCTTCCAGGTCACTGTTTTCAAGTGTTCTGACACAACCATTGCTGCCCATAACTGCAAGAGTTATCTAGAGCACACTGGGGTTAATATCTTTGAAGTGTTCAGGTTTCAAGCCATTTCTCCTTGGAAAGACACGTTTTTAATAGAAAGGCACATGCTATTTTCTCTTTCACTGTCTCTAAAGAGGAGGACAGTTCTCTGTTACTGTTTTAGAATCTCTTTTCTCTGATTGAGTTCAAGCTCTTTCTTCGGAACAGCACTTTAGTGTTTCTTCCTTAATTTAGACAAGGTTTAAGTCACATATTTTGATGCATTCATTTTTCTTTGGTTTTCTTTCGCACAGAGAACCTGTTGGCTTTCTGTTCTTTAACACCATACACCACTCCTAATTCAAGCCTAGCCAAAAAAGTTTTCTCTCAGTTTTCATCCTGGCCTGATGTGCTGCTTAGATCTCTCTCACTGCAAGAAGCCTTCCCCTATTCTGCTATTCATCACAGCAATTTCACATGCTCTCTTCAGCTGTTCTCTCCATGGGCTGGTGAAGCTGGTACGGTTATTATCCTCTTTATCCTGTACAAAGTTAAAAAAAAAAAAAAAGATTATTTATGGATAACACTGGGGACCACCCATACAGCAAGAAGAATTGAGAACAAACTGTTGTTTTCATGCTTTGGGCAGTTGCACACATGCATAGCTTGGATCAGACAGTCCTTCCCATTTGACTTCTGTTCTCAGTAAATATTTGTAGCTTTGCTGATAAAGCAGTGCTGGATTTCTCAGCTGGGCTTCCATATGGACCATAAGCTGTGGCACTGGATTATAGAACCTCATTCAATAACAAGCCTTCTTGAATAGTCGTTTGTTTCATTCTCTAATTTGGTCATGAAAAATCTGTTTAGGAATCAAATGGCAGAACAAAGTCTCCAAATACAGCTGCTTTGGCTGTATTATTGATTGCTGTGAGGCTCATGGCAATAGTAACAAGGGTTCCAAGGCATGAATTATTTTTTTTTATTGTGGCCTAAATGCTGTAATTTGTGTATAGGAAATGGCAAAAATGTGGAAGACTTTATATATATATTATGTGATTTCTATTTAACGCACCTTATTTTTTTTTCAGTCTGGGTTTACTCATGAATAAAGCACATTTCTTGTTTGTGCCTGCCCTGGCTGTGCACAGAGAAGCTTCTGAGGATGGGCACTGCCTCCTGGGGGGCTGAGTGCTCTGACCATGGCACAAGCTGCAATAACCTGAAGGAGGGAGCAGAGTGAGCATGTTCCATGCCCAGGGCTGGGGATCTGGAGTACACAGAGAGGAGATTTATCCCAGGACAGCCTCTGTGCCAGGAGAAATCCTGGGACCAGCCACAGGACAGTTTTGGTGAGGGATCTGAACACCTGACTCTGAGCTCAGCATCCCTGGCTTGCCCCTGACCCAGCTTTGCAGTGGGACACACAGAGAATTGTCACCCTGTGTCCCCTGGAAATGATTTTCCATCTGCCTGCACACAATGCAGCCACAGGAAAGTTTCACTCTTGACTCAGAAGTCAAAGCTGTTGGCCACTTGTAAGTTCATTAGCTTGCAATCAGTAGTTTCTTCCCAAAAGACAAAATATTACTAAGAGGAAAAAGACACCGAAAAATAAGGTTGACTTCAGCCCTCAATTTTACAGCTTTTTCCCTTTTGGCACTAACATCAACTCTAACACCTCCCTTTTGCCCACGGAACTCAAAGTGCTTTACAAAGGCAACAAACACCACTGACAGCACTTTACAGTGAGGGGAAACAGGAGCACAAAGGGGAAAGTTATTTATCTGAGAACCCTTCAAGAGACCAACAGCAGAGGTAGGAATACAACCAGTAATCTGCTGTCTAGGAAAGCTGATCCCTGGACATGCTGCTTATAGTGGTCACATTTCTAATGCCAATAGAATCTGTGTTTTCAACCTCTCTGACCCCCTTATCAGTTTTCCCCTCCCTTCTCAGCATACACATTCCCTGTTAGTCATCATGTGACAGTGAAAGTCCCTCTGGGATGGACTTATTGCTTCTGTTGCTAAAGCTTCTTTTTGCAGGCCTCTTTCTTTATGAGATAAATTCTGGTACAGGTTCTGGTGTTTCTGAGATAAATGTTGTGTTTTGTGCAAAGCAGGGAGATTAGGCACGGGGGAGGTTCAATGTGTTCAATAGGTAGTTGAGACAACATCTTCTATATAAAGATTATTTCAAAACTGCCCTCGGTGCAAGCTGCAGCTGAATTTAAATGCAGCCTTGGCTTTTTTGCAATTTCCTGCCAGAAGAGCAGCTCTCAAACTGTTTTGAAATAAAAAGACACAAATGCTGGAAGGAGGCAAGTGGGCAATTGACCTCATCAGAGTACAGTGCTGGTGTTAGTCAGGCATTTTCCACCTAGAGGGGTTTGGGTTTTTCCATTCTTTTGGGGGGCAGTAGGAAAGAAAATCCTGATTTCTCAGAACTGAAATGCTTTGCAGGCAACACATCATTTTCACAAAAGGTTTTCTGGGAAGAATCTTCCTGCTCAGCTTGAGACTGATGGACAAAAACTGATTGGGAAAGGATCCCAGCATGGCCAGTGGTCAGCACATTCCCTGGTGATGTGGATTTACACCATGTGATACAGGAAAGGTTGAGTTGGCTCCAAATAAAGCAGAGCAAGGATTTGACACAGTCTTCCCACAGCCACTGCAAATATCTCAACCTTGGGGTCATCCTCTCTCCTCTGCCCCAAGAAATGGGATTTTTATGAAGTCAGGACCAACCCAACAAGAGCAATTGTGCTCAACAGCTTGATCCCACTCAAGGAGGTGTTTTAGACTATAAACATGAACCCTGGTCTCCTGCATCCTATAGAAATATCCTCAGGCTTTGGCATGCTGGGAGCTGAACCTGTTTGCTCACTTGCTCTTCCTTCCTATTTTCATTTTGATGAGACAAAAACTCTAAAACATCCCCATTTTCCCTAAAACATGTTTTGCTTTCTAGCCAGCTTTACTCAGCATTTTAGAAGAGAGTCCTTGGTTTGATACCAGACATTTAACATCTGCCCCACTTTGAGGTTGCCACTGACACCAAATTAAAAAAAAAACCTCAAAACAATACACACAGAATGAGAAGCATTTTCTCTTACCTCAGCAGGCTGTGAATCAAACCCCAAACTCCAATAATTTCCCAAAAAGTGTCATTGGGTTTGTTTGTTTGTTTAATAGAAAATAAAAGATGTGTTCTTTACACTAAACCATCATTTAGAGAAGCAAGAGCCTATGTGCAAGAGGTGCCTGGGCTGCTGCTCTGACTTCTGTACATTGCTGTCTGTTAATTTTTGTTCCTTGTCTTGGAGAGTCACTGGCAGGAATTGTGCAAGGTCCTTGCAGAGCTGGGAGCAGATGATCCCTGTGCTGCAGCTCTGTAGCTGCTGGAGAACAGAACTCCCTTCAGGCACTGACTGCTCCTCACTGGGGGCTGAGGAACTGCAAACCTCTGTGGGATGCACCAGGTGAGTGGAAATCAGGGAGTTCTCAGCAAGAAAGGTTTCAAACCACCAACATCAAATTTTCACTAGTGTCACATTTTCCCCAACATACATAATAAATAAATCCAGGGAGAAGGGAAGGAAGGCATAGTCTGGAAATGTGCCAAAGAATCCTCTGATGTCCCAGTGTTGAGGGAGGCTGTGGCAGGTTTTCTCAGAGGGTCAGAGATGTGCCTATGGTGGAGAGGATTGTAAAATACAGACTTTCAGCTCACTTTCTTTGACTGAGGCCAATAATTAGATCCCTCTTTCCAAAACTGCTCAGGCACACAGGAGGGATGATGCTGACAGAAGTTTCTTTAACCTGTTTGAGTTCCCTTTTGGAAAGAAGCTCTTTCCCAACCCCACCAGTATAAAATAAACACTTTAATCAAAGCTAATTCTTCTAAATTAGGGTCTGCATTTACATAGAAGTGAGGATGACAATCTGAAAGAATATTAGCTGAAAGGTGCTGAAGAATAATGGCATTTTTCTGTCATTACTATGAGGAGGAAAGGAAACTACACATCACATGAAAGGCTGACCAGCTGCTCCTGTTACATAATGGATGGGGACATTGCTGATTCAATAAATGCTAAGAATACAGGAATTTATCTACAAAGACAGATACTCTTGTATCCACATTAAGACTTTACTAAAATATATGACAGAAATAAACCACATAATTCCTGGATATTTCTCTTGGCATGCTGGTTTATTTCATCTCTTCTCCCCCAATACTTTTTTACTTTTCCAGGCACTGAAGAGGAGCAGTGGGGGGAGTTTGGTGTTCTAGCAAGCAAGGACCTCATCTTAATCACATGACAGGGGAAAAAATCATTTCCAGACTAGAGAAGAGCTAAGCTTTGCACAGCACTTACGGAACCTGAGTAAGATTTAAAACCTGAGTGGAGTGGCAGGCACATCACAGCCCACCTTCAGAGAGAGGGGCTGCAAATGAGGGGGAACCCCAAGAACTAGTGAGCAGATACTCAGTTCCTTATGTCAGTAAATTTACAACATACTCAAGGAAGACCTCAAAAGAAACTCCTCAGACAAATTCTATGTTGTCAAAGGAAGAAAAAGGAAGAAAAGAGCTCTTATTAAAAAAAAAAAAAGTCAACATTTGTTAAATAAAACAAAACATGGTGCTGAGCCTGCAGCTGAATTCAATGACAATTCTACAGGTACCTGGGAGAAGTGTTGGGAGAGAGAAAACTTCTATTTCCCACACACATCTGGTGCTTACAGATCAGAACTGGATATTTACTGAGGTAGGATTACCTCACGCTGGACTCTGCTTAATTCCTGTCCTGTCCTTTGCAGAATTCAGTTCTGGCTGTATAAAATACTCCAAAAATGTGGAAAACAGAGGCATGAGGAGAAAGGGAGAAAGACAATCAATCAAATACAAATATATAAAAAAAAGACAATCACATCTGTTGGTGCAAGTAGGCACATGAAGGTGCCTATATATATATATATATATATATATATATATATAGAGGCACATGAAGGTGCCTATATATTTATATTTATATTTATATAATCAGCAGATGTGATTGTCTTTTTTATATATTTGTATTTACATATATATATTTGTATTTATATTTATATATATAAATATATATATATATATGCCGATATAAATCCTGTACATGGATATGAATTCATGAGTTGGGAGCTTTGGGATGCCAAGGGTGGAAGCAGTTCCTGATAGTTCCTGCACAACAGCTCTGCATTACAGGTACACTTGATATGGAATTAAAAACAAGGTACCTGGGCTCTCTAAACTGTTTCTGGTTTCTCTGCATGAGAAACACGATTTTCAAGGGCTCAGCTCCCATTTAAATAGCAAAACAGACATCCTGGTTCTGCAGATATTATGAAAAAATCCTCTCCCTGCTCTGCATCCTGGAGTGTATCAGCAGAGCTGGCTGTATTTCATTTGGGGCAGCAGAGCTCCATCAATTTGCACAAGCAGGGAGCTTCTGTTTCCAAACAGACCATGAGGAGAGTTATGACCTGCAAATCAGGCAGAATATCCTTGGCTCTGTTTCAGGATGCAAATACTGCTTTTTCTCTTAGAAATATTAAAATTGAATGATCTAGTGAGGAGGTCTTTCTACCTACTTTGGTTATGGGTCTTTTGAGAGATTATCTTGACTATCAAGTAGCTTTTAGTGTTTATCAGTGACCACAAGATCAATTTGCACTCTTAGAAAATAAATACAATTCTTGCTTACAGTAAAAATCAAATGTGCAAGTATGGAGGAAAAGAAGAGAGAACAGGATTAATAAATTACAATTGTTAGCAAGCACTAACATGTATCGAAAATGGCAAATTCTCTGGAGTACAGCTGAGCTTCTTTTATTCAGGTCAATGACTCTTTTTGTGATTCTCTCCTCTCAAAAAGAGCATTTTTCAATGATTTATGTATAATAATCTCCACATCAGCATACCGTATTTTTCACTATTTGTTTGTTAAACATGCAGCAAGGATCTCACACTGAAGCCCTTAGCCTTGAAAATCCAACTGGGACAAAGGCATAAAAATATACATATAAAATAGAAATATTTATTACTGAGGCTGATGTTTATGATTTGACATGTAGGTAAGGGGAAAAAATACGTCATTTTAGATTGCTGAGTTAAGGCTTTAATGGTGTGGCTTTCAGACAGATACGTGAGGGCTGTTTATTAAGGAAAAAAAAAAAATCACCCATTCACAGGCCACCAGAGCAGGAAACTGCAGTAAGTGTTGCAAAAGCAGCTTGTCATTGGTCTGTGGCAGTGCTGGCTGCTCCAGCCTGCAGGAGTCAGAGCTGGACAATTAAAGAAAAAGACAATTTAAATGGTTCAGATGACTTGAATCAGTTCAAACAGATTTGCAAGTTGTTGGGTTCAGGGTGGATTTTTCAGGACTGAATTCCATCGTGGCAGATTTTCAGCCATCTCTGCTCCAGTCCCTCAAAGTGCTCACCCACCACTACAACCCAAGTGCCTGTTTCATGTGCTGACATGCTGAATTCTTGAAAAAAAAAAACCAAAATAAAATTCAGGTGTCCACTTGTTTGAAGTCTCATGTATTCCAAAGTCTTGTCATCCAGTCTAAGAGCAGGACAGAGCCCTGTGACAAAAAAAGTGACGATTCCCAACAGTGAATCAGGAGGCTGAATTATTACCTGAGGTAAAGGCTGAGCATGCTGTTTCTTTGTCTTAAATCACCAAAAAAATCAAAATGTTTTTCCATGGGAACACCTCTCCCCAGACTGGAGAGCTCCCAGGGGGTCTCAGATGATCCCAAATCACTCTGGCCAATCCCACCAGTAAATCCATATCTGGGGTAATTCTCATTTTCCCTCAGAAGATGTGAGAAATGCAGAAGCCACATATGGGAATTCTACACTGGGAAAAATAGCACCACATGTGAACAGTGACAGCATTTTGGAGGTAATAATTTGCTATAGAAAATATTCCAATAATTTTTATTATTTGATTGACAGGTGAAAATCCCAGCAGATTTCTATTTCAGTGTGAATTATGTTTTTTACCAGGTCATACCATGCATGTTCCCTACTGATGTAGAGGATTCCATTGTCTTTTCTGTCAGTACAAAAACTCCACCAATATCAATTCAATTTCCAAATCCGAGGGGGCATGCACAGACCCCACACAGAGGGGGGGAAGGAGGGGGACAAATCAATGGATAAAAAATCAGATTTCCAGTATCTCTCAGCTAACAGATCTGTCCCACCCTGGCCAAGACTTTAAAGGCAACCAAGCCTTCTCACTCGAGCTGTATTCTCAAAATTGACTGGGTACTTAGTAGGCACTGAAGTCCATAAATATTTCACAAGGAAAAGAATGCATTTCCCAAGCATTGACTAGCTACATATATTATTTATATGAAACCATAACTTAAGTTGAAAAACAATAAATGCTCCAACAACAGACCTGTTCACAGCCTACTCCATTACTAAGTAAAGTAGGCTCTGCCTGTTCCCGAGGATCCTGTAACTATGCAGAAATTCCCTGAGACCTGTGCAGAACCCAACCTACCAAGGTGCAGGATGAGATTGCAGTCACTGCACCAGCACCAGTGAACTTGAAATTACATGGACAAGAGATTACAAGATGCTCAAAATCATTTACATTTCATATTTGTGCTGCACTGTATGCTCGTGTTTGAAGTCAGGTCTCCCACTCTAAACAAGGCCAGGGAAGGCACAAGAAGGGAGAGGTGTTGCATCCCTTTTCATACCCAAACCATCAGAGCTCAGGGAGATTAAGAATTCCATTTTCCACCACTATGGCCATTCATCAGTAGCCTTTTCCAGAGGAAAAAGATGCTACAAAAAAAGATGTGGGTCAGAAAAACCAGAGATTGCAGATTCCAGATTGATGCCAAAAGACTCCTGAAGATCTGGGAACTGCACTGAGACTTTCCACTTCCCAAACAACTTAGCTACAAAACTCCCCCTTCTTGGTGAAGGATCTTCAGACAGGTTTTTAAATGGCTGCTTTGTCATTCAACCTGTTCAACCCCGCAGAGGAGGCCTCTCAGAGGAGGTGTAACAGACTAATGCTCTTTTGCCTGAAGCACTCATAACATTAATGGAAGTTAATTCTGCTGGTGGAAAAGGTTTAAGTGAGTTTTGCTAGCTCATAACCACAGCTAGGGAGAAGGGAAAAGCTTTTGGAGCAAGTGGATCCAAGATGTAGGCATTACCTCCACCATTTATGTGTTTACCACTCAGCTGGCAGCTAATGGCCCATGTATAAACTCAGGGTGAAAGTGGGTAAAATAAATTGCATTCTTTGGAACAACCATCTCTTCTTTCAGTGGCATAGGAAAAAAAACATCCAAAATGCACCCTGGAAAGCTATTTTGAGTTTGTTCTTTTGGCAAGACACAGAAAGTGCCAAGATAAAGTCAGTCAATTCAGTATTGTGAAGGGAGGGGGAAAAAGCAATAAAAACAGTGGAAGCTCTGAAGACAAGACTCACCTCAGTGCAGACAGCAAGAAGGATATTTATGCACTATTTATACCACTCCAAGTGCAAATTTTGCCTTGCATCGATTACAATTCACGTCTCAAAGATCTTTCTGCAGCTCTGGCATAATCCTAATAATGCAGAGGCAAAGGGAAACTGCAGTCACTTTGGGCAGGATCAGCTGGCACATCCCTGTCCCCTCACAGCTTGGGGCACCACACACATCCTGACAGACACCCAGACAGAGCAGGCTGGAGGCTGCAGCACGACAGAGGCTGTGTTAGCAACGGAGCATTTCCCAGACATTTCCTTCTTGTTCCCTGGCTCTGCCTCCATCTCCTGCTCTGAGTAGAAATGGGAGGGTTTGGGGTGCTTGGTTTGGCAGTGGTGTGCTGGGGCCAGGCCCTTGCCACTGCCAGGGGAAGGAAGTGCATCAGTGGGATGTCTGGCTGATGTTGTGCCACCCCTGCCATCGGCACTGCCCTGTGAAGGGCCGAGGCAGAAAGGTGTCCCTTCAGTCCCTCCAGAGCTCCCACTGACTGTGCAGCCATGGCAGGAGCTAGGCCTGACCCAGCCCTGCTCTCCTGCTGTCCCCTTCCCTGGCAGAGAAGAGCCCAGGTCCCCACCCCAGCTGAGCCCAGCTCTGAGCAGTGAAGCCCACTCACTTATTACAGCACTGCTGGTTTCTATGGCAGGTGAGAACTAATGCGGTGTGTTCGGATCCAAGAGCCCTCAGCAACAGACAGGAAGAGAAATAACTTTGGGAAAGGGGGTGTTGACAAGCAGAGACTTGTGGAAACTGACTGGAAGGATCAGGAGTCTGCACACCCAGCTCCCCCCACTCCTACAGCAGCCAAAAAGCATCCCCACCATCACTGCTCTCTGTGCTCCATTTTCCATTGAAGAGGCATTTTGGGGAAGTTCTGCTTTGGCTGAAAGAACCAACTCACCCTCAACACCTTCTCCTTCCAAGGCTTCTCCAAAGAGGATTTCTGGTAGCCCCATGAAGATATGCCCAGCCCTGTGCTCCACGTGCCCACAAAAGCCAGACTCCACAGCCTCTGCTACAGGTGGTTCTTTGCCCCAGCAAGCTGATCCTCCCAGCTGAAATTGCTGTCACCATTTAGCAGGAGGCAGAGAGTGACAGAACCCCTTGAAAAGATTATTCAGCCTGTGATCTCCGACAGTGCCCTAAAAGATTGGAATGTACAGCCAGTTTGGCCTCACACAATTCCAGCACTGAACACACCTCCAGGAGGTGATTCCCTCAGCACTGAACACACCTCCAGGAGCTGATTCCCTCTGATTTCTGCAGCACTAAGGTACCAGTAAACATCATGCAGACCTTAGTCAGGGCATGGAGCAGCTCCCAGGAAGGTGCTGTGTGTAGGATGTTGGTATCCATGGGCAGCCCAGGTGATCCCAGTCTTGATGCCCAGCTGATTCCACACCAAGGACAGAGGATGAGAGTTAGGACTGTCCAACCCGGCCCCTCTCCACACCAGTCTCAGGCAGGTGTGGATTTGCACAGGCTGCTCGTGAACCCTACTCAACAGTGGGAAATCACATCCAGCTCTGTCACTCTCAGGGCTCACACTATAAAACCTTCATTGCTCCAATCCGTGAAGCAAAATGACAAATGGCTCCAGTCAAAAGCTTACAGTCAGGACCTAAATCTTCCACCACCCCCTTTCTGCCTGAATTCATTTTAGGTGTTCTGTGAGATAAATTGAATTTTGCATTCTTCCAACTGCAAAAATAGATTGTTCAAGCTATTAAAATAAATATATGAAGAAAAAAAATTGAGAACATGAAAAAGAAAGGAAATATTAGTGTACTCAGAAGTCAGAGTCATGCTAAAGAATCACAGTGGTACTGAGACACCTGTGCTATATTTCTACAGGGGCAGCAAGGAAGAAAGAAAATAAAGGGAAAAAAAAGAAAAATCCTACACCTTTTCAGAGTCTTTTTGAAGAGAATTTAAGGTTAAAATAAAAGTAAGTGTCATAACTTCATTTGCACTGTGCCAGCTCACTGACTTCAGTAGGAGCAAGGGCCAAAATTTTTTAATCTTCTGCTCATACCTCCAGCAGGGGGTAGGGATATCCCCTGAGCAGTATGGGGGGTTGTGCCTGAATTACAGATTTTGCCCAGCGTGGTTATGTTCTCCCAGCAGCTTTCCTCCTCCCTCTTCCACAGGGTTCCACACATTGTTTTTCTCTAACTGGCCAAGTTCAGTCCTACACAGAAGACACTAGAAAATCTGAATTGTCCAGGAGGCTGTGGTTGGATGTCCCAGGACAGGGGCTGGAGGGTCCTCCTGGAAACTCTCCTGGTCCCTCAGCCACCATTACTTCCCTTCACATCCCTTCATACTGGTTCATGGATTTACCTTCCACCAAGGCTTCAGTGAGAAGTTCTACAAACCTCAAGTGAAAGCAAAAAATCAGATGCCAAAGCTCCAGAGGCTAAAACTGAAGAGATTGGTACCTACATGTTTGTATAGCTGGGCCCCTGACACTCGAAAGCAGCAAATACCACTTCTTTGAATCTTCCATCACCTCAGTCACCCACTACACCAGATCTCTAGACCAGGGGGTCAGCCCCTCTAACCTGGTTAGTAGAATATTTTTTATTCTGACAGTTGCAGATCAAGCTGAACTGGATCTATTTACCAGACTTGGGGAAGAAACTCCTGAAAGATGAAGATACTTTAAATGAAGGCATCTGATTTTTTTCTTAGAGAAAAAATATTTTTAACTTGATGTTTCATTTCAGATCAAATAAAATATTTCATTCCACTTAAAGTTTTTACTAATTTTGTTTTATTCAGCCAGCAAACCAAAAAATTATTATCAATTATTTCCACAGTGCTGCTTAGATTTGGGCACCGAACAGATTTCAGTGCAGACAAAAACCAAACAAGTGCTGTGTTGCTAACTCTGAGCAGCTTACTCTTAGTTCTGCAATAGAGGATTTTTTTAAAGCTCCAGCTTCTTGAATCATAGGATTCTCTGAATATCTCAGCTTGCTTTCCCACTGAAAGTAGAGGCCTGACAATTTGAGTTGCAAACATAAGCTGACATGGTGAAGCACTAAATGCCCCAAACAAGCAAAACGTGTGTTTTTCCATCTTACTGATTTTAAAGTCAATCTCATCATATGGGGCAAATATTATTTGTGATTTTTGAACTCTTAGGGTAAAAACTACTGTAAATTACATTCCAGGAGCTATTTTAGAAAGAAATCTCCATCCCTGGGGCTTTTGACCCTTCTCTGTTCTTGGCCTTCTCCTGTGTTTTGGGGAAGGAAACCATCAGGCAGCTCAGCCCAAACCCGTGCAAACAGCAAGAGTTAATTTGGTGCAATGTATCTGAGTGTAGTAACTGATTACATTTTTCCCCAAAGGAAACTTCAGTTAATTTGGTTAGTGACTCATATGCCAGGCTGCCAATTACAACACAGATGATTACACACATAAATTCACGTCGGAGTGGCTCAACGATCACAGGGAGGGAAAAAAAAAAAAAAAAAGAAAAAAAGGGAAGGAATAAAAAAGAGGCAGAAAGGAAAAAAAGCTCCCCTTTACCTTCTTGGGGCTGGGGGTGGGTAAGAGCCCACCCTGCAAGGTGCTGGGTGCCCATGCAGGCCTCTGGAGACTGAGTGCCAAAAGCTGTGAGACTGGGACGTGCCATCCCTGCAGTGGCAGTGTCTGTAGCTTTCCATTTGGGATTTTCACTGCAGAAATGTGTGGCACGCTCTCTAAAAGATTGTTTGCCAGTATCATTAGAGGAATCCATACACAAAGAGAGCAGGAAGGAGGTTAAATGAGCAGTGCTTGGCAGTACATCAGTAAATCATTTAAAGATAACCTGTGCATACCAATACCCAAAAAAAAAAAAAATCCAATTAAAGTAACTTATTGCAAACCCAGTCCCATTTCTGAAGTGCTTTATATTCCTAAGGAGGAGTGGGAGAAGGAGAGGAAAGAAACAGGACAAGGAGTGAGAGTCTGATGCTATCACATGAGGAAAGCCCAGGCTGGGGATGGGAAAAGAATTCCAACATGCCTCATCAATGGGAATCGATACCAAGGGGGGTTGGCCAGGCTCCTGAATACATATATTCAGAGAAAATGAGACTTTGCACTTAAAAGCAATAGGAAGTTCTGACACTGGTGGCGAGCGTAGGAGGAAGAAGGTTTTCTTTTATCTTAAAAGAAAGATACTTCACTGGCCTCAAATGTGTTTCTAGCTAGACATCCCTCCAGATAAACAGCTGCATGCATTTCCTGCAGCCAGGGTCAGCAGGCTGCTATGGGGGAATTCGTGCAGCTCCTTGCTGGGGAGGTTGAAATCCTTTACAAACAGTAATTAAGCTTCGTGGCACCAGGGTACTATTATACCAGTTTTACAAGGGAATAAAAAGAATGTGGCAGCAAAGTGATTTGCCCAAGGTCATCCAGCAAGTCAGTGGCAGAACCAAGTACTACATGCAGATTCCTGGTCTCCCACCCTCACCTCTCACCAGCAGACAAGCCCCCTACCTTGGCCTTTATTAAATAACCATTACAAAATGTATTAATTTTAATTTGGAACTATGTAAATGGACTCTTTCCCAAAAGACAGCAATTGGCTGTTAAATAAATACCGAGTGATTATTGCAATCATATTTGCTGACGAGTGGATCATCAGTGTAATGTGCTGGGTTCAATAAAAAGGTTATTGCCTGTCAAATAAACATGATGAGCAGAGTCTGGACTGACATGGGACAAATCCAACAGTCACTGGCTTTGGTGGGAACCTCAACTGCTCAGGACCTTTTAGAGGCTGAGTCCAAGTATTTTTTGCAATATGTAGATAGAAAACTGGTGCTGCCAAAGCAGCACGAACTCCATTAGCATGATGACCTTAGGTCAGATCCTGGCACCCTAAACTTGATTGTGAGAGTAGTTAAGTCTCACTGATTTCTGTAAAAACAGCTTAGTGTGCAATGCTGTTCTTAACAAGGGTAAAAGTAGTACAAATAATTCCTGTAGTATACAAGGATGGGATGATTTTAGGATTAGTGTTAAATGCAGAAGAAAATGCTTGTGTTTTCAGTATACCTCAGCAAAAGGAGAGAGCTGTAAATACAGCTGAATGGTCAGATTAGGTCTTTCAGAGAGATGGCCTGCACACAGATGGAGCTATTTTAAGTTGCCAGTTTCTTTTGTGTTTGTTTCCAGAGCGTGAGTTTGTAAGAATAGTGTTTGTTCTCCATCAGACAGCCAAGGATGCATCAAAAAAGCCCCTGTACCCTGCAAAACTGCTTGTCATTGGCAGTCACCCACTAAGGCAAGCACCCACTAAGTCACCCACTAAGGCAAGCACCTTGCTGGAAACTACAGCCACTGGTTTGCAGGGTGCTTCTCTCTGCCGAAGGCGTGCAAGGACATTATCCCGGTAACCCCGCGAGCACCGCTGCTGCCTGCAGCCCGTCCGCTCCCGCAGAGCAGCACCGCGCTGCCCGGCCGTTCCTGCTCGTGCGAAAGGAGCAGCTCTCCTGCCGGGCTGTGGCAGGGCCCGGCGGCCCGGGCAGTTCCCAGGGACGGCACTAGGTGGTGGCAAGCCGCTGGCGAGGAGCGGCGTGGCGAGCGGAGCCGCCGCCGAGGCGCTGCGGCAGCCGCCGGCCCCGCGCCCCGGGAAAAGCGGGCTTGATTTAAAGCCCTAATGTCTCCCATTAAGGGCTAATGTCCTCCCGCACGCTGGCACAGAGGCGGCCGGGACGAGCTGTACCGCTCGGAGGGAACAATTCTTACCATTCTTATCTGCAGACCTTCGCAGGGTGTTCTTTTCCCGTTAATGTTTCCTTAAAATAGTTACTACTTTCTTTTTTATATTTTATTTTTTCCTCCCCCCCTCCCTCTCCCCTCACGTTTAGTCCGGTTAGGGTTTTGCTGCTGGAGGGTTGAGATAGGAATTTGAGGAGATGCAGGCTCTGCTTGATTTCAGGTCGGAAAGTGTGCAATGCATCCTCTCACATCCGCGCTCGCACAGGCCAATTAGAATGTTAATAATAATTAAGTGTCTTACTCCTAAGACGCTCCTACACAGGGGAATGCTAAAGTGCCAGTCAGCTCGTTTCGTTCCATGCAGGCAGACACCTCTCCAGACCTCGTGTGTTTGCTAAGGGAGCGGAGCGATTCCAGCTCCGGCCAATCTGATTCCAGATGATCTGCTCAACAAACAAATTAGAGCAGCCTGCAGAAAGAAACGTGCACCAGAAAAAAAGTCCAGCTGTGGCAGCTGAGCTCTACCTTTCACCTCCAACTGAGCCACAGCGAATAAATACAGGGCGAACCCTATAAATTTCCAGTGTGCAGGGGTTTGTGGGAGTCTTTATCTAGCTTTGGTTCACACGCTTCAAAGCGGCTCCATTTCAGATTTGAGATAATCCCCTAATTAAACACAAACTCAAGCCTTAAGCTGCATGTCATCTGATTTCTACCCCAAAAAATCAGAGCTGGACACAGACTCTAGGGCTGCTGAGCTTGTTCAGCTCTGTTACATTGGAGTGGTCAGCAAGGGCTGGCCCAGAGGCACCTTCCATCTGTGAGAGCCCTGTGAGTCCCACCTTGCCCAGCTCGCAGCTGGCTCCCAGCTGACCACAGCGTGCTGCTGATTCACAAACCCAGCTTTCAGATGTTTGCAGGCAGCTACATCCTTTGGTGGGCAAGAGGACAGGAGCTTAGCAAGATTTAGAAGAATTCTTGCTTTTCAGGGAAATGCAGGAGGGAGCTGGGAAGAAAAGCTTGGATACAGTTCTCACGAGCAGAACCTTTTGAGTGACTCTGAGGAGTTCTGGAGTTTTGTTGTACCTGGATAAAGGGAATGAACTCAGTATGTTTATGATACCAGAAAACAGAAATGTTATGGCTACATTTCGCCCAAAGCTCTACTTTCAGAAAAAGGGAAAAAATGAAAAAGAAAAAGAAAAAAAGTGAGGCAAGAAGCAAAATCTCCAGGAGCAGGAAAACAGAGAACTCTGTTTATCCAGAGCACACACCAAATAAACCAGATACAAAATAACTTAAAGAAAGTCTGAGTCATTCACATTTCCAATAAATTAATGGGGAAAAATCCTGTCATTTTTCACTCTATTTCACATCAGAGAGCAATCACAACAGACTATTCGCTTAATGCGATGATGACTTTGCCCCTGCCCCCAAGGGGTTTCTCTGCCTCTCTGGCACAGCCCTGAAAATTATCACATTTGCCCCCATTTTACATCTCTCCCCACACTCAGTTTGTCCCATTTCAAAATGCTTTGGGTTCTTACATCTGCTGTCAGTCTCTTTTTACTATCCTTTGATTTTTACCAGCTGCAAGAGAAAAAAAATATACTAACCCATGTATGTGATTAGATGTGCATGACACATAATGCTACACCTGAATGTACGGCTGAGCTCACCCAGATCCAGTTTTCCCAAAAGATCAGAAGTCTAAGCAAAATCAAGCCAATCCAGGAACCCAAATCCTGTAAAGAAGGTCCCCCTGGGTCCTGTTTCCAGTTTCTCCACAGATAACCTGAGGAGATGCTGTGGGGCCAACTCACCTCTGTGGTAGGAATTTTGCATATCCAGCTTCAATTTTATCTCCAGCCCTTGGGAAGTAAAAAGCTAAATGAGGAATCTAAAGCGAGGACTCAGCTTCCTGTTGAACTGGAGCTTTTCTAAGCCACCATGGAGTTTGAAAGTTTTGTTGAACCACGTACAGGTACTAATTACTTTTATTGCAGAAGATCAGTGAAAAGAGTCATTGCACTTGGGTTAGGAGAGACCTCCGAGATCCCTTGTGCAGGCTCCTGCTCAAAGCAGGACTAAGTCACAGTGCTACAACACAAGATCTTGAAGCAGAAGAAAGCAGATGATGGGATGTTTCCAGGTTAAAGTGTTCCCAGAGCTTTTCAGAAATTGTTACCGAAGCCTAGCAGTACAGCAACTGAGTTTGCTCTGGAGCACAGCAGCTGCTGTGTTACTCACTAAAAAGATTTTCCATATTGCATTGCACCAAGCTTCTAAAAGCATTACAAAAGGTAAAATCAGAAGTGTATGGTGGAAACCAAAAGGGAAAAGGCTGCATTTGAGTTTAGCACAAAAACCCAGTTATAATTTCACAGGAGAACTGAGGGAGAATGGAGTAAACTCCTACACTGCTCTTACTGCTTGGAGATTCTGCCACAGAGAGGCTGAGAGCCGAGAACAACCTGGAGACTCAATGTGGGTATTCACTCCCACAGGGATGCTGCTGACTGACTTTACTGGAACTATATTTGAGCAGAATGTTTCAGATCTTCTGCCCACTTTGTACGAGATCAAATTCCATCCACTCACTCAAAAGCAAGAACTTCTGCTTTCTCAAAAAATTAATTGCAAATTTTAAACATAGAATGGTAACACAACATGCAAAAATAAGTTTGACTAGCTCTAAGTGATTTGCACTAGCATTACTCTGCACACACAAATTCTCAAACTGTGGAAATAATGAGGTATTCTGCTAATAATTTTTCTCTCAGCTGTACAGTAACAA
Organism: Motacilla alba alba; assembly: GCF_015832195.1. NCBI lineage: Eukaryota > Metazoa > Chordata > Aves > Passeriformes > Motacillidae > Motacilla > Motacilla alba. The sequence continues at coordinate 6,594,353 of NC_052034.1, read as the reverse complement.
ACAAATCTGTTCTATTGTTATTGAAGGCAACAGTGAAACTGTATGAGAATATCTGAAAATGTAAGAAGTATTGAAAAAGTCAAATAGTCTGAGCTTTGTAATTCACAGTCGTCTAATAAGACTAATGTTAGTTTTTTGACACATTGCCATCAATAAATTACAGGAAAATTAGCTGGGCAATTAGCTGGAAGCAAAATAAGCATCCTCATATTCTGTAAAACACAGCAAACTATTTTATAAATAAGCATTTGATCAAACAATCATTTGATCTTGAGAGCTGTGTAATCAAAGTTTTCAATCACTTCTCCTTCGCTGCCAAGAGTTTCAGCCTCACGGAAGCTCTATCATTTTGTCAACCTCCAGTGCACAGAAATGTTGAGGCATGTCCCCACAAGATGATCATCTGTCTGGCTTGCAGTTAAAGCCATGAGATGTTACTTTTTACATTAGCTGAGAATTGCCCAGTTGCAGTTTTTAAGTTTGTTAAGGATGACAAAGATGAGCATGACAGACTTGTGGTGATTAAATGCCTCTTGGATTTATTTCACAACGCGCTAAATGTTTCTTATGATACAATCTTAAAATTAGAATGAACTGATCTCGTACCTACTGAAGTTTATGACATGATGAATTCTCTAGAGGGTAAATTACAATGAAACATTGGTAGCAAATTACGTGGTTATAAATGTAGCTCGTCCAAAAACACCTCATGACAACACCATGAACTCTGTTCTGTTCTGTCTGATGTCAGCAAATATGACCATTTTCTCCTGATACAGTCACCTTCACTCAGGGGGGAAACAGGCTTCACAAAGGAGCTAAAATTGTACAAAAGCTGAACTGAAACACTTTGCTGAGAAGTACTTTGTATGTTATATGCTAAAAATTAAGTGGGGTGTGCATGCACTTCACAGGTATTGAATTTGGATATGGTATATTGCTTTGTATTCAGAGTCCCGGTTCTTTGAATTTCTTATAGTTTGTGGAATTAATTATGTCCACTTCTACCTCAAATGCAGAAGAGGAACAAATAATTTCCTTGGATAAACGGACTTGAACAGATTGCAGTAGACCACAAAATATTGATTATGTTAAGTTTGAACTTCAAATTAAGGCACAAATGAAGGTTAATTCCAGTTATTCATGTAAAGAGTCTTATGACTTCCTTTAAAAATATATTGAAAAAGTATCAAAACTGGTCATAAGCACTATTTTCAGTAACAAATTGAAGTCTACAGGACTGAATTGTATATTCAAGGGTAGTAGATGTGAGCATAAGGACCAAAAAAATAGATGATTTGCTAGGGGAAATGACATTTCTTTAAATTGCTCCTTCAAAAGGGCATTCTTCCCTTAATCACGTAGCTCTTTCCAAGGTGGGTGATCATCCTGCTCGGGATGCAGAAGAGATGCAGTGGCCAGAGCAGCCCTGGATTCCAGCTAAGCCCAGCCTGAAAGCTCCTTTGGTTGTACTCAGAGTGGAACAGTGGGTCTGACTGCCAGGCTGCAGCTGGAGTCAGGCAAGGAGGATTTGGTTCCACCTTTTCCTGGGCAGATCCCGCTCAGCTGGATGAGGGGCTGTAACCAGAGCTTCCATGGGGACTTTGGACTGTTGTGTGCTCTCTGCCATAACCACACCAAACCAGCTGTACTTTGGCACAGCAGCTGGAAATGGCCAGCTCTGAGGGTTCAGGGACCTGCCCTGTGTTCTGGAGGTATCACTGCATTATTTTTTACTTCCCCCCAGGTAATCAGGATGTTGTTGCCATAATAAATATTAAATTTGCAGTATGATTGGTCTGGACTCTTATATGCACACATCATTTCAGGACACTGTGCTGAACCCTGAGTTCCCAGGGACACAGAAACAGCCCCAGTTGTGCTCACACTTCCTCTGGAGCTGTGGAGGAAAATTCAAGCCAGGGAAACTGAGTCTTTCTCACAGTAAAACCAAGCCAGTGTAAAGACTGTTTGAACAAGCTGGGGTTTGGGCCTTTACTGTATCCTGAAGGTTCCAGCTGACAAGATAGACACCACTGAGGGAATTAAAACTTCTGACAGACTCCAGTACCCTGAAACAGCTTCCTGGGTGAAATTAAATCCCAATATCACAAGGGACTCTCCAGCTGTGACAGTCTCACTAAGGTGGTGTGGCCCACAGAACTTTCCTGCTCACATCTGTGGTCTTGACCACATTGAAATAAACCCAGGGGAGTGTCTGTTTTTAGCAGCAAGGTGGACCAAGGCTTTTCCACATACCTCTACAACCCAGTCAAACCCTTCTGGTATTTTAATATAAGGCTTTAGGAAGCTTCATATGGTTGTGTTTCCTTTTTAGCATTAGCACATACCCACACCCAGCACTTCATTTTCCTAAAATACAAATGTGTACATGTATAATAAAAACGTTGACAAGTCCTAGTCAGAATTTAAGAAGTTTTAGAGCTGGAAACCCGTGCACCTAAAAAAGGATAAAATGCGCCCCTTGCACTACTAATTTCTGATTCCACAGCCTGAGGATGCAGAACAGCAGTCCAAGGGGCACGTTCTACAGAATGTCAGCTGGCATCAGCAAAGGTGCCGTGGATGCTGCAGAGCTCTCCTGCAAGACTGCTGACTGTTTTCATGGCATCACATGAAACACAGAAATAAATAGCTTCTCTTCTATGATCACAGCATGAAAGTTTTGCTTTGCTGTCTATCCCTTCTCATTAAAAGCATAAAGCACAACACAAGACAGGGATTAGACGCAGAGCAGGCAAACGCAACAGAGCCACAGGGAAGAGCTCAAGGAGTAAAGGGATTGGCACATGTGCCAATAAAGGCAGCCCTGGTGTCAGCTACAAGTTGTGCCCTCAGAAGCCAGAACTGAATTTCACTCAGAGAACAGAGGAACAATAGGCACAGACACTCCAGACCACACAGGCGTGTACACCCAGTTCCTTCTCCTGAGCTTCAGTGCAGGTGTTAAAAGAAGCCTCTCCCCCAGCAAACTGTCATAAAACTGTTACTTTTTCTTTTCTCAAGTCCTCTTAAAAACAAACAGGCATACACTCTTTTCCTGTGAAGCAAGTTTAGGGGGTTTTTCCTATTTAAATTACAAACACATCAGAAGTCTCTCTCACCACAGCGCATCCTGTCTTTTCTCTGTCTGACATTTAGAGTACAAACTCTTTAGGGCAGGCTCTGTCTTTAGTTTTTATGTCTCATACAGAGCCAAGACATATTCTCAGTGTTGAACAGTAAGTTAAAAAGGCCCATCTACACTTACAGGGTTACATGATACATGCCCAGCTTATCTGTGATACACACATGACATGGTCAGTAGGACAGGTCTGTGCAAGCAAAGTCTCCATGTACACACAACAAAACAGATCCTGACTTGTGTGCTGGGGCCTGCACACCTGGTGCAGTGCACACAGGAGGGCCTTGTTCATGCATCTGATTTTTAGAAGTCCCCAGGATCCCTGTAGAGTGGGTGGAATAGGGAGAAGCAGGGGGGAGGAGCAGTGCAGAGGGGAGCTGTTGTGTCCAGCTGAGCTCCTCGCGGTGCTGTTGGTGAGCGGCTGGGGAAGGTGGGGGTGACTCAGGCAGTCAGACACTGTGCACTGTACTGTGGGGCTGAGGGAGGGTGGGAACCCCTGCCCAGTGTGACCCCTTTCCTGGGCAAAAGCAAAGCAAATCCATCTCTCTCAGCAGTTCCAAGTAGCAGCTCCAGTCAGGCGCCATGATGACATCAGCCCTGCTTTTGCAATTATTTAACCTCTGTCGTTCAGATCAGCAATGAACCAGCAAGGGTGACTAATACACACATCAGCCCTGAGAAGTTATCAACACACCAAACAGGGGGCTGGCCCTCAGGAGTGAACTCTGCTTTCAGGAGTCTGTTTGGTCTGTATTTGGGGGGAAATTGTACAATATTGAACATTAGGTGTCCATGAGAAGCTCCAGGCAAACCTCTGTGTGCTGTGGCAGTGTCAGTCCTTTTGCCAGAAGGATGCAGATATTTGCTTTTTCTCATTTCTGTGTGTCATTTTGCACTGCTCCCCCCCCCAACTCTGGCTCCTGCTCTCACTCCTCATACAAGCCTGGAAAAAGTAGCTTCTCTTAACAGACATCTACAAAAAACATGCCGATACTTGAGATGTAAACTGAGAGGCTGGCATTATAACAGAGCCTCTAAATCAACCTCAGGACCTTGTTAGCATAATTAGTGATAGGACTGGTGGCTTACAAGATCCAGGACAGAAAATGGAAAAATAGTAATAACAATAAAAAAATGCAGTTGTATCCTAGCAATTGCTGGGATGATTGCTGATGGTTCAAAAGCAAGTCATATCTTGTGTGAGACAAATACATTTTATATGATGTTTAATCTCACAGGAATTCTGCCGGAAATACTCAGAAGCTTGTTAGAGGAAAATATGAGAAGCTACTCATGTGAACAATAAAAGATTCTTGTGTGGTGGAGCTACTGTGACTCTCATGCTGCTAATAGGTGCACATCTTGCAATTACAAGCATACTGAAAAATAATGCTACATTCACTGCTCCTATTTACTAATTTGAAGCTTTGGAGAAGAAGACAGTCCTGGAACATCCTTCCAGCTTAAATTCAGGAAAGATGGAGAAGGACAGAGGAGGGGATTTCTTCAAGATCACCTGGAAATCAATGGCAGAGCCAGAAATATATAGAGCCCTGTCTACAAGGGATCTGAGAGCACTTATAAGTTTTAATGGCCCTAATCAGTCTGACCTGCTGCCTCCACCCTCTGCCCATGGTCAGGAGCCTCACTGAAGCTCAGCCCTGGGTCTTTAGTCACCAAATGAACAAAGCTGAGTGCCTGTCCCCAGCTCACACACAGAAGTGCCTGTGCCTGTCCAGGGACCTTATTGATCTTGACCCACTAATTTCCCAGCTTGACCTCAGGCCAAGCTCATCACTGTGGACCTGCCTGGTGATAACTGGGCTGTGCCTGACCATTACTAGCCTTGCTAGGCCTGATCCTGACCTGTGCATTCACTTCCTGGCTTGAGGTCGGACCTGCCTCATCTCCACAAAATTGTCTGATGCTCTAGACTCCAGGTTGAAGTTGGCTGCCACTCCCAGGCCAGCCCTGCCTGCCTCCCTTGAGGGCTGTGGGGTGGAGCCTGGCTAGTGAGGACACTGACCTTGCAGCCACATTATCCCTGTCGGTTCCCTGTGTCTTTGGGAGCAGACAGTGCCTGCTGCACCCTGCCATGACCCTAATACACCACCCTGCCTCCCTTGTCTGCATAGCACCAAGGGCAGGAAGAGAAATGCCACGTGTGTTGATTTGATCAGGGAACACAGGCAGAGAGAAATAAGGTACCAACTCAGACTGGAACTCTTCTTTGTTCCGTGTTTTACACATGTCCTTCCTCCCACTTCCCATTGGAGATGGCAGCATTGCCTGCCCCAACACAAGGCAGCAGCAAGAGACAGGGAAGGGGTTATGTTCTTCATAAGGAGGGTCCTGTTCTGCATCAGTGTCCCTTGAGAACAATAAGTATTGGCTGACAAGAGCAGAAGCAAGAGGAATCAGGCTTTAGCAGGAGGAAGTGATCACAGCACAGGGCTTGAGAGCATGGGAAGGAAAGGCAGAGACCTGGGAAGGGGAAGCACTGTCAGATTACCCAGGAGGACAGCCAGCGGAAGCAGATGCTGCTCCTGAGGAGAGATTTGTGTTGGGCTCAGCAAAGCTCTGGGGCAGCTCTGCTATTTGGGGCTCGAAAGGCAGAGGGGTTCAGCAGGCACTTTATGGAAGATGTGAGATGCAAAGAGCTCACAGCAAAAAGGGCCAGGTTGTCCTTTGCCTGATGTTAGATGCATTCCTGCTCCTAGCTGCAGCTGGGATCTGGCATCAGATCCTAGCTTTCCTGAGAAGTCTTCGGTGTGGAATGCAGCATTCCAGCAGGGTTTATCTTGCACTAGGGGACCTGGATGTCTGGAGCCTTGGCTCCATGTATGGAGGGAAGAACAGCTCATCCAATAGTTTGGTCTCTAACTATAGTCTCTCCTAAATTAGGCTTTTCACACAGAACAGCAGGAAATTCACATACAGCTCATGCTGAGGTTAAAAGGCAGCAATTGTCTAAATCTTCATATACAGGCAATTATTGGCCTTTTAATTTGGAAGCTAAAGGAGGTGACTCAACAGAAAAGGGTTCAGGCTGAATCAGCAAGATCTTTCTTGGGAGTTAGATACACAGCAAGAAAGAAAAATAACTTAGAGGCAGGCAGGAAAAAAATTGTGTTGTGGAGGTTCAGGGTATGGAATGCAGCTTTTGCCACAGACATTTTATCTGCTTTTCCCTTTTCCATTCCTGAGACACCCGTGTGCAGCCCATGGAATGAATAAGGAGAAGAAAGAAGTTAATACTTCCATAGCATCCAATACTTTAGGTGTCTACACACCTCCTTAGACACTGTTAACATATCTCCACACAATGGCTTTTCCATGAGAACTGGGCTTTGCTGGAAGTTTATGGTAATTTGGAATGAGAAATCTCTGTCAGCCTCACAAGTCACAGTGCTGAAGTAAAGCCCAAGATCAGGCTTTTAGAGGAATGGATGTAGTGAAGGCAAACTGTGGATAACACTTCTCTGGGGTCCTGCAAGTGGCTAATTAGCCCAGAGAAGCGCTGAAATTCCCTCAGTCTCTCCCTGCTGGAGGCATGCCAAGGCAGTCTGCCTTATTCTTACATGAAGTAGTATCTGAAGAAAGATCAAAGGATGAGACCAAGATTTCATGGCTAGTGAATCAGGCAAGTCTGTGGAGGGTTTCGATATGATCTTTGCAATAAAGAGAAAACTTCTCTGCTCAGTGACAGGTCAGTTATGGGATGTTCATTTTCTAGCTCTTACTATTATGAGTGTTAAATTCCTTGCGTCAATTGATGGCCCTGGAATTTCACACTCTTCACGTGGGAAGAAAAATTGATGCAGATGTTTTCAAATGCAATATGGGCTCAGGTATATTTCTGCAATGTAAAGTCTGACATTCCTTCACTTTCAAAGGGATTTGGGATGCTCATTGGGATGCTTTGGAAAAGGTTACCTTAAGCGACTGTGTCCTTGCAGAGTTACCACTGAAGGCAGTGAGCAAGCCTGCCCTGTAAGTAAATGCTTTTAGGGACCAGCTAGCAGAGATGGATGTGGTGTCTTCCTTCCCCTTTGCCCTTTCTCCAGAGCACTTTAAAGCACTCTGTAATCATAAATGTAGGAAGAATGTGCTTTCCTTCTGTCCATCCCCACCCTGCTATGGGAAAGAAAATAATTATTTTGACAATTGGACAATCGTAAACCAGAGTAATTAAGTGATTTGCCAAAGGCCAGGTAGCCAAACTGGGGAACTGAACCCAAGCGTCCTCATTGCTGCTCCTCCCCCGGAGCCGATACACACAGGCCCTGAAAGGTCGGAATCCTTCTTCCCTGGGGAAGATTTCATTTCCTCCTTTGAACACTGAGGGAGGGGCCCCTCTAAATCACAGGTTAGGCAGGCACTCAACTGACTTAACACGATGTACTTCCCTGCACCATGTCTTGGAGGTGTAGTTAGGTGTTACTACATGCACTGCTGCAGCTCCTAGAGATCTCTGCCAAAAGCAAGCCCCATTGTGTTGGCCACTGTTCACACACAGTATGAGAGAGTCCCTGCTCCCAAAGAACTTTAATATTCTTTGATATTTCTGGGAAACCTTTCATGAGAGAATTTCAACATAGAGTACAGGGCCCGTTTCTTCCTTTTAACTTAGATTACACCAGGATAACTCCACTGACTTCAACACAAACCTGTCAGAGATGAGATTACAGATCCATTATGTCGCAGTCTCTCTTTTTAAAAACACTGGAGCATGTATAGCAAATAATCAGGAAATTAGTGGACAGGTGGCATTAATTTTCTCCAATGTCACCAATTTGGTTGCTGTTGTGGAAACACAGCAAGGCACAGCAACTGCTATTTCAGTGCAGAGAGCCATCCCTGAGCCCCAGATGGTGACCATATGATCTTTCCCTCTTATGGACCATAAGACACGTTTCCTACCCTTAGAATTTGACTTCTGCTTGCAAAGAGGGCTCACCTAAATCTGTCTGCTCCCTACAGCACCTGGGTGCAACACAGGTCCCTTCAGGAATCCAGTAAAGACCCAGACAGAGGGTAAACAATTTGTGGAAAAAGCACAACCTGACTCAATTAGAATTTCCTCCATGAATAGCTCCCTATGTCAGAACTTAAGGCCCCAATTCACAGGGAAATCTGGGACCCATTTCCTCAGGAATTGCTAGCTTTTTACGCAGAGAAAGAACTGCATTCTGATTTTGTTTTCTGGACAGTCTGGGGTGGGCTTTATGCTCATGTGGATAGACTGGATTTATGCTGGGCTAGTAGCAGTGACATGTGAAGAGATCTGTACTTCTAAATTTGTGTTCTCCTGCACCTTATCTCTTCTCCTTGGCGGAAGGTGTCCAGGTATCAGGAAATGCTGATCTGCTGCTGTAGATGAACACACTCCTCTACCCAGCCCAACTTTGTCAAGAGCCCAAAAACTACACCTGACTGGTACAAAGTAGAGTGATTTTCTGTCATCTCCTTGCTAAGGAGCCCATGAACTCCCAAGGCCCAACACACAGCTCTAGTCATGATCTGGAGAGTGTTGGAGTATAGGGGATAATGGTTAATACACAAGAACCATCTGTGAGCCCCGTGCATCCCATAAAACACACCTCTCTTAGAGTTCTCTTAGCACAGGTGACAGATATCCTTCCTCAGGAAAGATACTCCTGTGGTGTCCTTGACTCTGGCAAATGGGTCTCGTCTGTGGAGTAAGATGTTACAAGAGAAGAATGAGTCTGGTACTGTCTGACCCTCAAGCAATAGTTACAATGATCTCCCCAAACCTCCAGAGTGTATAATGCACCCTTTTCAAAGGCCTAGCCTTAGCCACACACTCCTGTACAAACAAAATTGGATCTAATTCCAACTCTTATGGCCTTTCCTAGAGTTAAACAAAGCTTTGTAGAGCTGAATGATAACAAACCACAGAGAGAGAGAGAAACTGCATGAAGAAAAAAAAGCAACACATTTATCCCTGACATTTGAAAAATTCTTATTTGCCTAACTCCCCTGATTCCAGCAGAGCTGTATAACTTTATACCAGCTTCCAAGTTCGTGTCTCTTTTTTAAAAATCTCTCTTCTAACAAAGTCTGAAAGCAGCAGAGGAGTTCAGGCAGACGTGTGTAGGCTGTCTCAGACAGCAGGGGCTTCAGGCAAGAAGAATTTCAGGCCAACAGCGGCAAGAAAGAGAAAAGGTTGGTGGTGGAGGAAAAGAAGATGAAGAGGGAAGCAGTGAGAGGCAATTCTTGTGGTTTGGAAGTTCCTGTGGCTCTGTGTACAGTCAGCATTTCTGCCTGCAAACAGAAACATTTCTATTTGCTTTGCAAGCCAGATTTCTCAACCTTTGGCCTTCTGACCTTCACTGTATCTGGCACTGATCAGGTGTGAGATTGCAGCTCCTGCTTACAGGGGCAGGGCTTTTTCTCTTGGTCCAGCGGTCAGACGAGATGGGGCTCCCCAGAACAAGACTGACACTCACTGTGGCAATGGCAGTGCAAGGAGAAAGCCCCAGAACCACTCTGCAGAGGAAAGTTTGCCTCAGCTTAGGCTCTTCCATGTCATCCAGCTCCAAAAAAGGCAGACTTCAGGAATGATTAGGCATGAGCTGCACATTTGCTAAGAATCAGAGCCACGTTCCACCTGCTCAGAGGTACACAGTGCTAACTGTTGGACTCTGCCAGAAGAAGAGGAAAGCAATGTCTATATTTGACCATTCTGGTCATTCAATTTGTCCTTATCAAATAAAATAAAATAAAATAAGGGTTTTTTGAAGGCAGTACAGTTTCTTTATACCACATGCCCATGTTTATTGACATATAAAATTCCCTGTTTGACTACACCCCACCCAGGCTCTTGTACACACCTGCATAAGTCTATAATTTTATCCCATGAATCATTCTGTACCATCAGATCACACCCAAGTTACCAGAACTTTAAGGAAGTGGCAGGTTCATTATGCTGGTTTTCATCTTTCAGTTTTAAAATTGAAAAATATTTTATTGGTGCCCTAAATCCACGAGTTTTTCTTAAAAAAAATTACAGGCAGAAAGATCAGGTAAAAATAATTAATTAAATGCATTCAACAAAAGGGAGGACAATGGAAGGGAGAACTAATAAATGATGTTTAAGAGGCTGTTTGGACCCATCTTGCAGAGGATGTCTACATCATGGGGTACTGCAAAGCTGAAGCATTCTAAATGGGTCAAGCTCACCAAAAATCATGAGACAGAAAAAATTGTAACTTCCAATTTAAATTAAAGGGGCTTGGGTTATTTTCCTCTGGGTTTTGCAACCTTGGGAGAGTATTGAGGCCACGGTTTTAAGCACTTAAGCAGCCTTTGAAGGACTTTTTTCCCAGGAAAGTGGAGATTTGCAGCTAAATTACTTATGTCAATAGCTAGGTGTTTAAGCAAGCAACAGAAAAGGTTGCAATCCAAAAAGAAATCCACATGCCGTGGTGTACAAGAGCAATGCTGCAGTGGTTCAGGCTGGTTGGAGAGTGTTCTTTGTTAGAAACACAAAGTGAAGCAAACCCAGCAGCACCCAGAGATCTTCAGGCAAACATTTGCAAGTTGCATTTTTTCACTTTTGTTTACAATGTAGAGCATATTTCTATCTTAGCAGACATTTCTCACTTTTAACTTCTCAGAGTTATTTTAGGGTTACCAAACACTGCTGGGGTTGACTGGCTCTCTAGTTCCTAGGATTAGGCTCAATGTGCTTCTTGACTTGCAGCCATTTGGCGGCCGCTTCGTTGTTACACAAATGTAACATGCAGCAATGACAAGAACTTCTTAACATTCAATTATAAAATGATAGGCAGCCAAATAAGAAAATGGGATTACCTCCTGGGCAACTTAAATTGATGTAATATTGCCATTGGATTGTTTTCTAGCCGGGACACTTAATTGCTAAGAAATGTGTTTACAGCTTGGTGTATGCATTATCCATTTGGGACCGTGACAGGAGTAACAGAATGGTAACAGAGATTGGCCAACAGTCTGGAAGAGGCTGCCACCAGTGGGAAACTCCACCATGGTACAAATGCTGGACATCCATAATAACAACTGCCTCTGACCCAGTCAGGAAATAAAAAAAGAAAAAAAAGCAAGGCAGTGGTTGAAGTCTCTTAACTGCCCTGGAAGGGTTGAGGTTTGCAGAGATGATTGGGTGCCTTAGAGCCCAGATCTAGTTTTTCTCATGCACATTCATCATGCTTTATTGCTTGCTAATGGAACGACAAAGAAGAAATGGTCTAAATCTAATCATGCTGCAGTTGAGTCTGTCTGGAAACCCGCAGCAACATCGAGTATCAGATACCTCAGTGGGTCTCCCATGCACACACTCCCTCTGGTTAATGGCCTCCCTGCTCAGCACACCGTTACAACAGGGCTCTGTAACTCCCAGCCCTGCACAGTCCCGCTGACATTGCCATTTGCTGTCCCCTCACCGCGGTGTTTGGTGCTATCAAAGTGCCGCCGCCACTCCAAGGGTTGCGCTTATCCAACCTCTCTCTCCCTGTGCTCCCAGATCCTCTGTGATTGGCAGGAGGCTCTGGGCAGCAGACAAGGTGAATCCTGTAAACATGGCAAGAGATAAGGCAACAGCAAAGGGAATGATAACCACAAAAGTAGCTCACAGGGTTCAAGGGATGGAGGAACATGCGCTGTTTATTTTCTGTGCTCTTGGATCAGCTGCAATTCCACATGTAAGCAAACTCGTTCCGCCTCAGCTTTAGGACCTGGAAAGTCCCTTAGCACTGAGCATTATTTAACAAAGAATATATGCTTTCTTTATCTTTTATCTATATAGGAAACAAAACAAAAACAAAACAACCGAGACATTTGAACAATGCCTACAGCTCTGACTTAGGCCATGTCTCTGCCCTTGTTTGCACTGATGTAAATCAGAGATTGCTGCAAGAGATTTAAAATTGGCCTTTAAATTTCTTATCACATCACTCCTCTGCTCTGCCAGTGATCTGTTCTGTGTGTTTCTAACAACAGTGCCCATGCTTTTGCCAAGCCACAGTTACACATGGAATGCTTTCTCTCTCTCCAGGTACACAGTGCCTGTCCCCTCTTCTACTTTCATATAAAATACGCAGCTTTCATCCTGATCCCAAAAAGTGCACTACCAATTATACCAATCCCAGAGTTTTTAAACTCATTTCCCCAGCATTTGCTCAGCTGGCTTGCCCATCCCATTTGTTTATGATGAATTTTTTATGATATTAACAATTACTTATTCCCAGGTGCATTTAACCAGAAGAGCAGGAACAGAGAGAAGTAACAGACTTAGGACTGCCTGGGCTTGCATGGTGGCAGCAACAATACATTTACAGGCTTCAAAGGCACTGATGGAGCTCCTTCTGCGTTTTGGGGGGCTCATGACTAGAACTGGCTGGCAAAAGGTGATTTTGAATGCACAGGGAAATCTCTTATTTCGGTTTGCTTTAGTTTAAGGGAGCGCAGCAGCATTTTCACCTGAGAAACCCGAGGCCATGCCTTGTACAGCACAGCTGCGAACCTGGCAGTGAAGTAGTCCATGCACAGACACGAATGTGCACACAGCTGCACACTCACACACACCCTTGCACACCTTACACACACACACACACACTCTGCACTGCTGCAGTGCAATTGTGCCATGCCACAAGAGCACGATGTGAGAGGCAAAGCTTGATCTGCATTTGTCTCTCTGCCTTGACCCCTAATGCTCCCAGCACCACCAGGGCTCCTTCAGCAGCTCAACAGCTCCCTAACTTCTGTAATATCTGGGGCATGGATTAAATTCCATGGTTTGAATAATGGCATTGATTTTTTAATTTCTTCAGGAAAGTGATTTATTCTGTCCTTAAAATCCCTGTAACTGATGTGTATTATCCAGCACTGCCAAGTTTTGTCAAGGGCTTGAGAGAAAGGGTGAATAAAGACACAGACACAGTTTCCCTCTTATGTCTGCAGACTACTCCTACCTCTGAGCTGCCAGGTAATATCATATAAGTCATATTAGCCCTTGTTCTCTTTCTATCCGTGGTTGACATAATTAGTGGAGAAAAATTGATGTAGCTGATGGTGACACAAGGCTGAATCTGCATCAGTCTGAAAACCAGGCAGCAACAGCACTGAGTAACGTGACAAACTACCCAACCCTACATACATTGTGCATTTCTCCATAAAATCCAGGCAATGTGGCCTGCATGGTTTTCAGCTTGGATGCTTCAGCAATAAAAAGATTTTTGATAAAGAAAGTTTAAGAAATAGGATCTGAAAGTCTGTATCAAACAGAAATGATCCCCAAGGTACATTAAGATCTGACAGTCACCACTCAATTAGGAAGTGGGAGACAGCTGTCTGTCTGTCACTCTTTCTCTTCCTTGAGCACAAACACATTCAAAGTCAATCCAGATCTTTTTGTTTCATCAGCAGGTTTAGCCAGTTACCTGCTGGATGTGGAACAAGTTTAGGTACCAATTCTTGTAACTCAGTAATGGTCCAGTGTTATTCTCCCTCTCTCTACTTACAATGTCTGACAAGCTAATTGCCAAAGGAAAGAGAAACCTTCTCCCAGACACTGCAGCTCTGGGACTCAGGTCTATTTAGATTTGCCATTTGTCTGTCCCCGTTTCTAAGCACAGTTCAGAGAACTCTCCATGAAGAATAAGGCCCTTTCTCCTGGACCCTTTGAGAGATTTCCTATTAGTCATCAGGATAATTAAAGGTTCCAGTTGCATTGCATTAGCACCTTTCATGTCATTAGAGTCCAGCAGCAGTGTGAGAATCACATATTTGCTGAGACTCCTGTGCCAGCCAGCAAGCTGGGAGCAGAGCTTTACATTTCATCACTTTGTAAAAGAAATACAATTAAGCAGTGTTCCCTGATCATATTGCAGTTTGCAAGAGGGGCTCTAAGCACCAATCACTGGAATGTCTGGCCATGATTGTATTGAAATGGCTCCTTGACAAGGGTTTATGAACACATTGTAATAAATCCATGGCCACCTAAGACTGCTTAATTGTCAGTGTACTGCACACGAAGCTGCTCAGAACCCCTCAGTGGAAATGCCCGTTGTGCCTGGACACGGCACATGGCATCTCCACTTGACTTACAGGAAAATATTCACCCTTTATTAGTATTGCAGGTGTGGTGCTACAGGGTTGAGGAGTTCTGAATTCACCCTGCAAAGGCTAGTGGTGCAGAGATTTAGTTTATTATAACACTGTTAATTGACAGACTTGTATGCCTGTCTAGTCAATAACAGCCTGCTAAAAATATGCATTAAGCAGAGAGAATGAATCAGCTGCTAATAGCAGTCTGCCTGATTGTCAGCTTCTATCTATCTTCAGGATTTGTCGGAACCTTGTCACTATTGTGCTCCGGCAGCTCCAAGCCTGTAACATATTTATCCTCCAAACACCCCTCTGGGGCAGGGCGGTTGTTGCTCTCACCAGTTTACAGATGGGAAACTGTGATATTGAGAGGGAGAGTGATTTGCCCAAGGTCACACAAGAAATCTGTAGCAAAACAGGGAATAGTTCATCAGTCTGACAACCCCAGGGGGATTAACCTACCCCCCGCCAGGACATCCTTCTTGTCTCCTTCCTCTTTCAAATCAGCAGAGTTACAGTGGTTTATACCAGTAGAAATTCTTTGAAATTCCTTGAGAATGCAAAGTCTTCTATTTCTGAGTGGATGAAGTATAAACTGTAAGGCCTCATTCCACAATTCCAAAATGTTGACATCCCAAAGCCAAACTTTAAAACATTAAATATATAAAACTTATTTAAAACTACTGCTTCCTTTAAGCCAAGTTCTAGCTCTTCTCTTTGGGTGCATTTCTTGTAGCTGTTAACACCTCTAGCACCAGGTATAGGGAAACAGTGACCACCCTACACTGCTGTGTGGGGAGGTGTACAATAAGCAGCAGTGTCAGAGAGAGAAGTGTATCTGTGAGCTGGCCTTGAGCCTTGGCAAGTACATGAGTCCTTTAGTTCATGTATCAAATATGTTTGCTTGTAATTCAGTAAGCTGACATAGGATTTTAGGGAACATTAACTCATGTGTTACTGTGATGCTGTGATTTATTATACTGTTGCTATTATTAATGCTTCTTATGTGCTATGCAATGAACACAATTAAGCTAGACATGATCCTTCTCACAAAGTTTGCCTTCCAAATAACATATGATAAAGGAAAAAAGATAAGGGAGGACTGGGACAGTTGATCTCAAGAACATGGACATAAGGTGACTAATAATGGGCTGGAAACGTGCCCAGGTTGTGGGCACAGAAGCTGAGCAGTGCCAGTCACACTGGAGGGGGGAAGGTAGTCAGGTGAGAGGAGCAGAGCCAAATGGCCATTCCTGCAGCATGGCTGCGTGTGTCCCATGGCACTGGCTACACACAGATCAGCCGTGCTCGTGGAGCCCCTAGAGCAGCCCTGTGCCACTGCCTGCTGCAGTGGTACCACAGCTGCGGGCCTGGGCTTGGAAACCAGAGAGGAGTTGTGGATGCTCCATCAGGGAAAGTGTTCCAGGCCAGGTTGGATGGGCTTTGAGCAACCTGATCTAGTGCAGGTTGTCCCTGCCCATGGCAGAAGGGTTGGATTGATGATCTTTAAAGGTCCCTGCCAATCCAAACCATCCTACAAGTCTGTGAATTTTTGTATATGGCAAGTCTAGAAGTAAGACGGTAAAACCAGAAAGATCTAGTCAAAGGAAAAAAATCTGTTACATTTGCTTATTTTTTTGCCTCGTACACTTTTTCAGCAAGGACCACACACAATGTCAGGGTTGCCTCCTGTATCTTCCTGTATGCAGCTTCAAATCCCCAGAGTTTAAGGACCACAATTCTACACGGGGAGTCACTGTCAGAAAAAAAAAGCACAGTGGTTTCTCTTGGGCTGGATAGAGACCCAAACCACCAGTTTTAGTTCCTCTACCTGCCTCTCCTCCTTGTGATTCTCCTTTCTCTCCACATTTTGACAGAGTTGCTTTGGGAAGTCAAAGCCCTGACTCCATTCTTGTGTGTCCTGCAGGCAGCCGTGGCTGTAGCAGGTGATGATTCTGCAGCATCCCTTTCCTGTCCTTGAGGTCTGTCAGCCTCTCCATCAAGAGGAGACACTTGAGCTGAGGGTGCAGCTGCTGGAGCTACCAGCCAGCCAAGGCTGCTGGGTGGCAGCACTCAGAGGAAAGGAGAAGTACCCAGAAAGACCTGACCAGCAGTGCAATACACACAAACCTGCTTCTTTCTGGAAAAAGTGAGGGGTTTCAGTCTTTTTGAGAACCCCAAAGAATTTTCCTCTACCTTCCTACAGGTGGAGAGGTTGGACAGACACTGGACTGAACCATCCTCAAGCCCTCCCAGCCCACCAACAGACTCTGTTCAAAAGATTTGTGTACAGTTCAGTAAAGCAAACTTCCAAGCTGTCTAGCCCACTGACCCAATATGGAAAAACCTTATTTAAGGCAGGTAATGATGGATACAGAGTCAGCTTTTACTGGGACAGACTTTGCTGAAGGAAGAACTGGGCTCTGAAAGCTGTGGGTTCCTGTCCTATGAAGGAAGAAGTGAGATCAGGGCTTCAAAGACAGTGTTATTTAAAAATCTGAAATGTCTGTTTTCAACTCACTAAAGTCTGGCATTGATAATTTCTAGTTCTCCTCAATGACTAAAATATCAAAGGGGAGGAGTGAAGGGTCTTTGTGCAATGAGTGTCATCAAGGGAAGATTGTCCCAGACATCTGACAGTGAGTGAGCCTGATGAGTGGCTTCCCCTATTTGCAACTCTGCATCAGCATCTACCAAATGGAGACAACAGCTCAGGTCAGGAGTGAAATAAGGGTGGGCCTGTACTTGAAACCAGACTGATCCTAAAGAGGGGGGGTGCCCAGGAAATTGCAGACAGCATTATAATGGTCAACATCCGAGTGAGTATACTCTGTAAGGAGCTGGTAAACCCTCTAGCAAATGAGAACTGAGTTAACTTCTGCTTTTCCTCTTGGCTGCCCTCCTGGCAATATTAATTATTAAGGAGTTGAAGTCAATTCAGAGCCCCCTAACAGTCCATAACAGTCCCATCATTACCACCTGAACTTCCTTGGCACCACACAAGTACATGGACAGTGGCAGACACAGAGCTACTGAAGCCAAGGAGATGGTCCAGAATGTCAGCTACAGCAATGCTCACAGATATTAATGAACTCACAACTTTTCCGTGAGATGGGTCAGTATTGTTAACCCCATTTACAAACAAGGATATTGAGTAAGACAGAGGGGAAGTGACTCACTGAAAACCGCCCTGTATTAGAGACGGGAATAGGACTCAGATCTCATGACTCCCATTCCTGAGTCTCAACCAGTATTAGATCGAAGCTGTAGAGCTCCACATTTGCTGAGGGCTGGAAGAGGGAAGAAACAAGAGGTGGGGAGGGTGCGGAGCTTCTTTGAATCAAAACTAAATGCAAGTTTCCTGGAATGAAGCCACCCCTAATTTCAATACATTTACTTAGATCTTGAGCTTTGGGATGGCATGAGCAGCTGTGAATCATCTTGGCCAGTCAAAGGAATAATTAATTGTTGTGGGTAAATCTCAAAAGGTTTAGGGGTCAGGTAAGGTAAGCAGCAAAGCTTATCCTTGACTGCTCTTTTCTGCTCTGCAAACTGGAGGCACTCACTAGAACACTTAGCCCGTGGATTCCTTATGCCAGATCTGTCCATCTGTTGCACACACTTTCTGCCTCATCTTCTATTTTGATTATAAACTATTCAGTGCTGGGATTGTCTCTATTTTAGAGGGCTTTCTAGTACCTGCCATCACACAGCCTTGATATATGTAAGGATAAAGAAGTACCAGAGGTACAGTCATTGCCCAAATAGTAATAGAGGCTGAACAGTTTGGTTCCTGAGATTTTTTATGCTTCCTGATTATAGCAGGAGTGGTTTCCTTGTGGTGCTTTGATAGTTTTGCTCCCAGCACAGCTCGCAACCAGGAAGTAGAAGAATGCAGAGCAATGATAGCCAGGATTTGCAGAGCAGCTCAGCATGCACGATCAGAAGCAGGTTTGCAAAAGGGCTCAGCTCCCATTTAGGCACCAAAATCACTACCTAGATTTAAAGAAGTGCCAGGTTGGTGGGCTACAGAGCTCTTTAGAAGATCCAGCCCTCATGGCAGCTTGTGAGTGTTTGAGGATCTGGCTCAGTGTTTCAGATTGAAAAGGAGCCGGGGCTGTGTGAAAAGCATTGCCCTGACTCAGTGTTGGGTGTTGTTATTGTTCCAGATTCTAGCCTCTCTTAGGTGCTGTGAGATGAGATGTGCAAAAAGATCTTGTGTTGTCCATTAGCTCTTGATTCCAACCAAAATGTAAAGCTCAGTGTAAAAGGATGCCTTTTATTCCTACTCTCCTGCCCTGAAAACTCAGCTCCACCTTAGGCAGAGCCTGAGGTTTGTGATTGCCTTTCAGTTCCTCAAGCTCGTGACCAGGCCAAAGCAAATCTCATGGAAAAGAGAGCTCTGAGTGTTCCTTCCTAGTGTCCCTAATCTTTAACTCGTCCCTGAGTGAGGGAGGCAGAATTCCATGAGATGGATTGTCCCTCAGGGTCATGGCTCTAGAACGGGACAGGGCGCTTCCCATCTGGACCTCCAACCATTCCTGCTCCTTTTCTTTTCCAGTCAAAGAGGGCCAAGCTATTGATGGTTTTTAAAAAGTTTGGTTTTTACGGGGTAGAATAGAGGCACTGCAGGGCTCAGCTGTAACATTCCTGTGGAAGCCCTGAGAACCTCACTGAGAGCCCATAGGCATGGAGGAATTTAAAAGCCCTCAAGCCATGTCTGAACTGAGAACTTCAGAGCACAGACTTTCAGGTTCAGTTTCATTTTGAAAACGTCTGTAATGAAACATTTTGATATTTAAAAATTATTATAATTTACTTTTCCTTCCATGGGAAATTTCAAATATGTCACTCCTCCCCCCCCCCCCCCCCGAAATAGAATGCTACATCCCCTGCATAAATTTTCCAGGAATTTTCCCAAATTTCCAGATTCTAGGATTACCTATAAAGCAGACATAAAGCTGGCTTTCAACCCTCTTCAGTGCCCTTACTCCACAGTCTTTTTTCCAATTATGATTACCTTTTAAAGAAAGAGTTTATAATCCCTTGCCAAAAAAAATGAGCTTCTTTTAGGTTCCAAGTCTGGAGAAAGGTTCCCTTTTGTTCCTACTAAAGAGATATGTTGCCTGGTGCTGACTGGGAGCAGAGACACTCCTGCATTCCCAGCCCTGACACTAACTGCCCCTGTGGCCCCAGGCTAATCACTTAAATGCTCTGGCTCAGTCTCCCCATTGGTAAAACAGAGATAATGATACTTACCATCTTCTTCACAGGGGTGTTGCAGAGGAATAATTAGTTTGTGTCTGTAAAGCACTTTGAAGATAAAAAGCACAATACAATTGATAATAATTATTGCTATGCAGACTGGTTCTCCCTTCCCCAACAACTTACTGGTGCAGGAAGGTAAGGAAAGCCCTGAACTGAACTGTCTCCCAGTAGAGCCCCAGTTTCAACAGGAGTTGAAAATCCAAAACCATAAGCCAGGCACCCCAAAATTTTTAAGCTTTAAATCTGCTTTAGTTACCCTAGTTCTAACTTGCCAAAGTTAGACGTATCGCCGCATGGGAGATTTGTTTTTCACTGTCTCTTTTTCTCTAGTCCCTCGCAGTTTTTAATAGCATTTTGTGCCTTCAAAAGCTTCCATCAGTCCCTGATACCTCTGCCTTGCCTGGCATGGGGCAGCAGCTTATTATACACGAGTTCGTTACAGCCTTGGCTTCAAAGCTCCCCGGTTCAAAGGGTGCCAGAAGTGTTGAACAGGTCAGCACTTTAATGCTGATCCACACATCTTTAGAGGGCAGTAACATCGCCACAGTTTTGTTCCTGGGGGAAACAGAGAATAACTGGTTTGTAGAGTTCCCTTTGGCCTTAGCGCTGGCCACAGAATTGGATGCTCCTGGTGGCAGAGATCAAGCGTCACGGAACCCTGGAGTGGGTGAGCGTGGAGGGCTGTGATGTAGTGAATGAGTGAAAATGTGCCTTTGTGAGTCACTGACTTGTTCTTAATGGCAGCTGTGGAGGAGCAGGGAAGGATAAAGGAATAAGGAGGTGAAGGAGCAAAAAGTGGCAGAAAGGATAAAATAATCTAAACTGGTTCTTTGCATGCACTTATTTTTTGAGACAAGTGATAGATGTACCTAAAAACTATCAAAAATCAATCAGAGAAACTACTACTCCAAAGATACTTCCTGCAAAAGCTGAACCAGATCCTCTGTTCAGACTGGGGGGACAACATGGGGGACAAGAAACAAAACAACCTAGATATGGAATATTGGCTAGAATATTTTTCATTTGCACATAGACTTGAACTTCCTGTACTGAGGGGCAAAGTCTTCTGCAGAAGGCCCTTCTTGCTGCATTTATGACCCAAGAGGAAGCAAGAAAATGAAGAAATAATTCTGTTCTATTGAGATCCTGAAGATCGTTTTCCAAAGAGACAGTTTGAAGAAGTAGCATTTGAGTCACTGGACACATGTTTAGGCTGAATCCAAATATTGAAAGCAAACAGCAAATCTTCCTTTCTGGCATCAGCCAAAGCAGAAGGAGCCATTTTTGCACTGGGCATATTCATTGTCTGTTAAATTGATCTGAATCAGAAATGGTACCAAGCCCTGGAAGAGCTTTGCACACCCTGCATTTAATCAAATGCAGGATGCCTGAAGGCAGAATTTGCCCTGCAGTGTCTGGTTGGGAGATTGATATTAGCAGATTGCTTTCAGTAAGAGAACCAGAGATTTCAGAACAAGAAAGCACAACAAAAGGGGGTCTGTGAGGACCTTGGGAAGAGCTGTGCTCTGCAGCACATGAAATGTATCACAACCAAGCCCCATCAGAAAGCTGCAACGTCTCCTGGGGGTGATTTATTGCAAAGCATCCCTTAAATATAGATGCCTACAGACTGTAGATATCTAGAGAGCGAGCATCTCCAGACAATTGCAAAAAAATTATTTTGATGGCTTAAGTAGAATGTGCATCTTTCTGTTGAGATGGATGAATTTTTCACCAATTTCTCTTCAAGTGGGAGACAAGAGTAAAACATGTGGGCTCCACCATAGTAGGGTTCATCCCAAATATCTGATTTCAACTTGCATAATTAGGACACCACTCATTTCTTATTCCTCTTGCTTCATCCCCTTGTTTCTGGTCCCTGGGGAGTAGGGGTTTATTCACATAGAGAAGACCTATGGTAGCCCCTCAGTCTGCAAAGGGGAAACTTGCATTTCTGAAAGGCTTTTTTTTTTACCAATACTTGCCCAGTTCCATGCCCAAAGACCTGAATTTCTGTTTGCGTAGCCACAGAGACAGCTGCAAAACCCTGTATTTTAGTGAGAAAATGGAGCATGCCGAGTGCACAGGTGCCTGTAAAAGGTAGAGATTTCATTTGGGAAGAAGATGATGCTGCATTTGGCCTTATCTAGGGAAGTGTAGCTCTCCTGAATCTCAGGTGAAACTGTAAAGCTTCCCTGTGTATAAAGCTTTGTCCTCCTGCCCAGGTTCCTTTAGGCTCAGCCATCCTTGCACCTTCAGAAAAATACTCAGAAATACATTTCCTTGCTTCTTTTTCCAGGGCCTGGGTGGCATGATCTCTTAATGCATCTGCCTGTTTATGTTAGTAAAATGGAAAGCAGCTTTGTTTATGGAAAAGATCTATTTTTGTTTTACTTTTTTCTCTCGACTAAACTGACTTTTATCCAGGATCGTGTTTTGCTTTGGGAAAAGAAATGTGCTGCAATTCTTAGCCCAAGCTTAAAAGTCAGGTCAAGAGGAAAGGGGGAAATCCTGATCATATTATTTAATTTTGTAGGATTATCCTGCAGCCTGGAAATCTAAAAGAACGGAAGAGTTAATATCCCCTCTTCCCCGCAACTTCTTGCTCTGTGTCCTTGTGCAATGACATTTGCTATTCTCCCACATATATTTACACAAGCCAGATCAGAAACAAAATCAGTATTTCCATCTTCTGGGCAGGGGGACAGTGTGTGGCATCCAGGGGAGAAGGCAATTTCAGAAGCCATCGTGCTCCCTTGAGGATAAATCATGTCATTGTGTGTCTTTCAAGTTCCTCAGACTTTGATCTTACAAGAGATCGAACAGGATCAGGTCATGGATGGTAGATTTTGAATGCAGACCCAGACAGGGCATCATGACGTGGAGGTGATGTGGTGAGGTGTGGAGAACAGAGTGCAGCCTTTCCCCTCTGCAGGCATCGTGGAGAATCTGAGAAACAAATCCTTGTGTGCAAACTGCCAAAACGTAAAGGGTTCTGCTCCTGGCTTGGGAGGAGTTCTGCCCAGTCCTCATCATGACACACTGCTGGACAGGTTTCGACAAAAGCTGACACTGAACGCTTGGTTCTGATTCTAGCTGTGCTGATGACTCACAAGATGGATTTTGTCAATTTTCCTCATCCTCCTCAAGGAGCTGGAGATCACACCTGCCGGCTTTGGAGAACTATTCTGCCATCTTTGCTTGTGGGGTATTGGAATTAGGGGTTGTATGAAATATGGCCGTCACTTTATGACATTTAAAATGGTGAATTCATGGTGAAACCCATCTGTAAACATATAATATATCCTTAAAGCTCTGTGACATAGGGAACAATTGTCCCAGTTCCAGCTATGAAGGTGTGTTATGGAAAACAGTGGCAGCACTGTCTACTGTGAAGGTTGTCTGACTTTTCCCAATAACATGTGTGTGATTTTCTATGATGTATATAAACATATCTGCATTAAACCCACTGTGTTGATGCAATGCAGGGTGCTTGAAAATTATGGAAATTACAGATTTTAGGTAGGTCATGCAACTTCAGTTCAACCCCCCCAGTGCGTATGGCTCCATGACACAGTCATTTAGCATGTAACCACACACAGATTTCATTCCACATTTCCCTGCTTCCATTTTCAGAACCTTGTGCAAATCACAGCACTGGTTGCACCCTTCAGACTAATATCCAAGGGAATCTTTAAATACAAGCTGTTAAAGTGACCTAAATGTAAGAGTTTGCTGCTACTACCCAGTAATAACACGATAGGATAGCCAGGGTAGGCACTATCAAAAAGGATAATGAACAATGATAATAACCCTTAATAAGTCATAAGAAATAATAAAGTAGGTAATGAGGTGCCAGTTTTCACAGTTAGCTGTGAAATGTTTCTCATGTTGACTTGAGAAAAGCCATATAAGGGGATGAAAATGGCCATTTCTGTTGATTTACTCTCACTTCCAACATTTCTTCCTAACATCAAATTTGTGAACTGGAACAACGCAGCTTAACCATGTTCTGATACATGTTCTGTGCAGAGAAATCCTTTGAAAAATGCAGAATCGATTGAAGAACAAGGAACAATAAGATATCTGCTAGTTTCTGGCTGATTTCCCATCTGACATTGTAAAAGCATCCAGGACTATTTGTTTAATTTGAAATAGAATAGTGAGCCATGGAACCATCCTGGAACCCCTCCTAGCACATATGCACATATACAGACCCCAGCAACTCGCTCCCTACCCACAGCCATCTGTCATGTGTGCCAACTGGAGCAAACCACTCCTATTACTCAACAAGGAGCTCATTATAGCTTCCCCTTCATCCGTGGGGCTTTTGGAAAAGCTCACACTCAGGGCCAATGTGCAGCAGGGAGGGAAGGCATTCAGGACTGGGGTGCAGTCTCTTCAATTGCTTCCTGTCCACATCAAAGTGCAGGCATTTCAGTGACAACCATTATTACTGTCGCTCAGGAGAGCATCCCTTCTTCCTGGAACCCTGTTATGACTGGTAGGCAATCCAGGCTGACCTGCTCTGGACTGCTTCAAGAGTTTATTTCATTTTCCTTATCTGTGAGTGTGTTTCAAATCATTCATTTAATTTAAAATTTTCCCAGTTTCCCATCACCACAAGGGAAGTACTCACTGAAGCAGATTTTCAAGAGATACCACAGTTCTGTTCCACCATCACAAACTTCATTCCCTGTGATTTCACTTGTGGTCAGCCTGTATTTGTTATTTCAATGCCATTTCCTACCCTTGAAACTCCATCAACTCTTTGGGACAGAGATGATTTTATTACATTGAATTATTCAGTGTCCAGCGCAGCAAGGACTTGATCACAAGTATTGCAATATATTAAACAAGAAATGGCAAAGCTACAGAGGAAAACTCTGGCACAAAACCAAATCCTTTTTCTTAATGTCTACCTGAAGCAGATGCTGGTGGTACATGTAACGTGTGGGGCTTTGCTGATTTACACCCTTGTAAAAATCAGTATTCAAAGCTCCTTTTCATGTGCAGCTTCCATCTAAGTAAAGGAGATACTGCATATCAAAGGCAGCTGCACCAGCCACTTTAGATTTATTAGTAAATCCATTGAAAAAACATTTCCAATGAAATAAATCTGAGCCTGCTGACTTCCTCCTATTCTTTACTTATCCTCTTATTGATTTTTGTCTCAGAGATTTAAACCTCTCAATTTGTTTTATGAGACACTTGTCGAACAGATGACAAGAAAAAAGACAGTGCTGGATATTTTCTTTAGCAGTTTTAAGTAGAAATAAAGAGCATTTCTTTGAAATTAGTCTTGCTCCTGTGACACGGTAGGAAGAAAATATCTGACAAGCCCTTTAGAAGGCATTATCTCCGTGCATAGAGAAAGCTCACGGGCTGCCACCAACACAGCTTTGTGGCAGCAGTGCCCCAGAAGCTCATTGACAAGTTTGACATGTAAACAAGCTGTTGCTAAAAATATTTAACCTGGGGGACCCTGGCTAGTTGAAGGGGCTAGTAATGGAATACAGATCCTTTCACCTCCAGGCATCTGTTCCAAGCTACGCCATTGACTGAAAGTCATTATCACTGGATGGCTGTGCAGAGGAATGAGTAGGTGGGCTCTGCTCTGTGTCTCGTGAGCAAATTGGGGCATTGCTGAACCACACTGGGATTTTCAACAGAAAGCTGGGACCTGGCACCTTCTGGTGCCTGGGGCTGCTGCTCCCAGGAGGAAAATATCCTCAGTTTATTCCCCTGCAGCTCCCCTCCAGGTACATGTCACCTGGCAGACACGTGTGTCTTTGCAACAGCCCCTTCCCAAGCTGCTGTTGCTGTTCTGGAGAGGAGAGAAGATGGAGAGAGAAAATGGAAGGGGACATCCATCCCCACCCCACTCCTGCCTCCTGCCCCACAGCCTGAGCCTGTGCCAGCCGATGAATGCCAGGCACCGCCCTGGAACCCACATACCAGCTGGTCATTTCTAAAGGCTCCTGATTTGATTCTAAAGGCTCCCTAATCATACTTTTCCAGGAAAAGATATACATAGTCTAAAACACCACCTCCACCTTGCAGACCCACCTTCTGGAGCAGGAGTGACAGTGTGACAAGGCAGTGTGACAGAGTGACAAGGGACACTCCTAAAAGTGAGGCGCTGGCATTCACCCTTGGCAGGGCAGAGTCCTGCCAGACCAAGTGCCTCTCTTCAGCTCCACAGGGCTGGGAAGTTAGGGAAGGAGAATTTCTATTCCCACACATTTTAAATTGCTGTTACTTCACCTACCCTCCTTTGCTCTGGGCTGTGTGCTCCGATGGCGCTGCCAGCTCTCAGGCAGTCAAACAGCTTTCCCTCCATTTCATTACTCAGCTTGAGCAGCCCTACACCTAAAATCAAGCCCTGAAGAGAGACTCAGAGGCAGTGCCACTACCCCACGGACCTTGGGCTGTGTTACCCCATTTTGGTATCGTTCTAACTCGGCTTTGTTCCCCTGAGGTGGCAGTGGTGCCCTCACGGCGGCGTCCAGGCCTCAGCCATGCTCCGGGGCTGTGCCTCCTCCCCTCAACAATGGTGGTGCCAATCAGGGGCCCTGCCCTGCCCTTCACAGCCTCCCAGCAGCCCTGCACAGCTGAATTTCACCTCATGTCACACACATTATATGGAAAAAATATATAGACATATATGTCATATATGTATATATATGATATAGGTGGGAGAGATTGTCCCCAGGCCATGGTTTGTTGGTGTATGGAGGCCCTGACATCCTGACAGGCCAGGATGGCTGTGGGAAGGCCGGCCTGGGGGAAGAAGGTAGGAAACCCTCACTCAATTCCTGCTGTCCAGAAAAAAGTCATTTTCCCAAACTTGATGTTTCTGCCCCAATGGCTTCAGGCTGTCAGAGGACAGCGGGTGCCCTGTGAGGGGACTGGTGCTGTGTCGTCAGCCATGGGCTGCTCTGAGGGGGACTTGAGGCTGGTCTTGTGTCCTCACAGGCCTTTCTGTGCCACTAAGCAGGAGGATTTAGTTCCATTATGTTGTTTTTATTGGGTTTTTTAAATTACAAACCTAGCACCTCTTCTGGTTCCCATTTGCAGGGTTTTCAATTCCCATTTACAGAGAAATCTCATCCCAGGAGCTCCAGGGCAAACTCCCTCTCCACAGGCACCGGGACAATGTTGCCAGGCAAGGTTGGTGTTAATTTAACTTTGGGAATAGCAGGAACAATAGGACTGGAAGGGGCCTTCTGGTTCATCAGACTAGTCCTCTGTTGTTAGAGGCAACTACATTATATAATCCCTTTTGCAAATGATGCTGGCTCTATCCTAAAGCAAGCTGGGTTATTTTTGTCCCTCTGTGTCCATGGGAAGGCTCTTGGAGAACCTCCCTGCTGTAAGGACATCTTCATCTGAGGAGCATCTTGCTCACCAAGGAGCATTGTTGTTATTAATCTCCAACGACACAGCCTGATTTGAATCCTCTTACATTTAATTCCTAATTTTGGAATGCCCAGGATCATATGAGTTTTCCCCTGGAATACTCTGGCCCTCCACATTTACAGCACTGCCCTTATTTTGTGTCACCAGCACAGTCCTACAGCAAGATCATTGATTCTGTTTGATATTTTTATCAGTCGAAAGGTTTTGCCTTGAGAAACTGTTCCAGTTACACGGCAGCAGACTCCACTTCAGCACAGCTCTCATCTCCCTTTTTGAAGGGAATGCATTGAGCTGAGCTTATCCAACCTGGGTAAATCTATTTATCCCCATACCTTTTTTTTAATCTTTTAGATTCAAATTCAAGGATGTATATGCAACTCATGTTCTTCTATCATATATTGGTAAAGATGCTGTGTCCCACGTTGGTTGAGAGCTTTATGAACTCCAGGCCCCTGGAGAAACCCTGGATGCCACACCTTACTATATCTCTTATATATCAGCATATGCTCCCTGTATTTATAACCTCCATTTTCTTTTACTCTGACTCTATGCAGATTTTTGGACACAATTAATTTTTACCCTTTCTGTAGGACTTGTTTCCATCTGATCTTTTGGCAGGACAGGAAAGAAAAGGAACAATGCAAGACCTTTTCTTAGTGCAGAAAATCCAGAGGGATCTTTTGTTTTCTTGTGTACTGACTGTCTCATGGATGGTGGGCATTTCAGAGGAGGGGTCCTGTTACAAAGAAACCTGTTTCCCACCCTCTTTTTTGGCACTTCTTAGAAGGCCCCTTTGGAAGGGACTAATGGCCCTCTGGGACAAGCCCTCTTCTGCCAATAACCATAGGTCAAAAGTTAAACTGAGCAGTGGAGAATGAAAACCGGATAAAATACACTATAAATCTTGACATTCTAATTGAGAACTGTCCAATGCAAACTGCACTGCTGTGTCTGGTTTACCTCAATGCTCTACAAGAGGCCAGATCCTGCTTTCCTTAATGGCTTGAAGTACCCTACTGATTTTTACTGGGACTTCTCACTTGATTAAGACAAGCAAGATTTGGTCTTTGAAAAAACTTAAAGTTAATACAATTTCAGCAGCCTTAGCAGCAGAATGGTGGTTTAGATTTCACAGTAAAGGCATGATCTTCTCATCTTTCAGGTGACAGTGACATGGCTGTGTATGTGTGTGTCTGGGGGCAGAGATTGGCAGGACAAAAAGATCTGTGGTCAAATACAGCTCATAAAGAGAATGTTTTACTGAAGTGAAATTTGCCTGAACATATAATGCCATCTCAGATGTTTTATAGATATTTTTGCTGTCTGAGGTAAGTGGGGGAGGATTACACCTATTTTACAGACCGGTGAAATCAGAGCATAAAGAATTTAAATGACTCAGCCAAGATTACACAATAACTCAGTAGCAGACCCCAGCAGAGCCTGGAGTGCCAGTGCTCAGAACACTGGCCCAAACTGTCTCCTTGGCCTTGTCATCTCTGTCAGATGTACATCACTTTCAGACACTTAAAATACACAGTCAAAAATAGAAGAACAGAACTTGTTTATTCCTCTGCTTATATATTAAACATAACTTCGCTTTCAGTGAATAGTTTTGTTGTTTATATTTTCATGGGAATTCTAATCTTTGAAGCAATTAATTCCAGACTTTTGCTATTCCCTTTTCCAAAGCAATACATAGATACTGGAACAGAGCTCCTGCTACTACCAGCAGACCACTGTGGTTCCCATCCTGGAAGCTCAAGAGAACTATCCTGTAACATTAGACTGCAACAGAATTTTATTAATGTTACACCTTGGAGCTCTTCTCTGAATAGGAAACTTTCCTCCAAATTTATTTGAAATTATATCCCTCTGCCCTGAGCTAATTTTTTTCAGCCTGGTTAAGATCATAAAATGGATCATTAATATGTCTTTTGAAAGGGATGCCAGTTCTGTGTAGCTCATACGGTCTGTGTGTGCTGGTGCAAAGAAATTTGCTCCTATTGTACAGGATGTGTGTGCCAGAGAAGAGAGAGAGGGTTAAAAAAGGAAAACATATACTGGAATGTAGTGGCATAACAAATCCATCCCTAATCTTGAAAGATCCATAGTGCATGAGTAATGAAACTAAGGATGAATTATTACAACTTGCACTCATAATTTACAGGTACGAGTGTATTATCTTACAGCATAAATATTCCATTTAGGCTTTGTGATGGGGTTTTTCTCCATATAGGAAAATAAAAGTAGTATTAGTCACACGTCCATAGCTTTGTCAGTGGTTGCAGAATGTTTTTCTTTCCAAGAGGAAAGCGTACTGAATAATGCAACACTTCTATTTAGGCTGCTTTTTCATACATTGACACTTTCAAAATCTAGAAACAGTTCTTTTAATTTTAAGGGCTACAATGTCTGCTCCCTTTATTCCTGCCCTTTATCATCTTACACACCATGTTCTTATAGACAAGGGGGAAAAAAAACATTCCAGTGTCTAATAAATCTGAAATCCATCAGGGGCTGCAAAGTGTTCATTCTCCTGCCTTGGTTCAGATCGAGTTACATTCAGCAGCACAACAAATGCACTTTGTGCCTCAACACCAATGCATTAAGCACTTCTCTTCATTTTTCCAGGGTGGGAACTAAATCCATTTTTTTAGAGTTTTGAAAATTTTTAACAAAGACAATGGCTGCACAATTGATTTGCAAGCAAGGAGAGGGGAAAATCACATTACAGTAGTTGTTTCTGAGCAGAATTTTAATATTGCTAAAGGGCTTTCAAAATATTTAGTGCTTCAAGCCTTCTCTAGCATGCAGTTCTCTACCTTTGGCTTTCTGAGCTAATTTATGAGAAACTCTCTGTGTGCTGGTCTCAGTAGTCCATTTTTGCTCTTAGACCTTGTGCTGCCTGTTACAGTGAAGTTGCACATGCTGTGCTTTCACAAATGGGAATTTTACTTTTGTTCTTTCCTGTTGCATTTCCCTAAAATAAAATACAGTGGATGGGGGGGGGGAAGTATTTTGTTACTGTTTGTATAAGGAAATAATGTAATGTGGGGCCAACTCTTTGGGCCAGGACTGGTTTTCTAACACATGATCTCACAAGTATGAGAGATTTTATTTCAATGAGCTCAGTTCACGTCTATGGACCTAAAAGAGGAGTAGATTAATAGGTGTCAGGCAATTTAATCGTTTCTTTCTGACCCTTGTAGACAGCTTTTTTTAGAAGAGCCGAGCCCTGAGCAAGGTGAGTTCTAGAAATAAGAATCCAATTATGCTTCTAAAAACAATAGCACTTCTCTCAGATACCTGCATCTCAGTTTCTGGTTCTGTGAAAGGGAAGCATCAATTATGAGCTAAATCATTATTAGTGAAATGGTCAGGGGAAAGTATCTATTAAATGCTTTTAGATTCAGGGATGCTAAGAAACACTGAAACAAATAAATGATTCATAGAACAGACCTGTCAAGTTTAAAAATGTCCATGGAGATAATATTTCAAAACTTGTTCCACACAAAAATTAAGTTGCATTTATCAAAAGCAGAATTATCTGCAAAGTGAGTATTGACCAGTGTGTACAGCTTAAGGAAGAAACTGTGGTTTTAGCTGATGTAACTGGGGCACTTCCACATGGCACAAGTTTTCAAGTCTGTCTACAGACACAAAATTTGAAGGGCAGTAGCAAAGAAAGAGAAAGAGGAGAGGTGCTGAAAGACAAACTTTGAAATGAACACACGCTGATCTGAAAGACCTGCTGCATTTGTGTGTACAGAATTTAGAGGGGGGTTACCCTCACACATGAGCATTTTCCTACATACCAAAATTAAGCCCTAACATGCAGTCAGGTTTGAAAACACGGGCACCCTACAGATCCATGGGGCAGAGCTGCAATCAGGGTCAGGTCTCAGCAAGGATTCACTGTTGCATTAACATTTTTTCTTGTCCTCAGCTTAAACAGAAGAGACAGCAGAGCAAACACTCCAGCCCACCCCAATGTCAGCTGCTGTGCTGGATTAAACAAGACCAGAATTCACTCCTCTTATTGCAGGTAAAAAAATTAATTACGTGTTCTGTGTTACTTCTGCCAAAAAGGTGGGTTTTTTTTCCTTTTATCATTAAGTCTGATAATTTGAGTGTGCAGTGGACACCTGTGCATTGGAGAAGGTGCTTCTGCTGCACACTGTTTTCATCAGGAGCAGTTTACCAAATGTGAAAGACTATACATGTTACTGGAGTTTCCTTTGAAAAAACTATGTTCCCAATGCTGGCATGAAATACTTGCCTGAGGAAAGGATGTTATGGTCATTTAGAAATCATAGGTGGAACCAGTGAGGTAGCAAAGGGGAAAAAGCACTGTGGAGAGGCATCTCAAGGAAAAATGTCTGGTGGTCACTCCTTTCTCTGGCTGGCCTTTGGGTGGCCAGCAACACCACTGCTTTAGTTGTAAGGAGTGCTCCATTTAAGCTAAAGAAGATGGTAACATTTTAAAACAGAAGTGTGTTTAGAGCTGCAGTCCCCAGTGAGTATTTCTTAAGAAACGGTTGAAACTGTCAGTATTTTAGGAAAGCTGGAGGTATTGCAGCCATTTCCTATCAGATGATGTCTCTCTAAGTATGAAGGGTAATAGGACTACTTTGAGCAGATTAGGTTAAATACGAAACTTGACTTCATTAATGCTGATGGAAACACAGAGCTCAGTATTCTGTGCAAAATTATATTTTGAAGGAAAACCTCCTTTTAAGTAAGACCATACCAGTCAGAACTGTTAAATTTGATACTGTTGTAACATAACACATTTCAAAACTGAGTGTCAAGAGGTAGAAATGTTCCAGTCCTGTAAGAGCAAATTCATAAACTTTGACATTTTTGGTGGCCTTTGTTTCTATTTTTTAAATGAATTTCCATCAGAAAACCTTGTGTGGGAAATAAGTGTGGCAAAGGATCTTGAGGCAAGTAATTATTCAGTGATTGTTTTCAGCTCATTATTCATATTAAATAGTGAGTGAAGTAATCATAATTTATCTATGGCCTCTGTATTTTTGTTTGCAGTACAAAGCTGCAACAGAGACTCAGTGAGTAACCTTGTTGCCTGAGCAATACTGGCATCCCTGATGATTCTTGTACACTAACAGGGTAATAATAAACAGAAATGCCTTTTGAATTACAAGTTCCACTGGAATCACAGGGGGAAGGTCAGTGTTCGCCAAATTGAGGAAGACAAAACTGGCATGAAAGGAATTTTATGTTCGAGCTTCTCAGAGGGGATTAGAAGTGCTTTCTTAATAGTGACTGAAAGGGAGCTGGAATGGTGTCACTGAATGTACAGACATTGCCCTGCTTGTGCACATCCACACACAGCCACCACATACAGCAGCACAAGGACCACATGCATGAGGCTGCTGAGATGTTTGAGGGGGTTTCAAAATACATTTTTTTTCATCCTTCATCTCCACATGCTAAATATATAATAAGATACCTTGTTTTCTTGCCCTGCAGACCCACATGACCAAAATGAGGGACATTAGTAAGTGTTAGAAAAAGTATTCAAGTGTGAAATGAATTTCTCAAACATTAATAAGTATTTCTAGAACCTCAGTTTCATAATTTGACAGTTCCACAGTTAATAAATCACAGCAAAAGGAAAGTGTGATAACAGCAGAGCAAAAGGAAGCCTGGATCTATGAAGTGCAACTGAGGGATAAGTGAAAGAAGCATGCTGATGACCCTGAGTTTACTTTTGGGTTTTCTGAGCTTTCACTCAATTAAATTCATTCCTCTCCTCTAAAGACCTATTATGTGCCTTTACCTACGTTCCTAACTGATTTTTCGTGTAATTCAGCTCCTTTGCCAAGTTATTTCCATGATTTAAGGAGTACTGATAAAAAAAAAAAAAAAAAAAAAAAAAAAAAAAAAGTAACACAGAGATGAAAGGAGCATCCACACTGTATTCAAAAAGGTTTTCTGAAGAGGTGGGTTGATTTTAATTAACTTCCTGAATGAAACAATTCAGGTCTGGAGCTGGCAATCTCCAATAATCACTTTTTGGCTTCTGGATGAAAAAAGGAGTCAATTACATAAAACAATGCAACAAAAAGATAGTCAATGGAAGGAAGTAGTTCTGTGTATTACAGCAGTACACACATTAAGAGAGGCCCAGGATCCAGAGGCCCAACATGAGATTAGTCCCCACTGCAGTAGACACTAAATAGAGATTGCAAGAGACAGCCCCCTTACTCCAAAGCTTATCTTCTCTGCAAGACTAGTTCCTGTTTATATATTTTGAGCATTTCCCCTAATTCAAACTATATGCATAGAAAAAGCCTTAACTTTATTGTGAGTTGCTTCCCAGGAGTGCCACTAACTGCAGTTCCAGTTACTCAACAACTGATGTGACCATTCTGTAATGGGAACATCACTTGACATCACTCAGCTGTTCCTTCATCCCTAAATCTTACCCTCTGTACCACCTTTTGTGTATTCTGAAAAGAGGTGACTTAGATTTTCCTTAGGTGGAGCTAACACAGAACTTGAGGAAATGTCCAAAATATTCCTGCTGCCATTAAGCAAGACAGATAAGAATGAGAGAACAACACAAAAAGGGTCTGATGGAGAGAAAGCCTTGCTCAAGCTCATGGTAAGAGAGCAGTAAGCAGACCTTTGTTCAGTCCTTGCCACTGCAGGATCCACAGGAGCACTGCACATCCTCACTTCACACACACATCTGTGCTTCTGCATCTTCAACCTACCCAGCAAAGCTCTCAGGCTTCTGCTGAGCAGGAAGTGTAAGTCAGGAGGGTTGTGTTAAAGCTGCTCAGTGCTTTCCATTGCTGGGAGAGAGAGAGAACCCTTGTGAGGGAGTTCCAAGTCTGAACTCTGTCACCTGTCAGTACCACTGACATTAATGTGGTAATTCTGGGTTAGGATTTGGTTTAGGAAGGCATCCTCAAGCAGCAAAGCACGCTGGTTTGAAAACAAGAATATTTATGAAAGGTTGACCTGGAGTGGTTGTTTTTATCGATAAAATTCAAACCAGAATCTGTCCCACAGACTCTAAGCCCAGAATACAATTACTCAATGGTTTCACCAACAAGGTAGTATCTGTGGTAAAGAAATAAACCTGGCCTTTAAAAGTGATATTTCCTTTATGACTCCTGCTATATTTTCCTTTTGTCAGCATAATTAGCGAGTTAAGGAGTAAACAGAAGGGGGCTGTGGGAAAAGTAGGGAAGCTTCAGGGTTGTGCTTTTATCAGAATGGCATGAGTCCCATTGCTTCGTTCTGAATCATCTGATCTAGGGATTTGGCAAAAGAAATTTTGAAACACTTGAAAAATGAATGAAAATGATCCTGAATGGGAGGAAGAAAAGCTTAAAGTAAATAGTTTAAGTCAATGTGTCCAAATGTCACATGTAAGGATGGCGCTGCTCTGCCTAATGACAGGAGAGCGAGGAAGGTAAGGGGGAGGAAGGGACCCTTTTTGAAGGGCTGTTGTTCTAATGTACCTGTGTTTATTTTAAAAGCTTTTCAAGGAGGTAGGGAGGGAAGCTACTGTCTCTCAGTGATAAAAGTTGAGTGATTGAAGACCCCATTTGAGGGCAATCTGTTCTCTGTCTCTGTAGTTGCCCACAAAATCCCTGATATGCAGGTAAAGCAAGCTCAGGAGAATGTGGCTGATGGGAGAGGACTAAGAATCAGGACTCCTGGACTTAATTTCTGGTTCTGACACTGACTGTGTATGCAGGCAATTGATGTGGAAGTTCAGTGCAAGCACCTCTCTGGCAAATGGGGACCTCAGCCTTTCCTCCCTTCCTAAGACAGGGAAGAGATGAGGCTGAAGGAGCGTCTGTCAAACACACTGGGTTCATGCTGGAAAGTGGCTTAGGAAGGTAAAACAGACCAGTGTGCAGTGCAGATCCTTACTGAAGGAATTCTAATTCCTGTGACTCATCTGTTCCTGTTCTAATTAGCCATGGTATGTGAACACCTGCACCCACCATCTCCCTCTTATGTGGCAAATAATCTCATGGTTTATGGCTCTTGTGTTACAAAGGGATTCTTGCACAGTGTTTGATATTAAATATCAGGCTTGAGTCTACTCTGCTGTGTGTGAGCCAGTCTGTTTTAAAAGACAAAAGCTTTTGCTTCAGTTGCTGTCATGTACAGACACTGTAACCTGGCTCTTGTGGAGAAAGCTGGCTGTGGAACATCTCCCAGCAGGTTGCTGAAGATAAAGGTATTCTTGGTTTTAGTTCCGGGAGATTGTTCAGCCAGAAGTTCAGAGTCAGTTCCAGCACTCGCTGACCCCTGCTGTCCTCACACACCTCAAAATGGCCCTTATTTAGCAGAGAGCAAAAATCTCTTTCTCCTGCCTCTCTCCTGTGCTTGCTCTCATGTAACGTTGTCCTTTACGAACAATGACATATTCTCACTGCTTCTCGTATGCCCTTCCATTGAGATGAAAAGCCAAGTCCAGATTTGTTTTTGCTGTCATTCCAAATGAAGCCAGAAGAGCTATTCTGGGAATCATCTGCACTCTGCACTTTACCTAAACAAATTTGAAAGGACAGGTTTTTGAATGCAACTGATCCTGCAAGGTACACAGGGCCTTTAGTCAATGAGAGAGAAGGACATTCTCAGCCACACTGGGGAAGACTGGGCTTTTTCATTGCTTATGCAAAATGGTTCCAAACCCAGCCTTTCTCATTGTTCTGGGTTGTGATCAAATTAGTCCTCAGAAAACAAGAAAAAAAGGAGAGAAAGAAAGAGATAAAGAGAAAGAAATAGAGAGAAAGAGAGAGAGAGAAAGAAAGAAAGAAAGAAAGAAAGAAAGAAAGAAAGAAAGAAAGAAAGAAAGAAAGAAAGAAAGAAAGAAAGAAAGAGAGAAAACAAGTAACAAGCAAGCAAGCCTGTAGAGAAAACAACTAAATCAGGAAAGTCTGAGGACATGAGGCCAAAGCTGGAACACAGATCCCTAGGTGCTGCCCTACCCAGTCCCCAGCATGTCTGGTGACAGAGGGATCAGATTTTCATACACACATAACACTCTGACTGTGCTCAGCAAATTCAGTTTTTTTGCAAATCTGATCATTTTTTGGCGTGGTTAAATAGGAATTGAGCTCTTAAAAGGAGAGTGCCCAAAGACTTCGAACAAATTATTTTATATTTGTGCAGACAAATCCTTTCATCCTTTTTCTTTTTAGCTTGTTGCTCCTAGCCCAGTACTTTACTTTGGCCTCTTTACTTCACTGTGACAGAGCCACCTTACAGTAATTCTAAAAACTCTTTGAAATGCCTCACTTTATTTTCTGTGGCCAGCTTTCCACAGGGCACACAGTGAACAGGAGGCAGAGACACAGGAGATGACAGATAAATTACTGATAGACAGTATGGACAAGAAGAGGAGTTTGAACTTCATACAGAATGGGAACAAGGAACTTTGAAAGGTCATAAATGGAAGAGGATGCTTCTGGAGACAGGGAAAGACCTAATCAGGATAGAAGCAATCTTCTCCTGAATTTTGACAGAGGTTGGAATCTTCACTAAGCATCTTTTTTCCTGGTGAGAAAGGAGACAAGAGGAATTACTCATTGGAAAACAGGGCAGTTCAAGAACTATAAGGTGAGATTATCACAAACAGATTAGGTTAGTTTATTAATACTAAAGTTTAGTATTTATATCAATAATATTAATACTAAATACCTACTATGCAGAGGCATTTTCTTATCTCTTCTATGGCTTGTAGTAAATGAATACAAAATTTCCTAGAAATAAGGCTGACTGCTGTCCCAAAGCCAAAAAAACATCACCACCCCAGCAAGTCTTCAGATAAGTTTGGATGGTGTTTAGTACCAATCTCAGCACAGAATTCCTGGACAAAGAGAATTGAGGCTCAGCATGGCACAGCTTGAGAAGTTTGAATCTGGGTTAGGTTCCATGTCTCACCTTCATTTTCTGTAGGTCACCACTGGAATGAACCACAGAGGGCAAAGAGTCATAGATTCTGACCCCTCAAATATCTGTCCCTGTGAGTAGGGCTCTTTGTCCTTGAGGATCTCTGACTGTCACTTAATGGAGCTGCAGCCCAAGAAAGGAGACAGATGGTACTGATGGGCTGAAATTATACTCAGCTAAGTGCAAAGCTATAACTGCTATTTGTCATTCTAACATCACTGATTTGTCTAGAGAGAAAAACAAATAACTTGTTGGGGGAGTAAGCAGCCGCCTGGCTGTGGCCAGGCCAGATTGGAAGTGGGTGTAAGGCTCAGCACACAGAGACCCAGGTGCCATCAGCACTCAAGGGGGGCTATTAGGATATCATTTCAGCTTCCTTCTGTGTCTGTCTCTCTCTCTCTACGCTTGCTGTGGAGGTGGAAGGTGCGTGTGTTGTGAGGTGAACTGGGGAGTGAAGATAAAAATCTGTGGTAAGGAAATGCTACAGCTTTATCTCTGTTCTTTGATGTGGCAGGACAAATTAATTGATAACAGAACCAGCCAAAGCAGATGTGGTCATGGCCTCCTGAACTGCCCTATTGCAAGGAAAGGGCCGAGCAACATCAAAGACAAAGGTCAGCCAGCATTCCCTAAGCACAAAGAAGACAAATCATGGCAGGCAAATAGCTCAGGCTGCCATTGGGAAGGAATTATTACCACAAAAGATGATGTCTGGCACATGGCCACTATCCCAATCAGCTGGACATGGTGGCTTCTCTTCTCTGCAATTTCCTTCTGTACCCAAAGGCAGAGTTTGGGCTTAACATTTTCCTGTAAATGTGACTGTCACTTTGTGTGCAGTGGCACAGGAGAATTAAAGCACAAAGCAGAATTCAAAGACCTGGCCAAAGCCTGTGTAGTGGGGTTAGAAAACCAAGTTCAGTTATTTCAAGTCCTCTTGTAGCCATGTCTTTTGAAACTACCACAAACCTATTTGTTTACTTCCTGCAAAGAGTAAAAAGATTGGCTTCTAGTCCCAATTCTACCATTTGC
Source organism: Motacilla alba alba (assembly GCF_015832195.1). NCBI lineage: Eukaryota > Metazoa > Chordata > Aves > Passeriformes > Motacillidae > Motacilla > Motacilla alba. The sequence goes on along the minus strand of NC_052034.1, from coordinate 6,556,432 downwards.
TGGCTGTGTGCTGTGAACAAATCAGTTCTTCTCTTGTCTCTGATCTTCTAAACTGGAGGTGATGAAGCCCACTCTGGGAGCTCCAGAGCTAATAGAATTCCAGTTTATATTGGTATCTCATATCGAGTATTGTTTGTTTCAGCCATTCCCGTTACTGTTTTCTCTGAGCATCCTGATGTTTTTCTAACATGCTCACGACTCATAACAAACATTTAAGGACTCACCCAACACTAAACCCTCATATCAAAGGAGCTGAGTGCCCAGCAGTTCTCAGGCTGGTTTCTTTGCTCCCTGATTCTCTATCTGAGAACAGAAATATTTGTCCTTCAAATACTGTGACCTTCAAAGTTGAAATCTTCACTCCTTTGGCAAGCAAGTTATTAACAAACTTGGGCTTTTTTCCCCCTCATGTTGGATTTCTTATCTTTTAATGTACTCATTCTGGCATTACCACACAACATCAGCATGGTGTGATAACCCAGCATGCCATTAATCCCTTTTTCTTCACCTGCTGTCCAGGTGTTTTTCCAAGCTATGTCTCAGTTTCTATCAGAAGGAGATCCTGACACTCATCTCATGCCTCTGCCCGTTGATTTACTGCCGGTGAGAAAGCCAGCAGACCAAAGGATTCTGGCTAGAAGGCAGCCACAAAACTTTCCAGCCTAGTTCCTGGACATCCCAGGACATGGAATCATGTAGCAGGGAGAGCTGTGCCACAGCTGAAATATAACCAGAAAGTCTAAATGACTGATCCACCCTCATTGAGGAAACCTGCAGCTTAGCACATATTCCAGGACTTGATACAGGGCTCTAGCTACTCTTCCATCATTCACATGAGTAGAGTTACTACACAGCACACTGACTATCTTGGAATTAATTTCTTTTCACTACAGTAAGACATTCAGCAGCACAACTCAGTGTTCTCAGGCATCCCAGGAGAGTTGCACAGCACTGGCTACCAAGAGATGCTCCGTTGTTCCACTTTTAAGTGTCCTTGTGCCCATTATAACATTGTAATAAAAATAACCAGAAGCGGGTATGTGTTCCCAGCAGGCATCAGTGATTCATAGCAAACTGTAAAAACCAATGCATGACATAGATAAAGGCATTTGAAGCCCCAAGACACAACTGTGGTGTGTGTGTGCACCCTGCACTACGTCACCAGGAACCAGAGGACTGCAAAAGCTCATCCCCCACAGCGAGCAACAATAACTCGGTGGGACAGGTCACATTTGTCATCAGCCAGAGCCTGTCCTGCTCCTGCACAGAAACTTAAAGGGGAGATCACAAAAGTAGAAAAGCTCTGGGAGGCAGCCTGGACGATGTTCTCTGAAGTTTTTCCTTCAAGGAATATGGCCAGATAGAACCACAGTGCTCCTTTTTGCTCCTCTGTAAAAGCAGAGGGATGTCAGCTCTCCAGAAGGACCTCAGCTCCCCACTTGCAGAACTGTGACTCCCCTCGGGAGGGAATGTCTCCATCACAGTGTGATGCCTACTTGGGTTTTTGTTTGCTTTTGTTTATTTGGTTGGTTGGGTTTTTACTGGAGACAAGGGTTGAGTGGCTTTTGTACCTCTTACCCGGTGTAACCTTGAGGACATGGAAAATTACACTGCAGGGAAAAGCTGGCTCAGGGAGGGTGGTAAATGTGTCACACTAGAGAAATAAAATATTTTATACTTAGTGGGATGTTTATAGATGTGAGAGCAGCTACACCTTCTCAGACCTAAAAATGAGCTCTACTGGTTGTAGAGGGAACACTCCCATTTGCAAAAGTGAGAATCCAGCCCACTGGAGTTATTTCTGATTTAAATTCAGTGGAACTGCAGGAGAGTTAGACCCAACTAGTGCAGTTCTGGCAAGTCTGAGGAAAAGGGGAACTGATGAAATTTATAGCTGGAATGTGAGAGGCAGTACCAATCTGGGCCGTGGGTACGCACACCAGGAGAGCTGGTCCTGGGCCTCCAAGTGACCCTCATTCATCAACAGCTTCTCTTTGCCTTGGATTTTCTGTCTGTCAGGGTGGGAAAGTGACATTGACCCTTTTTTGGAAAGTGATGTGACAAGCACAAAGTATTAGACAGCTGTGGGAAGCACTGAGAGATCTCTTGGAATTACAGATACAGAAACAAGGAAAGATTTTGTCAGCTGGATGCAAGGACTTAAAAAAAAAAAAGACATTCTGACATGCTATTGCTGCTGAAGTACCCTCCCTGGAGAGGTCTGGCGAGGGCATTTCTCAGTGCCCACTCTTTATCTGAACTCCTCCGCATGCCTCAATCCTAATCCAGCACAGCAGAGACTCATCCTATTGTGTTAAAATCAAATGCACTTACAGGTAAATGTCAGTCTGCCATAAAAAGAAAGGAAACCACTTAACTTTCTGTTTCTTTGTCTACCTGCCTCCATAATAGTTCTTGTCAATTTACATTATTCATGACTACCAGAGAGAACTTAAAATGTATCTTTCAATGGAATATAATGCAAACAGTTTTGTGTGTGGGCAGGGTAAAACAAAATAATAATTACAATACACGATGATAGTGCTTATAACAAAATATTATTTCCATAAAAAGACTTCTGTGGCAGGATTACATACTCCAGGAACAATAAAAAAAAAACCAAGGAAGTAAAATATCTCTGTTGGCGTGTTAGATTCTATCAATGACACTGATGGTTTCATTGTCTAAATAAACACTGTGTGTAGATAAAGTGTGACCTGCAAAGTGAATCATTAGATTGACAGGATAAAGCAAATCAACTTTCTTCTGTCTTTTTGCCTCCCACCCGACACATAATCAGACTTCTCCCTATGTGGGCACTCCAACCGCAAGCATCTGTCAGGATCAGCTATTCTTGTAGCTTAGCTTTGGGAGTTTATGATAATCTGACAAAATTGCATCAGTCCATTTCAGACATTTTTCCCTCTCTTTCCAGCAACACAACTATTTAACATTGTGTCTTTAAATTAATATTAGCATAGGTAATTTGATTTTGCAATTTTGGATAATGCCCTACACTGTGTGTCTGCACTTATCTGTGCGTACACATCAAATGTATGGAATCTACTTAGAAAGAACATACATGGAAATGTAGCTACCCCAGCCTAAATCAGGGAATGGAAGACCTAAAGAGAAGATTTTTTCCACTGCTCTAGTTGAACTCCTGCTGGTTTTCCTGGTAGATTTATTCTACTTTATGGTGAAGTGAATACTGTTGGATTAAGAGTATATCAGACCCCAAAAAGATGTGTGAAACCCTAAGAGGGTACTCAAAGTATATAACACATTAATTAGCTCTACTGCCCAGAGCCAAAACAATAAATATTAAGGTGATAGAGTTGGCATAAAACAACTAAAGCAAAATCATGCCCAAACTCACAGCTCCAAGTGAATCCAAAAGACAGCTGGCTGTCTATGGAAGATAAGGTGACAGGGACTTATTCTCCTACAGCCTCAATCAGCACATCCCACAGGTCACAGGCCACACAGTGACAAGCACTTGATGCAAACAAAACTGTTATAAAACTACACCTCTAGAAGTGACTGGACTGTGCTGCACTGTGTGAAAAATGACCACCCAGAACATCACCTGCCTACCTCCAGCTCCTCTGAAATTGCCACTGTTAAGAATTTCTTGGCAATATTTTTACTGGAAGAGGTCCTTCCCATGTTACTACAGAGCCTTGATGAACCCTCATTTATTCATCTTCCCCAGGACTCTGGTGACCTTTCTGTAGGGTGGACATGCTTTCAGAAACTATTAATCTCCTCTCTAGGGTGTACAGAGAGAACCCATGGAGAGAAAGGCTTCCACAATCTTCCTCAGCCCTGTCAACAAAGATCAGACCCAGAAACTGGGCTTCTTGCTTGGCAATGCACAGGAATAATGAGAAAGCCATTACAGGGCAGGGCTCTGGGAAGAGGGAAGGCTGAGAAACACCAAATGGAAAAACAATGCTGCTCAGTAAATATTGATAGATGTTCCCTGCTCTCCTTCCACCACTGCTGCACAGAGATCCCCTTCCCTGCTGCCTTTCAGACTGTCACTCTGCACACTGGAACATGGCTTCTCTTCACCTGAGGGCTGCTTCATTTAAAGCGGGTTTCTGCATTTGCTCTGGAAAGTGAAGGGGTAAGAGAGGCTGGAGGAACATTCCCACTCAAGACTTTGCTCAAGGACAACAGCATGAATGCAACCCCATCTTACCACAAGAAATGAGGTGAAAGGTTTTGTCAGTGTTGATCAGTGTTCATTTCACTAGTACTGATTTCCCATTTTGGTAGAAAGATCAAGGGCTGAATGCTAAATAGTAGGAAGACTAAACCAAACTTTCTTCTCAGAGATGATCATTGTGGGTCAGGCTTGAAGCATTACCTGGGTATTATAATGGGAAGAAATGCTGAAACTCCTGCTATGCCTGTTCAGCAGATAAAGAATTTCAAGCTCTGGGGCAGACAGATCAACAATAAATTCATGTTAAGAAGTGTCTGTGAGATTTACTAATGACTTCAAGTACCTCGGGGCCGGGACCATGGCCTTTCATGTGTTTATAAAGCCCACAACTCAGCTGAGCCCTGGTCTGAGCAGGGCAGCCACGTCTCTGCAGCACAGGTAGAAGATGTGCATGGGTTCATGTGTTTACATGTGCCAGAGGAACTGTGCAGTTCAGCAGTACAGCCCTTAGACAGGTTTCAGTCTTAAACGGCCCTGCCCAATCTTCTCTCCCTTCTACCAAGCGAGGGCTTCTCCCCAGACAATGAGAGGGATGATGGTAAGGTCCTGAACATCAGCTGGATTCAGCTCTGCTTGTCACAAACCCCAGAGTGAGGCCCATTCCTGCTTCACCACAGGTTTGGTTCTTAACTGAAGTGAAAGAACTTAGTATGGGATGCCCTGAAAGTGTCTCAATGACTTCAGAGCAAGAGAAGTGACTGAAGCCCGCTGTGCTCCGAAGCTTCCAGTCCTCAGAGCAGCACAGCTGTTCTCTCTGAGCAGCATCCCTAAAACCAAACTGAAAATTCAGTGTAGAAATGTGTTGTGGGGTTAAATTTGATGACTTTTGCAAAGCACCAGCATAAATTCTGAGTGTCAGTTTGCTGCTACTCTGTGCAGGCAACAAAGGGTGAGTGAGGTGAGGTGGAGGAACAAGGTTCTCTCACTGGATTGCTTTCAGTCAGCCACCTCTGCTTTTGCCATGCAAAGTTGAGGTGGAACTCCCCATTCTGCTACCCCTCCCCATCATTCTGGCATCCTGGCTGCTGCCAGATTTCCTCTTTCAAATCAAAAAGGTTCAAAAGTAAAATCTTCCCTTGTACAGGATGTTCATAGAGCTCTTTTAGCTTGAGCAGGATTTGAGGCCAGCGTGCTGTCACATACCAGAGGGGAAGCAGAGGAACACATTGCTGCTCAGAGTTTATATGGACAGCAAATTTATCCTGGCTTTAGGAGGTCCTGCTTTCTCTGCCCCCTCTCCATCATAATTAGACACATCAAAGAGCTGATCTGTCATCTGAAATGGCAAGATGCCTAACATTTATATTAGAAGGAGTCAAGCCCCAAGCAAGCAAAGATCAAGAACATGATGGTGAATGTGAGGGGGAGATTGAAAATCTGTCTGTGGACCTCAAGGAAGCTGAAGCTATGGAAAATGTACAAGTAGAGAAGAAAAGGCTATCAACCTTCCAATTAAAATCCCCAAGGATGTGGGTATTGTCTGTGTTTGTATTAATCAAGGGTAAGAAATCAGCCAACTCAATGAGACAGGAGGAACTGTAGTAAGAAGCAAAGGACAGGGAAAAGCTGGGGGTCACTGGGGGATGGGTGAACACAGGAAGAAAGAAAACAATGACTAAAAATTTAACTACAAGGTGCTTAAAGGAAATAAAAATCTCCCCGGGTGTCGGGAGTGTTCTAAAGGCAAGACTGGCTTTACTCATCCCTCGACCTAAGCAGCAGGCCTTCTTCAAAGCACAGACCTACTCAAATATGCTTATGCAAAGAGCTTTTAAAGCTTTTATTGACAGCACTTAGCAGCTATGGCTTTCCTGAACCTCAGCTTGCCTGAGGTGAAATTGTGTGGGTTTAATGTCTTCCTCTGGTCAGGGATGGTGCCCTTCAGCTCAGGGACGTGCTGGGCAGGAGCTGGGTGCAGCACAAGGAAGGTTCTTGCTCACCTCTGGAGCTCTGAATCAGGAATTCTGCAGCTGTCCCTGCCTCCTGCACCCACAGGGAGCAGATCTCAGGCAAACCCATGGTGATTAGCCCAAGGCAGTAGATGGTGTCAGTGTCAGAGCCAGGATTAAAACTCCAGTGGTTTTTGGCTGCCAGTCTGATGCTCGAATCACTAGACCACACCTCTCATTATAAAATAATTGTCTGATTTTCCCTTTGAAATCAAAGCTGTTTACAATTATATGGGAGAGAGCAAGAAAATGCAATCTGGGATGGTTCTCTTTAAAAGCATTTGCACCTTTTTATGTAAAATTTCAGTTTAAACAAACTCTGTGCATGCAGTTGTTAAGGGACTCTAATCCCGTATTTTCCCTTTAATTTGACAGAAGGATTTCTTGTCCCTTTTGGAGAAACTCTCCAGATTGAGGTGAACTGATGTATTTTTATCTTATTGAGAACTGCTGATTGTGATGAATATAAAACATCACACTTGGAACATAACACAAATGTCTACTGCTAAATGAGTAGCTGAAAACTTTGGCTGTGGATACCTTAGGAATTTATGATTGTTACACAGGTGCAAATTTTTTTCTGAAATTAATTCAAAACAAGATCATACCACCATAAAAATTAGTACTGAGCATGTGTTTCTGTGTGAATTATGTAATTTTCTATTACTGCTAATGAAACAGTAAAATTTTTTAACAATTAAGCACTCATAAGTAGTAAACTAGTGAGAGACTGAATGCCTTGAACTTCCCTAAAAATCTGCAAAGCTACTCTGGCATTTCAAGTTGTGCAAGTATCTAAATCCTGACTGAGTTAGGCCTGATTTAGTGACACAATGGGACACCACCTTGGAGGGGTTTGACAGAGTTGCACTGAATCTTATTAGTAGTGAATAGATTTCACTAATAAATGTGAGTCTGGGAGACGTTTTTGATACATTGCACCTAATTTAGATAAGACACATCAGCAGGAGTCTTTCCCTCGTGTCTAAGGGGCTTTGGACAGGATCCTGGATACTTAAAAAGCTGTAGACAAGTCTGTATTGCAGTCAGCCTTCATATTTAGATGGTAATGTATATTGCTCATGGTTATTATGAAAATGATTCCAATTAGAGATACCAGATGCCATGATATGAGGTAAGCTAAGGAAGCTGTCTTTAGCTAAGAAATAACATCCAGACCTAACATTAACAAAAAATGGCTGAAGCTGTTGATATTTAAGACTGCACATAAATATTATTGGCTAAAAGCTGTGCAATATGGCTTTTCTAATATTTTATAACTCAACTCAACAAGAAGCAGAAGATGCAGAAATGGTATTTTCAATACTGGCTTTCCTTCAAGTGAATTGCACTTCTTACAAGTTCCACAGCATCTCCTATTTATAGATACATATTAGTTCATTAAACTATCATTTAAACAGAAAAATAGAACTAAAAAATACATTCTCAGTGCAAAGCCTTTGAATTAACACCGCTCTTGGAATTTTGCAGATCTCTCCCCTGTGGAAATAGACTACAGACACCCGGAGGTAGATTACATTTTATTATCAGTGACTGCAGAGTCAAGTCCTCATTGACAAGCGAAAGTCTTGGCTAAGGGAGGGAAGAGGAAGGGTAAAGGAAGGTTAAATTTAACCCCCAATAGTCAGTGTTCTGTGCATTTCTTTTTCTCCTTATGCCCTGTCTGCAGGAACAAACTTTTTTTTCCAGGCTCAAGCAGGGCTTGGGTGACATGTGTATATCCACCTCTTCCTGGGTGGCACATCACAAATGTGTTGACACCAATCATGATAACCACACTTTGTTTCAGTGTTAAGCATAATGATAATGATGTAACCTGAGATAGGGCTGTATTGTAATTACACAGTTGTGCCAGTTATTACATAGTTATAACACAGATCAGCTCCTTGATCAGATATGCCCAGGAGCTTCTTTTGCTTTACGCCTAATGCAGGAACAGAAAACTAGATCCCTAATTAACTTTGATTGAACCTTGATTAGATAAGGGAGTGGGGCCAGTAGGCACCAAGCAGGCGGGGAAGTCAGCCCGTATGTAGATATGTTAAGCGTGTAGGCACCGTCCTGACGAGTCATAGGAAAGAGAAAGGAAACTCCCTTTTCAGGAATTGATACCTCCCGACAAGCACAAAGGAATTAGCCCAGACTAGCCCTCAGAAATGCAAGAAACTTCTCACCTTCCCCATCCTGCAATGCCCCCACCCTATTAAGATGAGATTCTCAAGCGATTCACCTTGGGAGCAGATAGATTTCTATCGTTCTCTCCTGCCACCGAAGGAGGGAATTGCAGAGACAGTTGTGCACAAAACACAGTTATTTCTCCAAGTATTCACTCCTCACTCCTTTATTTCTGCTAAAAATGCTGAATTGTTAGTGCCATGCAAAGAAGGCTCATTTGGCCTCGAACAGTTTCATTGAAAATATGCGATTTAATAAAGGGGTGAATGATGCCAGGCTTGGTTAACTGAACTTGGACAGCTGAAAACTAAAGAGCAGCAGATGTACCTGAGAACACTCATCCTTTTGCTCGTGAGACAGGAGATGTGCAAATGCTCTCTGACGTCTCCAGAGCTGCACTGGCTCTACAATAGTAAATTTTTGCAGCCAAATTTTAGTCTGTTCACTAAAAATACTGACAGCCCCCAAAACTTTGATATTTTAGGATGTGTATTATTGCTTTTCAAGAGTAGAATAGCACACTAATATTCCTCATTTATGGTGACTATATATGTTTTTTCTAGGAATCATTACTGCTATAAACTCAACAGGAGCTCTAGGTTGTTTAATATCTCTTAAAATCTAATGAATACTACTAATCTAATCCACTTTGAGCAAAGAAATAAATACAAGTTGGGACACTCTTCACAAACTTTCTTAATCAACTATATCTGATTTTTTTTCCTCCATGTGTTATACTGTCATATTAATTCCTAACCTTTTTACAGAGTTCTTTTTTTTTGCCAATATTCATTCCTGCTTGTGAAGACATTTAGTGTCCTTGACCATAGAACACTAGGAAAGTGCTGCTGTGGCATTTTGTACTACCCTGTACATGGGAGGGAGCAAAAACCAGTTTTATAGAACCAGAACACGTGAGCCCTGTTCCAGCACAGTATTTAAATTTAACTCCTGTTCAGTGAGTATCGTATTTACTTCTGGGAGGGTTACAAGTATATGCCTACCATGCTCCTTTGAAAGATTTTAAGTTATTTTAGGCCAACTTAGGTTTATTGACCCAAAGAGTAAAAAAACCCTCTCTCAAATAAAACCCACTTCAGTACCTATCCTGGTGTGCTCTGAATTGACAGTACTCCACTCTCAGCAGATGTTATCACACAGACTTCTCTCAGTCACTGAATTACTCTATTGCATGCAACAGCCAACTTTCAGTCCTTCAGACTTTAATATTATCCAAACAAGATTTTTTTTTCCCCCGGTAGTGCTGTGGACATATTCCTCAGTGAGAACTGTTTATTTTCCAAGTATAGGCTTTCAGAGTCCTTTGATATATTAATTATCTGTGAGGTGTAGAAAAGCATGGCAATCATTTTTGTCAAAGGCAGGGAAAATGGACCCATTTCACTTTTGCAGCACTCAGGAGTTGTTGAGAGTTCCCTTCCACACACACGACTGCATGAGCCCACAAACACAGGTGTGAACTGAATATGGGCAGCTCGATGGGGAGAGAAACCTTTCCAAAGGTGAAGGAAACACACAGAACCTGTTTGCACGTACAGCTGGGGTCATCCTTGTCAGCTTGTCATGGACCACAAGCATTTGAGGGAGAGGGTCTTATCACTTCCAAAACTCGGGCACCTTTGTTGCTTCTTTCTGTGCATTCTCCCTTCTGGCACCTTCTTGAATAGAGGACAGATCACCCAAAGCAGAAACTTCATCTCGAGCCTCATTCAAACCTCCCATCACCAACTTTTCTGACAGAGCAAAGCAACAAGCACAGGCTCAGCTATGAGTTGATGAGGAGCCTCTCTGATCCTTGGGTGTTTACATTCAGGATATGCTCTCTGCTGAACCAGAGGCAGAACCTTTAGGATTGAGCCACGTTTCATTTACGATTTTTCTGGTTGCAGGGCAAAGCAGTAATAGTGACACAATAGGAGAAGCATCCCACAGTCCTCTCAGGAGTGTGCAACAGCCACAGAGACTCCAGTGCAAATAAACTCTCTGATGATACTGATTTGGTTTCTGCTGAGTAGGACCTTAGGAGTGAGATAACCAGCACAGCTTCAAACAGAGAGCTCGGATCTACATTTGTCCCACTCCAGTCATTTTCATTTCACATGTAAAGCAGTTCTGCCTGGGACACAGGGACAGAAAGCTGTAATAAATTGTACAGAGAATTTGGTGATCTGTGCTCCCAGTATTTGAACCTCCAAAAAAAATTATCTTTCACTTGGAGCTCTAAGGACAGACTGTTTGTAAAAGTACAACACTGCCTTTCTCTCTTTTCCATGGCACAGAATTCTTCTGCCAGGATTGGCTTCTCTTCCTCCTTTGACAAATCAACACAATTTTGGCAGGCACTTCATTGACTGCCAGTGCTGTGCTACCAATAATTCACCAGAATTGAGGAACTTTGGTGCTTTCATTCTGCACAACTAAATGATCTCCCACGTGCCCAGATTTGTTCCATTTCTGGCTTAGGTACTGGAGGCTCAATTCTACCCCAACACTGGGCTCTGTTTCCAGGCTTTTCAGAGGATGAGCCATCCCAAGGATTTGGAGGGTAAGATAGTGGGTGTACAGGAGGGTTCAATTGAGGACACACTGCTGTGCATCTTGGAAAGGAATTAGAGACTTGCACGAACACTGTAAATTAGAAAACAAAAGCACTTCTTCATAATTTATTGAATTTTTAAGGCTAATGTAAAATTTTGTTATTTCTGATATGTCAGCTCTAAAAGCACCTTCTGCAGGGTTCTGCATCAACACAGATGACAAATTGTCCCTATTTGAGCTGTTTGCAAAGTTATTATAAAACAAGAGGTGAGAGATGCAGGCTGGACTGTGGAGAGAGCTTCTCCCAGGATTCATTTTGGGGGTGAACTCCATGTACAGCAGGGAGGAGTTGCGTAAAGCTAAAATGACATTGCTCGCATTAGCTTCAGTGCTTAGATTCAAACATGTATTAACCTGGGAAATAATATAAATGCCATGTGAAAGCCTATTCTTATAACATTTCTGACCCACTTCAGACTCCTTTTGGTAATCTGGGAAGGGACCTTTGTTCCCATGGCAGCCCATAATTTCCTGAGTGAAACAGTTCAGCTGAGCTCTGAATGACAGAGTCAGGCATTTGGATGCTTATCTTGCTTCCAAGTGTTCCGAGGTTCCTCATTTCTCACTTATTGCACAATGCCCCAATCTCACTCTGAAGGTGAGAACTGGATCAGAAAGAAAATATAATTGCTTTTTTTTATTAGCTTATGATACAGTCCCGCCCTTCTGTGTTGCCAGCTTACCGAGTTATTCACAAATGATGATATACATAGAGGGAATGATATAATTATCAGCCTATAATTACAGGTATATAGATATATACATCCCCCTGGAGGAGAGCTGGGCTTGGCACATACCTGCGTGTAACGCTGAGTCTTTAGGGAATTCATGCCCATTTTAAGCAGAAGATTATTTATTTATCAAATGCTTGAGACATTTTATGAAAAATGAACCCAAAAGAATCCTTTGATTCTTTTTAATAAAGTTCATAAAGTAAGTAACTGAACAGATCCAGGCATGCAGGAGCAAACTCTCTTGTGCAGAGAGACATTTCCCAATCGTGGTAAATTATTGGTAGCACAGCATTGGCAGTCAATGAAGAGTTTGCAGCAGCAAAGCTGATTTGTTGAGGGAAGGGAAGATGCCAGTTTTGGCACAGTGATCAGAAGCTAACACTGAGAAAGCCAAGTCAGTGCTGTAGCCCCACAGACACCTTCTTTTTATTTTTAATTTTTTTTTTTAAAGCTTTACACAGAATTAGTTTATCTTATGATGCTGCTTTAATGCTGTAACCATAGATAAACCCTATTGCCTTCCCACTCTGTTTCAATGCCTCATTTTGTCATCGGGGCAGATAGTGATTCTCAGCTGATATAAATCAGCAAAGCTCCACTGATTTTTAACAAAGCTGTGCCAGCTTCTGCTAGCTGAGGGTCTGCTTGGATATTTCTCTAGCTGTAAAGCAAAGAATCCGGCAGGCAAAGCTGATGTAAGTTGGATATTTTTTTTTGCTGGTTTTTCTTTGTTCTATCTTGCAAATGCTGCTCTCATTCATAACTGCTTGGATGCTTTCAAGTCTGTGTGCAAGAGTTATGGGGCCTAATCTGGCTCCTACAATGGTGCAAATCTAGGGTAGCTCTAGTTAAATCAAAAGCATTACTCAGAGGTATTGCGCTGCTGTAAAAGCACTGTGCTTGTGCAGAGCAACTGATCTGTAAATCTCATAATGTGCCCAGCATCTTTCCAAGAGTTTATTTGCAAACAAACAAACAAAAAGAATCATCGTGGCTAAACAGACTGATTCCAGCCCATGGAAAACGGACTGAGCCTCTGCCAGGAATAAACTGTAGACACTTGCTAATTACAATTTGTGGCCAGATTACAAAGTTCAGTAAAGGAGAATACTGCCCCATTCAGATCCTCTCTCCCAGTTTGATGACATCACTCACATCATTATGTTGTGATATGCCAGATGGGAAAATTTGAGGTGGGGATGAAGTGAAAATCCTGGTTACACCTTTTCTCCAGGCTATCTGCCTCTCCATCATTTTACAACATCACAGAGAGTCTCAGACAGTTTGACTCTGCCATCCCCAGCTGGTTTGGACCAACCAGATAAATGCTGAACCATTAAGAATCAATACATGTTTCCACCATTGTGACAGGTTATGCTGCACGTAGCTAACCTTACTTTAATTAGTTTATTTAAGCTCAGTAGTACATTTAAATAAAGAGGGAAGGTAATAGTATAAACTCTGTAATTTCTGTTGCCTGGGAAAAAAAAAATAAAAACAGCCCTGCATCAAATGCTTATTGAAACTGAAACATATGTATTAACATATGGCAGAATTTCACTTACTGTATGTTTTAGTGCAGAGCTGATGAGGAAGGCATCTGTGCTGAGAGCATCTGAATGGAGGCTCAGATAATGAGCTGAGCTCAAAAAATACACTCTGAAAGGCTGGGATGTGTCAAAGTGCCCTGCAGTTGATTTGTGTCAGAGCTGAAAGAATACACTTGAGTCTCACACAGGTACATGGCTGGGCTTTCCTTTCTGCACCGGGGCCCTTTGGAGTCTTCCTCTGCTGCCCTGGGCTCCTGCTCTGGAAGTCCTGGGCAATTCAAAACCCCACACCAGTGGTCCCACGCCAGAAATACTGACACCACTTCTACCGGGAGCTTAAGCAAGTGCTGTTACTGTATCGCTGTTTAACAAAGAGCAGGTGAATTGGGGAGCCAAAACATCAAGCTCAGATCTGGGTTGGAAGTTCTCTTCAGGGCAGCAGCTCTTTGGGGTTTGGTTTTGCACTCCCTGCAGACAGGTACAGCTGTGAGCACAGCCTCTGTCCTGAAACCAGACACTGAGGAGTGAGAGAGAACTTCTTGTGGTGATCCTCACCCTGGCCATGCAGATTTTGGAGTTTTACACCGAGCCAGGGATTTTGGTTCTGAGATGAACCCCTGAGCACTGCGATTGAATCATTTCTCCTGCTCACAGCGACGTAGAGCTCCAGCAAACTCTGCAAAGACTCTCAGAGCCTCTTGCTGCCAACTCCTGATATTATTACTGGGCACTACAAAGCCACATTGTTCTACACCTATTTACTGGAAGTAAGATATGAGGATACCAGGTGTAAGTGCTTTACTGCCTTAAGGATAGAAATCTTTCTGATTTGACCACAGTAGGACACCTGCATCGCTCAACCACAGCTTACCTGGCTCCTGCAAGATGCTTTCAAAGCATCCAGTTGCTACTCAGTGACCCAGAAAAATGTTTACCACCTACTCACAAACCCTCATTTTGAAGTACTGTGCCTCTTATTTAATGCAAGGAATCTTAAGGTTCTTCAGAGTGTGGGCTGTGTATTAAAATGTGTGAACCACTTGTGTACCATTGTGCAAATCACATCTTTTGATATGAAGCTGTACTCCAGGGATAATTCCTTAAAAAAAAAAAAAAAGTTACTATTGAGACCAAGGAAAAGTATTTAACAGGTGTACATTGCTTTTCAGGGAAGCATGAAAGCTACCAGGCATGAAGCTTAGGGACATGGTTTAATGGTGGGCTTGGCACAATTAGGTTTACACCTAGATTCAAAGTTCTTTTCCAACTTAAATGATTCTGTGATTCTGTTGAATAAAGAAAATAAGTTGGCATGACTCAAACTGTCTGTTCCTCTAAAACACCAAAATAAGATGATGCAGAGAAGTCATCTCTCTGTACACATCAAAATTCCATTTTCTGACAAGTTTTGAATCTGTTGCATTTCCATTTTTACCTGTACTGAGGGAAATTCTGGAGGGTCTGGCCTGATGAAATTTCAGTTTGTGGCCCTGGAACATGAATATTATTTTATTTCTTTATTGAACTCCACCCAGGTACAAACTTCTCCTTCAGAGGGACAGGTTGTCTAATTTGGGGTAAAGCTACACCGGGGATGTCTTGTTCCTGCAGGTGCAAATGCCCTGGCAGAAAGTGTAAATGTGCTGCTCTCCCTTCAGTTGTTGAAGATGGCATTAATCCTCTTCCTCCTCCTCCTCCTCCTCTGCTCGGTCTCTGCGCTGGAGGTCACCTCCCACAGACACGGCACAGACAGGAGAACCTGCCTGCTTCTCCCCTGCTTTGAGACAAAATCAAGGCAGGTAATTTCAGCTCTTTGAAGGCAGGTTTGTGCTAAAGACCTGGATTTTATGCTGAAGTGGCTGACACTAATATAATTTGGGGGATAAGGGGTAGCCTTTGGCAGCAGACACGGAGTTGTATCATCCTCAGCCAACACAGGAAGATTTTCCAGAGCTTGTCTCTTAACACCTTGAATAAGCCCCCGACTTAAATCCACCTTGATTAAGAGCAAAATAGATTATGTATGCACAGGAGCACACAAAATAATATTTAAATGTCTGTTCAGGTATGTAAATAATGCTGTGAACAGAGCCTTGCAGTTGTGCTCTCAGTGAGGCAGAACCGTTTGGCACAGGCCTGGACAGTGAGCTTGGTCCCAGCCCAGTGCTTCAGTCACAAGACTATTCCCCAGTATGGATTTGTCCATCCCCTATGTCTTTTCCATCATCTCTAAACTTGAGTGACTCCTATGACTAATGTGATTGTAAGTCATAAAACATTAAGTTATGACACAATCAAATCAAAGCCAAGAAATTCATAGTTAGGGTGTAGGCTACATTCTTAACTCAAAACCAGAAAAGCAGCATTACAGGGTAAACAAAAGGCTGAAGTGTCAGCCCTCATTTTTCATTTTTGGGCTCTTATCAGTTTGTATCAATTTAAGCCTTTTTTAAATATGTAATTTCTTTGACTTATTTTTTTTCCCTCTAGGAACTGAAAATTATTCTGCTTTGAGGTCTGGAACCTGCCATACAATAAACACTACTTAATTGGGACATGCTTAATAGGGATGGCCACTTTAATGGGACATCTCCTAGGGAACCTATTTATGTTAATGAGACTGAATGACAATGACTGTTTCTTAAGTGGGGCAACAAAAAGGAAAAAACTCCACTTAACAGGGATGCATTCAGCTGTTACTAGTTTGTTAAGTGTTTAACCAGGTGTTAAATAGGTCTAAAATTCTGAGCTTCCATCTTTTAATTCAAAACTGGAAAATTAAAACATTTGCATCGTGATGAAATGTAGTGTTATGATCTGTAAAAAGTGGCATTTAGTGTGAAGTAAGGGCCAGACTTCCAGAATAGAAGTTCTCATCTCCAAAGAGAGTTCCTCTCTCCAAGCATGGAGCTACCTGTGAATTGGATTTGCTCAGAGTCATGGCAAAGGGTAGCAGTGAACCCCATTTTTTCTATTTATGGATCCTATATTTTACCCTCTCACCCCGAAATCTTTCCATGCTGTAATTTGAATAAAAAGATTGGAGGAAAAAAAAAATAGAAAGGCTTCTTAATTCTCAGTGACCCTTAGGTCCCTAAGATGATCTCTGAAGACTTCCAGGAACCTCCAAAAGCCTGCAAACCACCTTGAAGGTTATTCTCTCCCTGTAGCTCTTTTGTGCTCTGCTGTTTCCTCTGTAAATATGTATCCATGTCTGAGGGGGGGAACAAGAGACCATGTCAAGAAGTTGTCTGAAAAAGAAAAATCCCATCTTAGGCGACAGCTATATGAATTTGGGGACTCTCCCAGGCAAACCAAGACATCTGATTATGCCATTGTATCCTGTTTGGCAAAGGAGAGAGTGAAGGGAAGTGATAGACATGAGGGGCAGATGGAGTTTGCCTAATGTGTCTGTTCTTTTCTTCGCTGCCTTTTCAATTTAAGAATGTAGCAAAATAGCAGCTGCTCATAATTTCATGAATCAAGAAGTATGTAAATTTCAGCTACAAAATTTGTTGCATAGTTAGACACACACACACACACACACAAAGAAGGGGGAAAAAAAGGAAAAAGATCTTGCTTGCATCTACAACTTTCTTAATCTGGCATGCAAATTTAGCTTTCAGGCCTGGTTTATCTCTCATTTAGGAGCGAATGCGAGTGGCTCCATCAATTTCGCTGCTGTCGTGTAGGATAATGCCATGGGATCGTGGCAAGCCTGGCATGAAAAGCTCCTTTCATGCCCCTGAGCTACCATGGGGGAATTTGTGCCCTACCTGGGCTGCAGGTGGAGGGAAGGAGGGAAGGGTTGTGGTGGGGGTGTTTCCCTGAGCAGGGGTTCTGAGCAGCTACCTGAGGATGCTGACAAGCACTGCAGACCGAGATGGAAATCACTCTCCTCGTGTTTCAGTCCCTAACAGCCCCCAAATTAAAAGATGGAAAAAGTGACTGGAAATGTATCATCCACATGGATAAAGCAGTGCTCAGGAGGGGCTGGGACCGGGGCCTCCACACACCATACAGCTGGTTCTAGTTTTCAGACAAGATTTACTAAACACATGTAAACCGTGCGTATCTGTTTGAATACTTTTTGTGCAAATAACTTCCTCTGTGGTCAAGCTGTTCCTCTCAGATCCAGGCTACAGATTTGTGCTTTATACTCACCACTTTTTTACCCTTGGATTTCCACCAGTATCAGTTCACACTCAGAGTAGGAAACTGTGAAGGAGGGAGCTGAGCTTGGCAGCAAGAGTCAGGAGAATTTACAGTGCAAAACACTGAGCAAAACTCATGGTAAAGGGCAGGAATCATCCCTGGCTTTGCTCCATCCGAGCCAGTGGGGCAGACCCTGAGCAGCTGTAAACAGCCACACGACTGCACGTTCCACAGGAGCTGCAAGCATTTATATCACTTGGCCCAACAGCCTCTTGCAGAGATGCAACATTTCACCAGCTCTGGTGGGGGTCCTCCTGATTTATACCCCCCGAGCGAGCAAGCAGAGCCAGGGTCTTTCTTCACCAATTAGAAGTGCCCCACAATTATATCTGCCAAGTGTCATGAGCTCCAACTCTAAACACAAAGCAACAGCTGAAACTGGATATGAAGAAGCAGGAAGGCACAGTTTTATGATAGATGTTTTATTGGAATCATATAAAAAAAGAAAAGCATTTCACATATTTCATGGAGGTATTTTATGTGCAAATTTAATATGAATCCTCTTCTTGTTAAACTCTTACGTGATCTATGTTCTTCAGTATATAAAACACACTATAGGACAACTATGAACAAGTTTATTAAAACAACTTGGGCTCCTGTTGACATCACCAACCACACAAGTGCTTGCTCAGATCTTATCAGTCTCTCCTAATATTTCAGGTTACCTACTTGCTCGTTTTCCCTATATATCTTTCATTGTTACAAGAATTCAACTCCTGGGCAGATCTCACAGATAAATCTGCTTGTCTGTTTGGGGAATATGGCTCTAGTTCTAATTTTGCAGACTTCGTTCAGGCAATACTCCCTCTGACTGCAGGGATTTTTGCCTGAGTAATCCTTTCAGAATTGGACTCTCTGTGATTTTCATTTACTTAACAAGTTGGCATTACATCTGTAAAATATTAGCTCTGTAATGTGAAATATCAAATTAGATTTATGCATTAATCTAATCTATATATGAAGCTTGATAGTCAGTTCTGTTACCCTGCATTATTGCAATTCCAGGCATTCTGTGTCATTTCACATTTATTCTGATGATGCAAGAGAACCAAGGAGTGAGACTGATAGATCAAATTTGGTAGCCCATGCATGTCTGAAACTTTGAACAGAATTTAAAATCAATTTCCACTTTCAGATAAACCATGTAAATGTTTTCCTATCAATCACAAATAAAGAAGAGCACACACAAAATGCTAATCTGAAATAATCAACAGAGTAACAAGCTATCAACCAGGAAAAAGCAGGTCAAAATACATAGCCAAACTGCAAAGTGTTCTCTGACAGTCCCTGAAAAGGACAAATAAGCAATTGTTTCTTTTCTCTGTTACAGTTGCAGTCTGAAAAGTAAAAAATTACTCCTTCATACATGCTCATAAACTGCATTTATAAACACTTCACACAACTAAATTACATTTGTTTCCTCCAGGTTGGCTGCCCTTGAACATTTTTCTCCTTCTTGCAGTTTTTGCTTTTTTATATAATCCCTTCATGAAAGCAGGTCTTATGCCCATGGCCCTGCTTCAGCAGCCAGCCCCACACAGCAGCCACTTAAGAACACATTAAATTAAAGTTTTGTGTGTGCTTTGGTACCTTTAAAAACTGGATTCTTGGAGACAACCCACCAATACGTTATTCTTACATCTTAAAGCCATTTACTTCTCTTTATGAATGCTTCCAATTTGTTTTACTCTCGTTGGGCTGAATCCAGCTTGTTATTTACAGAAAGAACACAACAAGATTAATAGGATGTAGTCTGCACTAGCCTATACCCCTGGAAATTCACACTGATCCCATCAATTCTGTATAATTTCTTTGGATTCATAGCAGGTTAAAGCCCCAATCCAGGATAATGCCAAGCAGATGCAGACAAGGTCCTCCACATAAATGTGGAGAATCATGGCCAGAATAAAACTGGATCTCTTTATTCCAAAGAAGAAGGTAATGTTTAGATACAAAATATTACATGGATTTTTTTCCCCCTGTCCCCTGTTTGGTAATCTGTCACCATCTGGATGCCAAATAGGAAATGATGCAACACCAGGGGGAAAAAAACCCAATTTGTTTCATATATGTTACTAAAGAAGGAATGGATTGATGTGCTCCCCCAAGCACTTTGGCTCACTCATGTGTCACAACAGGCACAGGTATGATCTCTTCAAACAAGAGGTTCTCCACTCTGAAATGTTTCCTGTGGGACACAACATCAGTTTTGCCAGCGTGTGGCAGCTGCAGTGAACTCAGGGCTTCCTCTAAGGGAGTCTATTTTCTCCCTTTGTGCATTAATTCAGAATTGCTGTTTCTCCTTCCCCAGCATTCGCATGCAAACACAGTTGTGTTTGCAGAAAATCACAGTTGTGCTAAGTCAGTCACAGTGTTCACATTTCTAAGAAAAGATGTGCTTCCCCAAATGAAACCTCACCCTCATGATTGGAGGACAAACCACCTCAGACACCCAAAACACCACAGATCACAATTCAGGTGTCCATGGGGGACCCACCAAGGGACATGAGCATTGCAGGGGGACAATGGGAGCAGAAAGCCCAGCTGGAGGAGAGGAGCAGAGGGATGTTCCCTTCTTCCGTCCCACGTGAAGTGTTTGTGTTTGGAAAGTGAAAGAAAAACCTTTCTTCTCTTTCCTTTGCCAGGGCAGCTCAGCTCTGCACTCACCCACTTCTGTGGAAGGAAAGGAAAGGGGAACTGGAGGTGAGGGAGCAGCTCTGAGCTGCTTTATTTGTACTTTTCCTCCTCCTCCTTTGCCCTGCAACCCTTGAGGTGCCCCACAACCACCACGAGATTTTGATCTCCCAGTGCCCACTGGTGCTGTACAGAATGGAGAAACTGAGGGAGGATCCAGGGAGTCCCTTCATGCCACAAAAGAGCCCTGTGCCAGCAGCCAGCCACAGCTGCTGTCCCCAGCCACAGCCACTAAACCAGCTCTCCTGCCACTGGCAGAGTGGCACAAACAAACAGAATAAGCCCAGGTGAGATTCAGAACACAAAAAGGCATTTAAACCAATAATGCAGGCTTCAGATCCTTATTCAAAAGTAAAATGTGGAATATTTGAGCTGAAGATTCAGCGGAAACTGGGAGAAATACTTGGCTGGGACAGTTAGTGGAGGAAAAGCATGGCCAAAATGGACCTGAGCAGGGAGGGAGAGGGGAGCAGCAAGAACCTGAAGTGAGGAAGTGGCTGCATGAAGTGGGTGAGCGTTCATGATAGGAATAGCAAAAGTTAAATACCACCAAAAAAAAGGATGTGCAAAACCCAACCCCCAAACCTCTAAGAGAAACCAGTAAAAGGTAAAAAACATGAAAGTTTTCAAGTGAGAAAAGGTGAGAATTTTTCCTGGGAAAATAACCTACTAACTTGTCTGCTGATCCCTTTAGAGGGCAGAAAAGATAAATTCCCAAATCAAGACCAGCCTAAGTCAGAGAGAAGAGTGCTGCATGGAGCACGAGGCCAGAAAAGGACTCAATTTGCCTCCCATCCAACAAAATCCTGGCTCTGGTACCATCCTGTGCATGAGATAGAGGATGAGAAGTCAAGGACAGTTCTGACAAATTACAACTGGGGTGAACCATACCCTGAGAGAAATCAGTATCAAATTTATTCACTCCAGCTCCAGGGAATGCATAACCCAATAGATCCTTTCCTCCTCTAATTCTTTTTGCTGTTCCAGATGTTGGCCAAAACACAACCATGCATCTGGATGGAACATTTGGTGACAAAAGCAGCTGTTTGAGGGAAATGTTGTGGGAGCTCTTTTGGGGTCTTCAGAAACTCCTGCTGCACATGCAGAGACACCCCTGCAGTGCCATCCCCTGTTTGTGTTGGTGTGGGTTAATCCACAAATCCTCAAGGAAGGTCTGTTGTGGGTTATGCTGGTTCCTCATAAATGTCTCCAGAGTTAACCAGCAAGTAACCACACCGCGCAAATTTACTTTGCTTTTAATTGTGGCTGCATTCCCTGCCCTCTGTGAGAATTGCTTTCCTCTCTTCCACCTGCCAGAGTCTATCTGTGGCTGTGCAGTGCTCACGGGCTAACAGAAATCACAGGGTTTTGTGCTTGGATCATGTGTGCTGCCATCTATGTGATTTCTGCTAAAACTTTCCCAATTTACCAAAGAATGTGGAAATTGCCATGCTGGTTCAGAAAACAAAGGTCCATCCAGCTGAGTGACCACAGCTGGACACCCAGGTAATCATGTGCAGGCATGGGGGACACGTCTCCCTGCTATTTTCCCTATTTCCATCCATTTTCTGCTCAGGGGCTTTCCTGAGCTTCTACATGTCACAGTGTCCACATCACTGGCCAAACCCTCAGGCAATTTATGTGCTGCAAAACCTCTGGCTACTACCAGGGATATAAATCAAGCAGAATTAGAGTCATTGACAATAATTGGGAAAAAAAAATCTGTGATTTGGAAGACATATATGAGTTTTGATCTTAATTTGGACGAAATCTCCCAGGAACAAAAATTATCTGTTTGGCTGTCTCTGTTCCCTGCCATCCCTGTGGAATCTCGCTGTGCAATGGCACAGAGCAGTAAAGGATATCCCAAATCCAGTTTAAGGTGAACAGAAGGGCACTCCCACAGAGGAGAGGGCTGGGATTTTGGAATGAGGAGCTCCTTTCCAGCAGGCACAGGCAGCCAAGGACAAGAATCAGCTGAAGAAAATGAAAAGATGAGAGCCATGAAGTGAGGAAGGAAGGGGCTGGACAAGGAGCAGACAGGGTACAGAGAAGGCTCTGGAGGAATTCTTTTAGGGGCACTGATAGAAATTTGGGAGTCAGTTTACATGAAAATGAGAAGAAAAAACCGTAAGGATCCTTGGAGAAGAGACCCAAAAGTTACAGGTGCTGAGAGAAGCAGCACCTCATCTTTCAGTGACCTGGCCAAGAAAGGCAAAGAGAAGTTCATCAAGGCAAAGAGAAGCCCAGGCAGTGATCAATACTGGACTCATTGTGCAAAATATCCTCAGGAATGCAGACTGATGGCCAGGGGAGCAGCCGTGCTGAGGAACTGTTCCCAACAGTTTGGGACCTTTGGAATAAAGATTCATTTTCCTCAGTATTCCAGATGATAACAGTAAGAATCACAAGAATAATTTTCTGTGATAGTCCAAAGTGCAAATATGTTCATTAAAGAGCTGTATCAGTGAGATCTTATGACATTAATAGGTAACAAATTTTAATGTGATTTTCACCCAACTCCTAAAAAGAAATCTGTACAACATACTTACAAATATTTTGGATGTATCAAGCATTACTAGTTGCTGCCACCATTTGAGATTTAAACTTCAAATCCACTGTTTCCTTTTTCAGTGCTCTATTAGTGCCCATTGAAAGAAGTTAGCATTTACACAGATCAAATCTAACTTTAGAAAAACCTTCCTCAAACGAACAGATGAGAATGATTCCTCAAAACATAACAGCCCAAGAAAACTTTATTCTAACCATCTTCTTGCCAGGGTGCACCCAGTTTTCCAAGCTCCCTCTCCATTGTACACAGGTACATTTCAGCAGGAACACAAAGCACATTATCGCTTGGTCCAAGGAGCTCTGTAGCCTGCAGGATCTTTGCAGAATCCAGCCCGAAGAAATGCAGCACTTTGAGAAAACAGAGCTGTCAAGCGAGATTTCCTTGGGCTTGCTGCCACACAAAATGGCAAACGAGGGACTTGATCCTGCATGGAAGACAATAGGAATTATAGGTGCTCAGCGTTTGTCTTCCGGCAGAGCTAAGGTTTCTCAGTAATTCCCCAAATCAGCTGTACTGCTTTATACTTATTCAAAATTACACAGCTAAAAGCTTTGGTATGCAGCCACAGAGCTTTTATTTCAAATTGGCAATAATGTAACTTCTGCAAAAAAAAAAGACTACAATAATGTTAAAAATATCATAAAATGTTATTTATATCAGGATTCATTTGTTACCCCATATGACAATCATTCATATTTCTTGACAGATATAAACCTCCGCTTAACACATTAGTATCATAAATATTACCAGATATAACGCTGTAATTTAATACCTACCAAATGTATTTTAAAATATTACTCAATTTAAAACTTTGGATTTTAACCAGATGTGTTTCCAGAAAATGATTCAGGTCAGATGCTTTTTTCTTTTCCCTTTTCTGTGCGCGCGTTCAAAGCGGAGCGTTCCTATGTGATTTATTGTGCCATGACTGTGTGCCCCGAACCTAAAACAGCACCACGATACTTCATCCTTGAGGCTTACACACCTGCAGTCCAAACTAACAAGAGAAAACATCTACATGGCACGGCAGGAGCCTTTGAAATGTCTTTTTGCAGTTGCCTGGACACAGAACAGACTGGTAGAACAGGGAGGCAGCGGAGAAAGGGTGAAGACAGGAACTCCAGCCTCTTTCATCTAGAAAGGGGGGACCATGGAGAGATTAGAGAAAAGGATTTTGATTAGATCGCTGGAATGTGAAATGATGCTTCCCAGGATTAAAATCCTATTTTAGAGCTACCAAACCGGTTACGGCGTTAGTCAGAATTCGGAGGCTCGCGCAGCTCCATCCCGGGCTGTCACTCCGAGCACCCCACACCCTCTCCCCAGAGCAGGGGGTACCCCAGCCAGGCACCCCAATCCTCTCCAGCATCATCCCAGCATGGAGCTGCCCTCCCTCAAAGCATGACACTTCTGGGGGAGAAGAAGTTTCCTTCTCCAAGGGCATCCCTGGGTCCAGCCCCACGGCAACCGCGTGGAGCCTCTTGGATTTCGGTCTCATTGGGCCCCTAGTTCAGATCACCATGTAGAGGTCTGACATTTTCATAACCGAATACCATTAGTTTTATTCCCAGCACAGCCAACCAACAATCTGAAGGGCTGCAGTCGTCGGGGTGATCATTACGTGGAACCCATTAACATAAAACCCGCCATCGCAATTAGTATCTTTGTAAGCAGCAGCCTCAGCAAAAAGTGGAAATGGAGGCTGAAATGATGGTGCTCTTCCAAAGGAGGCCGGCAGCAGATTGGGAAATAATCTGTGGCAATTGCTCTGCCGCTGTCTCTGCCGTCTCTGCCGTAACTTCTCCAAAGACAGGCAGAGCCATTTCCAAGCAGTCAGCCCACGGACTTGAGCAAGCACTAAATTCACTCCGTGATCAAATACAATTTGAGAAAAAATCTACAATCGCTCACTTGGGGGGAAAAAGATGTTTTCCTTTTACAGATGAAGTGCAAAACAGCGAAAGTAGCTGTATTTGGAAAAATACCGTGCAGTTTATTGATTCCAGAGGGGACAGGTACAGACCGTGGGTTTGCCCGTTTCCCAGTAAAAACAGGGAATGATTTTGAGGGGTGAAAAGTATCTGCAGGCTGGTTTGTTTTGTTAGTAGATGAGCCTGCTAAAATATTCTGTGCTTTTCAGGAAGAGAACGAGGAAAATGTTCGTATTTATAGCAACATTATTGTTTAGAACAAAATAAGTTATTCCATCCATTTAATCTCCGTTTCTATGGCTATCCTGCGCGGGGCCGGGATCTGATTTTCCAGCCTCCGTGCGATCCGTCTCCCCTCGGCAGCGGCCGGCGGCACCGGCCCTGGCAGGGAGCGCCTGTCCGCGCTGAAGAAATCCCGTTCCAGGCGCTGCCGGACCGCCCCGGACACCGGGAACCCGCTGCCCTCGACGCACTTTTTCATTGTTGTTTCCCCTAAACTCTGTGCACTCGGCTAATTTTAGCCGCGCGGCTCCCCGAGCGGGCTGCCCCCCGCCGCCGCTCCGGGCACCGTTCGCCGGGCGATGCGCTGCCATCAACCCGCGCCCCTCCCGCACCGCTGTCCCCGCACCGCCCCGCATCCCCCCGGCCCGGCATCCCCCCGCCGCTCCGCGCTCCGCTGTCCCCGCGCTCCCCCGCCCCGCGCGGCTGTCCCCGCATCCCCTCGCTCGGCGCGGCCGCGCTCCGCGCGCTGTCCCCGCGCCGCCGCGCGCTGTCCCCGCGCGTCCCGCGTCCCCTCCCCGCGCTGTCCCCGCGGCCTGGGGGGGGGGGGGTGCGGGGTCCCCGTGAGCGCGCGGGCGCGGCGCCCCTTCCCACCCCCCCCCGCGAGCGCGCGGGCTGAGTCCGTGTTCCGGGCGGGCTCCAGGCCGGGATTTGGGCGCTCCCTGCCCGCCTCCCTCCCCCTTGCCCCCCCGCCCCTCCTCCCCCCTCCCGCCGGCTCCCTCCCTCTCTCCCTCCCTCCCTCCCTCCCTCCCCCTCCCTCCCGGCTCCTGAACTCCAGCCCCTCTCTCTCTATCAGCCGCTCACTCTGTCTCAATATGTCTCAAGATGGCGGCCAATGTGGGATCGATGTTTCAATATTGGAAGCGCTTTGATTTACAGCAGCTGCAGGTCAGGCTCCCCCGCTCGCCGCACCGGCCGGGCCGCGCCGCCGGACCCCCCCCTCCCTCCCTTCTCCGCCTTCCCTCGGGCCCGGCCTCCCCCTCCTCCTCCCGCTGCCGGCCCGCGCCGCCTAAAGGGAACCCCCCGCTCCGCCCGGCCGCGGCGCTCCGCTCCCTCCGCCCCCCCCGCCATCGATCACCGGCCCCATCGGAAATTGATCCTCTTTGTTCAATTCATCGATCAGCCCAAGATGGCGCCGGAGCCGCCGCTGCCGGGGCTGCCGCCGCTTCGCCCGCTCCGTCCCGGGCTGCTCTTTCCCCGCTCCGCGCTCCCCCCCGGCGGCGGGGCCGTGCGGGGCGGCGGGCGCGGCGGGACTCCCGGCGGCCGCCGCTCATCCCCCGCCCGCCTCCTCCCTCTCCCTCCCCGCCGCCTGCCCCCTTCTCGCCGCCGCGTCCCCGCCGCTTTTCCTCCGCCGGGAGCCGGGGAAAGTTTACCGAGTGCTGGGACTTTGTGTGGGGGCGCCGGGCGGGCTGGCGGTGCAGGCGCGGAGCGGCGGGGGCTGGGGGCGCTGTGGTGCCGGCCGGGCGGGCGGGCGCTCCCCGCCGCCGCCGCGGGGTGCCGGCCCTCGCTCCGCTCTGCTCCGCTCCGCTCCGCCGGGCGCGGGGCTCCGGCCGCCGCCCTGCGACCGCCGCGGGCGCCGCGCCGGGCCGCGAGGGGAGGGGACGCGGGGGCGCCGGCCGGCAGGGAGGGAGCGAGCGGCGGAGGGTCCCGCGGGGTGGGAAGGGGCGAGCGCCCGGTGCGCGGAGAGGGGGGCTCGGGAGGGCAGCGGCAGCGCCGGGCGCGGGGAGGGGCGCGGGGGGCGTCCCGGCCGGCGGGGGCATCGCGGCGCATCTCCCCGCGGCGGCGGGAGGGCACGTTACATAATTCACGGGCTCTCCAGCCTCTCCTGCTGTCCAGGATCTGACAGATGAGCGGAATATTGATGCTTTACTGTGCTGGCTCGGGAGAGCCCAGAAGTGGCGTTTCCTGCGAGGGAAAGTCCTCGCAGAGCGGCCTCCCTCCCCCTGCCCCGGGGGAGCGTCCCCGGGGGAATCGCGGCCCCGCGGTTTAATTGAGTTGCCGGGCTACAGATAAGGCCGGGGCGGGCCGGGGGGGTTGTCAGACGCTGTATCGGTGCTGCTCCCGCCGTGAATGGGATTGCAACACGCGTGTCTCCCAGTTGATTGGCGCAGGAAGGCGCTGCCCTGCCTCTCCAAACCCGCCGCTGCCTCCCGTTTAAATAAATTGGCTCGAAAGCCGGCGGCTGCCCACCCTGGCCCCCGCGGAGGCGGCGTTGGAGCCGGCCGGAGGCTGCGGCAGGCGGAGGGATGGTGCGCTGATGCTGGGCAGAGCCGCATTCCCGCTGGAGGTGAGGGGATGCTCGCAGGGGGCCGGCAGCGGGACCCGGGTCCTGCCGCCCTCCCTTCCCCTCGGCCGGGCGTGCGGGAGCGATATAATATATATTTATATATATAATATTCAAAACTCCCACCCCAGCAGCCCCCGAAAGGGGAAGTGCTGCGTGGGATCTGTGCTGGGAGGCCGGTCCCTTCCGACTTTCAGGTGCATTAGGAGGTGGGGTAAAGTAGCGTTTTGTTTCAGGTTTCTCTGTCGTCTTCCACCCCCTTTCGCGTTTTCTTGTTTCTTTTAAAGGTTTTGGATTAAGGTAGACTTGGCTGAACTTTGCTAACTTGAAAGGGTTCTTAATAGTGACCCGGAATACCTACAGGAATACAGAAAATGAGATCCAGATGTAGAATTGTATAAAATAAAATGGATTAGATTAAGATGTAGTTAAACAAGGTCTGACATCTCTAATTGTGGACTTTTGCTTTTGCCTCTGTGTACGTGTGGTTGTACTTGCTTAGCATAGGAAAATAAACGCTCCGAACGTCGCTGCCGTGGCGTTACATTTAACGGTGAACAAATCTAAATATTGCCTATAAAAATAAAGCCTTCAGAAATGCTTATTGATTAAAACATATTATGCTAAAGTATCTATCATGTAAATTAAATTCTAAAATGTAATGAACACAGCCAAATGGCATTTTGATAGATTGTTCTATTCTGTTTTTAGTAAAAAATAGCTCACTTTTATCATAATTTAATTTCTGTGCATACTGTAAAACCTGTTGTGGAGTATCACTGTACAAACCTTAATCTCGTTTTTGCAGACTAAATGTGACAGTCTGACTTGAACAGCTTGTAGCTTCTCCTTTGAAGCATTCTGGTAGCGCCAGCTTAGAGTTGTTTGAACAATATTCATTACCTGCTTTTGAGGACTGGTGATTATTTATCTGCGCTGCGGATTGAGGCTGTTCACCTGTTGGCAGGTTCACCAGGCAGGCTGTGAGCAGCACAGAGTTTGTTAACTTTGCATGCACTCTGTCTGCAGAGAGCCCTGCAGTGACCGGGGAGGGAGAGAATACCTTCCTCCTTATGCAGAATAGTTAATTTGTTTCAAATTAGCTTTTTTATTTTTTTTTACCCACCCATCTGCACCAAGAGGTAGCGTAATATTTACTCCCACTTGCAGATGAAGCAATGTGCTATAAAAACTATCATTCCCAGGGATGGAGTTCAGTCCCACAGAACTGTCCATGCCTCCCTCCGTCCCCGTCCTTCGCTTGCACTGACGTATTTCGAGCGTGGAATTGTAGAAAATAAAAATACTTCCGTGTACGCTCTGTTCCAGCGCACAAGCCTGGAGGATTTATGCATAACACAATTCCACCTGAGCCCTGCAGAACTCCAGCTCGTGGAGCTCCGGGTGTGAGGGCTATGAAGCTCTGTGTGCATGAGAAAGTTGTGAGGAGCTGGGACTGGGCAGTCCCGGATCGCTGGCAGCCAGCACCGTGTACCCGGCTGCTCCCAACTTCCTCTTCCACCTTCTGTCAGAAGGAGATGTTTAACTGTTGATGAGCTTTGACCTGCCTTGTAATATTAAGCAGCAGGTTTCTCCAGATTGTATCAATATTAATTAAAAACAGAGCCAGGAACACTTTAGGGTCTGACTTTTTAAATTATTTATTTCCTTTCGCTAAATAACCCCTTGTTTATAGGGAAAGATGTTTCAAGTGTTGGAGACAGGATTAAATAATTCAGAACTTGGATTAAAGAACAAAAAGGTCTGTTCACAAATGGAATATGAGATGCAAAAATGGCAGCTTCCTACAGGTATCAAACGGGGCTCTTCACTGGAGACTGTACCTGCGAGGCACAGGCACGCAGCTGAACATTAACCCTTTTCTGTAGGAAAGGCTGGCATGACTCCTAAAGAACCTGCAATAGGCATGGCATTGCTGCCTCGGTTTGCTGTGTGGTGTTAGATGGACCCATGTTTGATGGGGAGGGAGTTGCAGTGCTCAGGGAAAACAGCCCCTCGCAAACAGCGGGTGCTGTGGCAGTAAAGGCAGGTGAAGTCACTGGAGAAATGCTGCTGCCCTCCAGTTAAAGCTGCACGTCCCGTCTGGAAGCAGTTGTGTGATTGGAATCAGATCAGCAGCGTGAAGGTAACCTGCTGTTCCGTGGTCCTGGTTTGTTTGTAGTTTTTGGTGTCCCCATCACCTTCACTCTAAAAACAACCTTTTGCTGGAGAGCAGGAAAAGGAGCGTCGCTTTCCCGTGGGCACAGCGTGCAGCTCTCCTTGACAGCTTGCTTAATATTTCTGAAGATGGGTGTATATATCAATATCAGAGGAGGCAGCTGGTCTCTCTGACCAGCAGGAGTAAGTCTAGCTTGAGCCACAGCTCTGAGTTGGATCTGAGGACAAGTGAAAGAAGTTAATACCCTTTGAAAACTTAAACTATCTGTAGTTATTTTGACAAGAAACACAAGTTCTCAAAATGTCATTGTAGCTTTTTAGGACAGGCTCACATTCTGGTAAAAAGTACAGTTTCTTATTGCTTTTGAGCAGAATGGCAGAAGTCGTTACCATCAAGCTGGGGAGTGAAAATCTAAAGGCAAATCTTGGTAATGTGTTTGTTTTTTAAAATCTCATCCTGGTATTGCATCATATATGATTAAGGATAGACTATTAGTTCTGTGCACGCTGTGATTAATTGTTTAGGGTAAACCATTGATCTTATAAAATCTGTAACAAAATCTGGAAAAAGTAAGTTGTAATGAATAGCTTTTAAATACTGAAGTACTTCTGTTACTAAATCAGAAACAGGTGGAGTTGTTGGCATCGTTTATCTGGGTCTGATGGTACCAGAGCACAAGCTGATGTGTGAAGGAGTTTGTGTGCTTCATCAGAAGTGGAATTAGTGATCAGATCTGAGTGTTTAATTTGGGTATCTGTGCAGGTCATTGTAGAATTGTTTCTGTCCTAAAAGTAGTCGGTGGTTCTGTGTTTATAGTGGTAGCTGAATGTGCATGTGGAGAAAAGTCTCCAGCTGCTGTAGCCACATTTCTGCTCCCCTCAGCTGCTCAGAGAGGAGAGGTGGAAGCAGCTGGGTGTTCTGCAGGAAGGGAGGGATGGCAAAGCCAGGGCACTGCTGCCAAGATGCTCCGAGAGCAGTCACTGCTGCCCTGCAGCAGGAAAGCTTTGGCAGCTTGTGGCGGCCAGGGTGATGTCCCTGGACACTCACCACACGTGACATACCAGAAGAAAGGCCCTTGATGTACTTCTGGCACAAGAACTGGTCTTTCATAGGATTCCTTGAGTACTGTTCCTTGGGAATAAATCTCTGAGAGCTTTTTATCCCTTGTTCTATTCCTGCAATGAAATAATGCCCATCAGAAATGTGGCAGAGTCACTGCGTGCTTCGGTCACTCTGCTCCGGTGCCAAGTTTGTGGTTAATTGGATGATGTATTGAGAAGTGCAGTAGGGAGGATTTGGGATATGGTAATGGCTGGGAGTTTTCTGAAGAAAAATCACACTGGTTGGCTGTATGTAACAATACCAAATAAGTAATGGGTGAAACATTTTCTAGAGAAGAAATTACATGTGGTCTAAAATTCCAGTGAACAGTTATTCTTTATTTGCAAGCTGATTTGTAATGCAAAAAGTGGATGTAGAAAAATGCATAATCCGAGTTTCAGTTTGATCATACTGAGGCTGAGAATAAAGGCAGTTTATTTATTGGGTAGAGAACAGACCCATATGTGGATGATTGGCATTTTTTAAGGCACCAAGCCGGCAGTGTGCACTGGCTTGCAGCCTTTCTATGTAAGCAGGGTGAGAAGTTCCCATCTTGTGTATCCAGGTTTTTCCTGCACGTGTGCTTGGTTCTTTCCCATATCCTTTGTAGGAAGGCCTTGAAAATACAATGTTTTCTGTATTGGGAATATAGTAACAAGGTTCCACAATGCTGGAATGGGGGAGTGAGAAGAAAGATGTGAGGATGAGAGGGGGAAAGCTAAAATGGGATTGTTTGCAGAAGACAAGGAATGTTGGATGAAGAGACTTGTACAGGTGTGCTCACACATGGTGTTGAATGTACCAGGAAAGATGGGAGAAAGTTGGACCTCACAGTCAGAAATAGTGCCCTTAAACTAGTGAACATAAGATAAATCCTACTCATTTTGAGACATATGTTCTCAGCTTGTTTTTGTTGTCTCTGGTTTGACAAGGCAAATCAGTGATTTCTGCCTTTATTGGCAGTTACAATGAAGAAAATGCAGGCTATTGCACTGGTTGGATTGTGCAGAACGTGGAATGCAGACAGATTGTTGGATGTTAAGTTTTTATAAAAGATTAAACACAGTTGGGTGTCGGTTGTTGAATGTAACAAAGGTCTCCACTGCCGTCCAACAGTAATTTGGACTTCCAGGAATGCACTAGGCAGTGAGCACCACTGTACTCTGGTTGTGCTTCTGTTCTGTCTCTAGCAAGACACTGCAGTTCTTCCTGCACTGTTACTTGCACCTCCTGTGACTTAGCAGAGTTAAACATTTACCCTGAATAAAGATAATTTTTGGTATGAAGGTGTTAAAGCCGGGAGGTGCCCGACAGCTCCTGTGCGTGTGTCACAGCAGGCTGGGGTTTGCAGCTGGAGCCTTCTCACTAATGTCTTACAGCTTTTTTGCCTCCCTGGCAATTCACTTGCCCCCTTGCCTTGCAGTAATTCCATTCCTTGGTCGGCAGTTGGGGCAATAAGGAAGTTTCTGTGGGAGCTGGAGCTGTGCTGCCTTTCCTGGGGAGCAGGGAGGCAGCTGGGGTGCTGCTCATCCTCCTCCTCCTCCTGGACCCCAGTGATCTGCTCTGGGAAGACAGAGGTGAAGATTACTCATTTCTGAAAGGCTCAAAAGCAGATGCACAGAAGTATTTTAAGCTGCTGTGTTTGGATGCTTTGAATTCCCCCATATCTTTGTGTCTCTGGTTGTGAGCACTTTGAGGCACGTACGGATGTAGGCCATGGCTGTCTCGGAGGCTTTTCAGAGGAGTTCATACATCAGAGCTGAGCAGATCCTGTGGTTCTGCTCTTTTGTGTGGAAATGTACCTTAGTGAATGAGCAAGCCTGGAGACTGCAGCATCTGGAGTGCCAGCACAAGCTTTCTGTGAATGATAGGATGAAATGTGGCTAAATGGCTGCACAAATTCCATAGGAACGTGACC
Source organism: Motacilla alba alba (assembly GCF_015832195.1). Lineage (NCBI taxonomy): Eukaryota > Metazoa > Chordata > Aves > Passeriformes > Motacillidae > Motacilla > Motacilla alba. Next base: position 6,523,977 of record NC_052034.1, on the reverse strand, counting down.
ATTCCTCTTGCTGAATCCAGTGATTTTGTATGGATGAGCCCCGGTGTGCTCTGCACGTGGGAATTCAGGTGAGACCAGACTGTGGTCTGGTTCCTGGAAACATTTTATCACGTCCCTCAAGCTGTGGAGGTGGGATGGTCCAGTGCTGCTGCTCTATCACGTCACCGTGGGATTGCTTTTATGGGCTTGGGGAGGGTGTGTGCAGGAGCAGTTCTGACACATTGCAGAGGTCTTTCCTTGCTGAAGAAATGCTGGTTTTTGTCTGTGGCTCACGTGTGACTAGCTGGGGGCAGCAATGTTGGAGGGAAGTAAAAATTAAAACAAGTGGCGTGGGGGAAGTGACACAGCTTAAAGGAGTGGAGGGGTAGAGGGAAGTGGTGAAGCAAGGAAGGAGGTAAGGAGTGAGCATAAACCTAGGACTTGGAAATGAAACTTCTTGCAGTACAGTTGGGAGAAGAGAGCTTATTTTAGCCTTTATATAAATATTGGGCAGTGCACAGGGCACTGTGGTGGGTCTCCCAACAAATTCTTGGCTCTAGTGTTGCCATTAAATCCACCTGACCTGCACTTGCTCACCTTAGATCACCTGGGTTTGCCTCTGGGTTGTCCTTGTGGGAACACCCTGGGAAAATTTGCCCATGAGATGCTGAGGTGATGGTGTGACTTCAGAGTGCACTGGCAGTTTTTAGTGTTGCCCTGTGACAAACAAGGGTTTGTGTTTCCTGGTAGCTTTCTATCCACCTGCACGATAGTCTCAGGTATCATGAATAGGAGAAGCATTCTCATTGTTCTTACTGAAAAATAAAGGAGGGGGAAAAAAACCCAGGGAATTTCATAACTTTTGACTTTTTTCTTTTTTTCTTGTTTCTTTTTTTTTTTTTTTTTTAATGAAGACTCAGACTAGGCATATCTTAGATGGCAAAAGCTTGTATGTTTTGAGTGGAAATGCCCTGGCTTATTCCTGTAGAAACAAAACTGCAAAGCCAAAAGGGATTGTTGCAGATGATGAGATGCAGTGGAAATTTGATGGGTTAAATCTTGCTCCTTTTGCTCTCGGTATCTCTGGTAGGTGTTTGTGGTTTCATGGTGTTGCTGAACCAATATTCTAAAGAAAACAAAAGATTTCTCTTTCCAAGGCTGAGCTGAAGCTGGTGTGTATCAGCCCTTCAGAAATGTCTGTATGTGAACATCACTTTGGGCAGTGGTGCTGACACCCAGAGCCTGGAACTGCTTCAGATTCAGTGTGAGCACAGTCAGGAGGTGGCAGTGACTCTCAGATGAGCTGGGAGCTGCAGTCCCACTGCCAGGAGCTGCCCCATCCCCTGAACACATCCCTTGCCTGCACTGGTTTGCTTCTCCATCTGGGAAACACTGATAGTGCTCCCAGCCCCTCTTTGAGATACAAGATTGTGAGTTAGCAGTTACTGTAGGGTTTTGCTGCTACTTAATTCTGTCCTGTGGATAAACAAGGCTCAGTGGTTACATTTTCTGCACCTTTGCTCTCAACATTTTAAATGGCTCAGTCCTGATTAGTAGGTGCTTTTCAGGCTGTTGCTGGAAACAATTTCTACAGAAATGAATGTGAAAAAAGTGTTGGTTGTCCTGAAAGAATATTAAGAATGATTGGTGATAAATCACTGGAAAAAATGTTTCTTGCCTTGGTTATAAAGTTATAATCTAGAGTTACTCATACATAGACACACTCTAACCTTAAAACATACCTCCCTGTTGTTTGGTGTAATGTACAATTTATCAAGTTTCCCTTCACATTTCTCTGTATATTGAAGGCTGTTTAAAATTTACATTATAGGCAGCCAGCGATACGAATGTTGAATTAAAAATTCAGCAGTTTGTGGTTGCATCATTTCAAGCTTCAGCCCAAGTTTGAAACAGCTCCCTGTTCCAGCAGGACAGGCCAGCCTCTGCCAGCCAGGGGCAAGGAGAATCTTCCATCCCAAGCCATGCTCTGGTGGTTTTAAGGACAGTAAGTTTTAAGGACAGGGAGCCTGTGGGCCCCCTGGATGGCCAAAGAGAGGAGAGAGAGGAGATGTGCAGAGCAGTTCTTATGTGATGTGCTGCACCTGTACTTGAAGGCTGAAATTCATAACTCACCAAACACATAGCATGGGATAGCTTGAAACCTTTTCTTTCAACTTTTCCCTTGTATCCCAATTGCCCAGGCTCTGTAGTGTACCAGCAACCTGCTTGGGCTGTCAGTGGTGTTGGGGTTTGCTTCACCTGTGCTGCTTGTGCCATCAGGAATATCCATCTCCTGTCTCCTGCTTGTGTCCTGCTCCATGCTGGGGCTGTGCTCCTGGATCCCTGAGCTTGCAAAGGTGGATAAACTTTATCCCTGTTCAGCACAACCCCCAGTGAGCATTGCTGCATGTGCTGAAGTTTCAGCTCGTGTGTAGTCAGAGTTTCTGGCTGAGCTGGGCTGAAGGAGCTGCCTTTTCTAGCCTGCCCCAGGGTTAAGTTGAGAGCAAAGATGAATCTCTCCATCCCAGTCCAGCAGCCTCTCATTTCTGCCTTAATCTCATGTTTCTAATCAATTCCATTCAGTTTCTTGTTATTTCGTTGATATGACACACAAATGTTGTCACTGTAGCTCAATAAAATTTATACTTGTGTCTTGTCTGTAATTATTTTTCATTTTATTTTTATTGGGTGTTTACACGTTTTATTGCATGTTCACGTCAAAGTAAATTTGTATCATGTTGTCACTTAAAGATGTTTGCTTCATTTTCATCCATAAATAAAATGTACCCTTTGTCTAGGATCTGAAACACGAGAATGTTAATTTTGTCAGTGAACTGCGTATCTGTTTTTCTGTTGCAGATCTGTGTGTGTTAATATTGATAAAACTCAGCTTTGGTATGGCTGGTATGAGCATAGTTGCTTTTCTGATATTAATTGTGGGGATGGGATAATATTAAACATTTAAAAACAAGGAGCCAGTAGTCTTGCAATTGATTTTCTGTGGAGAGACTTTTGTGCTGAGCTGTTTACACAATTGTAACCTCAGTTTCTTTTAGGTGAGTGCAAGTGTTTCATGGATTTAAAAAATACAGTTGAGTGCACTGGTTTCTCCTTCCTTCCTTTCTTCCAGCTCTGCCCTGCTTCTTTCAGGAGCTCTAGTTTTCTTTTGCTTATAGGTTTTGCACATTTGCTTTGGCATGGAGTGTTGCTTTTGAAATTCTTGGGATGCTGGGAAAGGGCAGCTTGCTCATTTTGTGTCCTCAGCTCATCTCTCTGCCTCTGTTCACTACACATTTGTCTGTTTTCTTAGGCAAATGTATTTTATACTCCTAATTACCACTTGAAACACAGAATGTCTTTTTATCATTCCTCCTAAAAGTGAGTGGATACTTGTGGCCCTGTAGGGGCGAGCTCAGGGGGTGCTGTGCTCTTGCTTCCCAGGATGAAGCAGACAGCAAGGAGGGAAGAATTGTTCTATGAGAATTTATTCTGTACTTTGGAAGAATTTTATTTTTGTACTTTCCTGCTCCTGCCAGACTCTGAGTGCCATCAGTGTTACTGACAGTCCTTCACCCCTGCAGGACTGAGGATTAATTCCCTAGTTTAGGTCAGGATTTGAATCAAATTAAACTATCTTACTAAGCCATGCTCTCAGTTTTATGTCCAATGGTTTGCTGTTTCCATGCTCAGGAGGAGGAGGTGGTTTCACGTTTTCTTTCAAGTGCAGGCAGAGTTTTGGTCAGTCCCATGGCTGGAAAGTTTTATTGTAAAAGCTGAGTTCTTGTGCACAACTTGTGATACACATTTTTTCTCTCTGTGAGGCCTTTGCTGTGCTCCAGGCCATCAGCTAGTGAGACCAGAACTGTGTGGGATTTTTTTCTTGGAGTGATGTGTTAAATACAGCACAAATTATTAAAACATCACACACACTGTGCTGTGATCAGCTTGGTTTAGATGATAAATTAAAATCTGTTAGCATCTGAGATGTTCTGGCATATCCTGAGAATAGTTAGTTCTTTAATATGCCAAGCTAAGTAAAACTTGATTAGTGTCACTATCTGGGATTTTCTGCCCTGTAAATAGAACTTGAAGTCTAAAATTGGAACTGTGAAAACCTACTTTAACTGGTATTAGAAGAAGAATTTAATAGTTCAGATTGATTTCAGGATCTTAGAAAGTGGTCACTGTGCCCCAGAGCTGTTGTACGTGCCATCTTCTTAAAAATTAACTTCACTGCAAGGGCTGAGAAGTTACTTTGGGACTGCAGCACTCTCTGCTTGGCCATCCAGCACAGTCTGCTGGGTTGGAAAGGTGCTTTCTGTGCTTGGCTGCTGCCTGTGTGCCAAAGGTTGTTGTGTCTCCAGCTCCTGGCTTTGCACTCCTGATAGCTGCCAGGATCCTGGCTGGTGAAAGGTGATGGCAGGAACTGGGGTTAGGGGCTTTCTCCTGCCAGTGTGAAAGGTCCTGATACCAGGAGATGATGGCTCCGTGTGTTAGTTTTCATTTTTTGGTGCATTGTGGTTTTGTGCATGAGGTGGATGGGATGGGAGCTGGTGAGGCAGTGGGGATGCCTGGTGTGGGAGAGCACAGCCACTGCTGCTGGGCTGGGATCCAGTGCTCTTGCCTTGCTTCCAGGGATGTCGTGGCAAACTGGAGTCACACTTCCTAGTGTTTTGTGCCCTATTTATTTGCTGTAATCATTTTACCTACCAGTTGTGAAGTTAATTTCAATGGTAAGAAATATTCATTCCATAGCTAGCTGCCTTTTTATTTTTTTTTAAGTTGTTGGTTGGCAGCAGCCCCTTTGTACGGTGTCTTGATTGTCAGCTCTTCATTATAAATTTACTTTCTAAATGCTGACTTAAGGCCTGACACTTTGTTTGTTTAACTGTCAGTTACACTACTTGGGAGACCTAATAAAAGCCTCTCAGATCTTCCTATTGAATTAGGCCACCCTTTACCACCCCAGTGACTGAAGTAAAACAACTGCAAGAGTCTCTTTTCCTGTCTATCCCATTTTTGCTGGAACTCTGCTTCGGGTGTCTTCTGATCCTGTCCTCACTGTGACAGTTGTTCTCTGGTAAAAGGTCACTGTAGTGTTTTAATTGGATTTTTCAGCTGCAAGGAATATAAAAATATAAGTTTATTATTAGAGTGGCTTTGATCTTGAAGGATTCCAAAACATTTGCTGCATTGCACATACAGGAATGGTTTAGTTTTACTGCTCGTTCAGGGATAATCAATTTTGTCGTGGAGCATGGAAAGCTGGATGTTCTTCCTGGGAGGTCGGGGGGAAGTAGGGGGAAATCTGGGAAGGCAGAATGTTGTTCCCCAAGTGGAATTTCCCCAGGATACAGAATCAAATTGTGACACTCAGAGATGCCAAAGGATCTTTCAGAAGTTGTTTTGGTTTTGTTTTTTCATCTGAGATCTTTGAAAAAGGTCATGGGCAAGAGACAATTAGAGAAACACTTAAGTGACCTTGTTAGTGTATTTTTATGGAATTATTGTGCTTTACAGCTATTGCTGCTTTACCCAGATGGTTATTGCTGGTTTCCATCTGTTCATTACGAAAAAGTAAAGACAGAAAACAGCAGATTTAACTGGGTTTTTAACCAGAACTTTCAGGTTTTATTTCTTCTTTGACCATGTCAGGTTAATGTGTTGGGTGAGCGCGCTGTGGTTTCAAGGGAAGAGATTAAAGTGGGAGCTTGTCTGTTCAACATGGGTTGTGACAGCAGCTTCCTGTGTTTTGGGCACCCTTTTCTTTGAACAGTCCTCAGGTATGACGTGTGATATCACCCTGGCAGGGAGCCAGGCCAAGGGAAAGACTCTGACCAAGGCTGACATTATGGAAACCATTTAAGCGTTTGTGGCCAAAAGGATCCTCAGCTCATATTGCTGCTTAGTCCCAGTTTAACCTCAGGGCTCTCTGTGTGACTGCATAGTCCCCCCAGTGGAGTTTTCCCTGGTTTTACTAAGATCTGCTCCCTTAAAGGTTAAACACTTCAAAATCTTGAAGGCTTGCAGGTGTGAGAGCTTCATGCTGGCACGGATGTAGGTGAGCTGACACCAGTTTTAGTGTTCCTGTGCTCGGGGTGATGCCCCCATGTCTCAATTCCTGGAGAATGGTGGGAGAAGGAGCCCAGAGAGGCCAAGAGCATGATCTGGATTTTCACTTGATGATGAACAAAGCAAAATGAAAAACTTCTTCAAAATCCCATCATCCTGCTCAGGGCACTAAGAGTTTTTCTTCACCTGACTATTTTCTTTGAGCTGGTGGATGATTTGTTCCCACAGAGCTGTTTTCAGGCAGCAGAAATTTCAGGTGGGATGGAAGAAGGAAGCTGTCTAGAGGGAGAGCTGTTTGCAGGGGTCCTGAGCAGGGTACACAAGAGTGGTTTTATTTCCCCCGACTCCTTTGCCAGTTGCTCAACCAGATGTCCTCAATAGTTTGTGCTGTAAGATGTTAAGTAATTAGATCATTCAGATTCTAGTTAAACATAATTAAAGCCCTGTGTAAACTGAGTGAAGCTGACAGGTTTTATAGGTTGGTCATAGCAAAAATATCAGATGATATAGCTCAGCATTAATACAAAAAGATTTAAGCCTCCCTGCCCTCAAATAAAGAGGTGTTTAGTCTCCAAATTTAATCCTTAATTAGAACTACAATTTATGGAGCTTACTAAAAATGTTTTCAGGATCTTGGAAGCCTCACTCAAAGTGCTTTCATGTAGTGTTTGCTGGTTGAAGTTTCCTCTGTAGCCCTGAATTCAAAATAGAGAACTTACTTAGCAGTTACTATGTCAAGTTAAACAGAAAGATAAGAGAATTTTGCATGTTTTTTCCTGTAGTTTAAGTTAGTGGGTAAGTCAGTTGCAGTGGTGCTTGTTGACTTGAGAAGGGTTGGAACAAACAACACCATCCCTGGGTGCCTTTCCCAGCGTGGAGCTGATTTGCCTTTTGGGATCATCTGGGTGTAGCACAGCCTGTGTGAGGTGCCTTGGTTTCCAGCAGTGCCTTCCAACCTACGGCACACTGGGTTCATGAGCACCACATTCCCCTGGTTCTTGTTAAATAGCAGAACTGGAGAGAATCACCGTGTAATGCCACCATGTCTGCAGGTACTGCAGAATAAAAGAGCAAATGTGAGATTGGGAGCGCGCGGCTGGAACATGAGTTCCGTGTTCCAGCCTTTGATTATTGTTGTTTTATTGCAACACTTTGAAGCTAATCTTGATTATTTCTCTCCCTCATTTTACAGATATGACACATTATTTTGTTGTTTGTTTGCTGGCAGGCGAAACATATTTTCTGAAGGAAAGTGTTAACAGATCCGCTGATAAAATGTCTGTCTTCTAAAAACTGTCTGAAGACAAATTGAGTATTTGTCTACATGTGCTGTTCACACTGTTGTACCAAACAAATTAACAAGATGATTCTTGTCTTTTCTAGGATGTAAACTTTCTTTTCCAATGTTGTAAGAGCCCAAAGTTGTGAACTAGACCCGGGGTGATCCTTGTTCTGCCAAGTGCTCTGAAAGCTGATTGTCACTTTCCTGTAGCTAATAAAGAAAATTTAGGTACAGAACATCCACAGGAAAGTTATGCTGGAAAATTCACATTTGAGTGGTAAAGGGGATTTAGCTGTTTGACTTAGTTAAAAAAGAAAAATCAGAAAGAAGAAAGCTGCAATTATTTCTTGGCAATCCTAAATGATGTAGTTGTCTTGCTGGGTACTGAAAACAGCTCCTTTGCATGCACTGCAGAGTTATTTCATGCAATAACTTCCCACGTCCCCTCCAGCCTCTCCCCACCACGCTCAGTTATGTCACTGGTGTGATGCTCTGAGCCTTGCTGTCCTGGCTGGAATCTCGAGCCTGTTTCCAAGCTTGTATTTCTCACTTGGCAGCACACGCCGCGGCTGGTGGGCAATCTGCCGGATCCCTTTTTTGTCAAACATCGGAGCTGGTGTCTGACACTGAATCTGGGAAGAGCAGCGGGGAGAGTGAAATGTACAGTGGAACCGGAGAGGTCTGCTGGGTGTCTCTGGGCATTTTTCTGTACTTATTGCTTATGATTGATTCCCACTTCTTGTGCTGATAGAATGATGGGGGTTCTGCTCTTTCCTTTTGTATTTTAAGTGATTTGCATGACCTGGTAAGAGTCAAATTTTCAGCTATTTTCTTTCTATCAAGTGCTTATCTGTTTACTAGTGAAAAACCAAGTTTCAGGAAAATCCCCTTAAGTTCCATAGAGACAAAACAGTTCTGTCAAGGTGTGTGTACGTGTGTGTGTGTTTGTGTAAACACACAAGCTCACACAAGCACAATCTCCTTTCTGGATCAGCTCCCACCATGCAAAATACAAACCTGAAAGGGCTATAATTGATTATGTGCAATAGGAGACAAACAACCAAGATTTTGGGAGAGGGCAGGGTGTGGTCCAGATCTGGCAAAACATTTAAGAACTGAGCATTATTTTTTCAAAGGTAGGGAAAGTTTAAAACATTGGTGCAAGAGTTAAGACTGGTTGGAAGAAGGAAAAGAGTACAGTAAACTGAGACGTCGTCTTTGTAGGGGGAGGAATTGGGAAGAAAGAACACACAAGTTTAGGTTAGTACATGTTCATGTTCTTCTGGTTTTTTAACTTCATTTGTTTCCCTGGCAGATGTCCCATGGCTTTGAGGCCTTTGTCTGTGTGAGAGAGAACATGAAGGAGGGCTTGGCAGGACGCTTGGGGTTGTGTGGAATAGCTGGTAGTCATATTTATAGTTGGTGTTGTCTCTTGGCTTATGCAACTTTGATAACCAGCAATCATTCTGTAAAGTTACGTGTTGTGTTGGCAAGTCAGCTCTCCCTAAATTCCCTCCACCAATTCTGCATTGTAGATATGGCTCATGTACAAGTTTTTGAATAAGACTTGTCACATCTACAACTTTACTTTTTGTAGGCACCCCCCATTAGACTGTCTTTTCAAACTTCATTCAACAGAAGACATTACATGCAGCCCTGCTTAATTGACTTGAAAAAACCCCAACATTTTAAAAGCAGTCTAGAAGTCCTTAAGTTATAAGATTTTTTTGAGCTTTGTATCTTTTATCTATATATATATGTGTGTATATATATATGTGTGTGCTGCATCCTCCTTTGAAGGCACTACATTCATTTTGCAGAGATTGTTGTACCTCAGCATTTTATATTGTTTTCTTCTGACTTGCTGAAATTCACTGTGGACTTGTTCCTGCAGCCTCTATATTCTGCAGGGGATGAGGAACAATATTTGTCTGCTGTGCGAGTTTGAACCTTATGGTTGCCTTTTACTTTCTCTGTGTTTGTGGCTCTAAATAGATTTATAACTCTGCAGCTTTATGCCTTTAAAACACCTGCTGTAATTGCCTAGAAATATCCTCCATGTCAGCCTTTATTGCTAACTGTGATTACGCTTCTGGTAACCAGGCTTTTTGGCAGACTCATAAAATAAGTTTCTCATAATAGGATTCCGAATGGAGTTAAACAATATGCATAGTTCAAAGTGCAAATATGTTTTATTGGGGAAAGGATATTATTCTGCTGTTCTTTGATACCTTTATTGGACTCTTCAGAAGGTGCTTTGCATTGAGTGTATGCATAAGTTAAAAAAATCATACGCGACCCATTTCATTGATGGAAGTGTGTGTGGGCCTTTGCATGGCAGGTCTAGAGGTGACAAGAACGTGCAGGCAAGTTCTTGAACCTGTGTACACAGTTTTTTTATCAATTAGCAGCATTTGCACATAAACTGTACACAAGGTTGAAAAAATGCTGCTTAAATTTGCTGATTTAACACCTAAGTGCTGTGTGAATGCTGAAAAAAAAATTTAAAAAAAAAATCTGTCATTAGAGGGTTGTACCTTCAGCTTCAGGCTGGTGTTGTGCTTCCCAGCAGAGCGAGGGTCCTGTGAGGCTGTTGGAGGGGTGATAGATGAGCTTTCAGGATGTAGCAATGTGTTATATCTGCTAATTCTCCCCACAGGAACTTATCACAGAGTTAGATATTCCCACAAGAGCAAAGGTAGAGAGGAAGGAAGATCCTCAGACAGTTGAACTTCGTGTTGTGCTCCCTTGATCTTGATGTCTCCCCTGGCATCCTTCAGGTGGACATCAGAGGGTTGGGAAATTCTAGTTTAACATTGCAAATCAGCCTAATGTATTAGTTCTTGTAAACTGTTTCTGGAGATTGCAGGATTGAGGAGGTGTTATTTATCATCACTTTTAGCTAAAGAGTTCCACCCATGCAAAATTCTTAGTGCTAAGAGAATTACACTCTTTGGTAGGCGGGTTGTTCTCAAAATCTCAAGCAGAGGAAAAGGTGGTGAATAGTTATTTTTGGGCTCTTTTAAGATATGAAAATAAAATTATTGGGGTTAGCCAATGTTCTTTACATCAGCAACTTGATCCTCAAGGATATTTTGGCATTTTTGCCTTTGAAATTTAGGCTAGACTTCACAGGATCAATGAAATTTCCTGGGACAGGTGGGGTGCTGTAGAATGGTGGAGACTGGGCTTGGAGAAGATCAAGTAAATAAGTGTGGGTCGCTTGGTGCTGCTGGTGTCTCTCAAATGGAGGAAGCCAAGCCTTGTCCCACACTGGAGCAGGAGACCTTCCAAAGATGTGCCTCAGAAAATGCTGCTGAGGTTTCAGTTTGGGGTGCAGTTGCCTCTCACCTGACTCCTGTGGGGTTTTGGTGTCCTTGAATATGGCTGTGAACTCCTGCAGTGGCTCGTGTGGGGTATGGGCTTGGTGTCACCTTGTGCAGGTGCTTGGTGCTCTTGTGCAAAACCTGCTGGAGTGGTTTGAGCCATTTCCCTGCGGGACCGGGACAGTGAGAAGCTGAATTTCCTTTTTAGGCGTAGAGTTTATCATACGGCATAAAATCAAACACTGTGGGATGGCAAAGGCTGTTTTTTAAACTAGTTGGCTTGTTGTAGCTGTGATAATCTGTGTTGATCAACCCTTTTGGTGTTTGCTACAAAATTTATTCTAAAAGGCATGGTAGCTCGTTCTCGTTGGTGGCGGTCCAAATCGTCTCTGCTGCCAATCTTGGCACTGGTGCCAGTGGTTTGCTTTAGCTGATCTAAGAATATAATACAGATGGTTTGATACTCAGCATGGATATATACAGATGGCTCAAAACTTTCACATTGCTTTATTTAATTCCATTGTTTCTTCTCGGTATATCAAGTATCTCTGGATATATATATATATATATGTGAGATTATATATATGTGAGAGATATAGATACCATTGCAATTCTTAAAACAATCTGATCTGTATTTGGTTCAGCTTGTGCCTGTCGTTGCTGTACGAATTTGGCTGCTACTTTCTATTTTGTGCAAGTTCCACGTTCTGCATGTCAGTACAGGTGTGCTTATTTATAATGCACAAGAATACTTCTGTCGAGTTGTTTGACCACCACACCTGTACATTCTCCAGTTACATGGGACATAGAAAGCACATCCCAAAGAGAGAGCCTGTAGATCTAAAAATCCAAAGTTTGTGGTCACCAGCACTAACTTTGTCCAGTCTGTTGCTGACCCTGGCAGTGACATCTTTGCTCTTGGAGCAGTGAAGTTTTAGCCCTGTGCAATAGTTCAGGCAGACATCAGCGAGCTCTGGCTGAAGGCTGGATAGTTTGTTTTCAGTGCTCATTACAGCCTGTTGATCTCTTGCCAACAGAAATTTCTAGGTTGGGAATTTTTCTGTTGTATACAGGTGTATGACATCAGTTGCCTGCTGGCAGGACAGGGTGTAAATAGAATCATGACAGCATAACTTGAGTGCCCTCTGTGCACACAATATATTAATGTTCCAGCAGTGGATGCTGACATAGAGATTGTCTGGGCAAAGGGTAAAAGTAGCCTCTGCTTTGATTTCTCATGAATGGGAGATCCTCATTCTTCAGGCTGGGGCATCGACAGCTCTGTCCTTTGTGGGGAGCTTGGGAGGTGCTTGTACAGGCTTACTTTTGAGCAGTGATTTACTTAGCTGCCTTCATAAGGCTGTTAAAGTGCTTAACAATGCAATTAATGTAATTTAAGGACAGTTAAAAGCACTAGTGGTTCTTTTCAACTTTAATTTTAAATGCTGAGACAGATTAAGCAGTTTGAACAATGACATGATTCTGCTCTACAGCCACTGAGCATATAAATAAAACATGCCCCAGTGCTTGGTGTATTGAGTCCAAAACTTACAGACCACTGAAATCAGTGATTATGGATATATTGCCTTGTTCTGGGATCATCAGACATCTGACAAGTTAAGTGTGATCAGTGCAAGTCAGTATTTAGATGGCAAATCTTTAATGAGTATTTCACTGCTGTAGGAGGTACTGATGGCGATTTCAACATGTATGTCTCTTGAGTTTGCTCCAGTTCCACTGCAGATGCTGGCATGATGGTAATTCCTGAGATGAGACATAAAATAGATTTATGCATCTCTGAATGTTTCCTACTTCGTGTGCATGGAGGCATTTTATCCAGATAGCCACACAGTTTTTTGTATATGCAAACAGTTTGTTTTGCAGGCTTTTCCCCATATATTTCATCAATGCTTTAGTTAATACTCTTTATACAATTCATACAATACAGAGACGTTCATGTGCTACTAAACAGGAAGGAAATTTCACAAGAGTGCCCTTGTGATGGAGCTGCCAGCTGGGTCCAACACCTCCAGCCCTGGGACGAGGCAGTGGGACTCTGTTCCCTTGGGCATGACAGGCCTGGCCCATTCCAGGGCTGCTGTGGAGCAGGGCAGTTGCACCCCTGTTGATAAGAGAGATAGCTGATGGCTGTCCGTGGTGATAAACTCAGCAAGAGTGAAGTGGTGCATAACTGTTCTCTGGGCAAATAAAAGCAGTGAGGGCAGGTGGGATGTTGTGGGAAGCAGTGTTTTCCAGGGAATGCAGTGGGGACACTTATGCCTGGAGAAGGAGCTCGCTGGAGGGATGTGTAGATTAAAGGGAACCATGAATTTAAAATGGAGCGTGGCTGTGTAAGAGCTTTGATGAAATGATCCTCTGCACTGTGAAAACAAAGACACCTAAATCCTACGTGGATGAGGCAGGGCCATTAGCTGACCTCAGAGTGCAGTCCTGCAAATTAATGGTCCTGGAGCAGCCAGCTGAGATGATTTGACTCTAAAAGTCAGATGGTTGAGGAGGATATGTCTGGCGAAAGTGGCCTTAGCGCATAGACATTTAAAATGTTTCAGTTAGTTTTGAAAAGATAGTTTGTCTTTGAAAAAAACAGGTGCTTGTGTGATGTGTTTATTGGAACAGTCCTTTTCTACCAGCCTCAAGAACTTCAGCTCTGTTTCAGCCTTATTGAAGAAAAAATAGTTCTTAAAATTTATCTTCATCCTTCCTCAGGAAGGATAGAGCCTAACTGGGGTGTTTCCCAGAGAGCTGGTTTCGGAGTGACTGACTGGTAATGATGAGTGACAGAATTAGCATAAATTCAGAGATACGGTTGGCTGGTGCCAACTGGCTGTGTGGGTATAAGAGTCGCTCTTGGGAGCGATGACAGAGCCTGATTTTTATCCCTCCCTCCCTCCCACCCCCCCACTTTCCCACCCAGAGTGCTGAATATCCGACTGGATATTAAATACTTGAAAATCAACCTACTTAGCAGCCTGGAGCAGGCTCCAGGGAGGAGGTTTGGAGAGGGAGGGCTCCTTTGGGGTGGTGTTGCAGACGGGGATCTGGCCGTGGAGGTGTCCAGCAGCCGGGGGACAACAGAGGTGGCTGTCCCTGGTGGGTGCCTGGATGTCTGTCCCAGCACCCTGAGCTGTACATTACGTGATTCCCCAGCGAGGTTTGCTGCTGGTGGCTCCAGGCCAGCTTGTCATGTCAGTGTTGAAAACTGCAGAGCACCTCTCCAAACGCCTGGAACCTGTCTCGATCTGCCCGCTAACCGCGCTGTCTCCGCGAGCTGCACACGCAGGGCAGCATGGCTCCTGGCTCTGCCGGGCTCCTGGCCACCACTGACCGGCTCCCTGGGGCTGGGCTGGCTCACCCACCCGCCTTGGGGAGCCCAGGGTGTGGTGGGGGACAGAGGAGCCATTGGTGTGGCCACCCTGTGCTGGCCAGGGGTGTACCCCAGGCTGGGCAGGGCAGTGGAGATCTCCGTGCCTGCTCTGCTCCCTGGGACAAGTGGAGGCATGGATGGGGAGCTGGGGTGGTGGAAGGGGTCAGGAAAGGGCTGTGGCTGCTGCAGAGCAAGATGGGACCTGCCACTGGTCCCAGGGTCACAGACACCTCCCTCCTCACTGTCCCCTCAGGGTGCCATCTACCAGATCTCGATATCCATATTTACAAAAATAAAACCAAATAGAGATCGAATGCAGCATTTCCTGGAGCTTTGGCTGCTTAGGAGTGACCATTCCATGCTCTGCTGTCTCACTACGTTGAGGCCCCCCATGTTGTACCCCTCCCTGGTGATCCTGTGTGTGTGCTTAAATAGTGGGGCTGGAAAATGGGAATTTCTGGATCTGGGCAGTGTTGGGAAGCATCTCCCAAATGCACACCCTGACAGCAGCACTGCCTTGTTCCCAACATGTGCTTAATCAACTGGATAAATAGAGGAGCTGTTCAAATGGAGCTACTGAAAAGCACCTGCAAAATCTGTAGTCACTGCTGAAACCCCAGTCCCTGTATGCTGATTAGGCTCTTGTTTTTAAAAAACTTGTAGTGAATATGTTTAAATTCTGCAACGAAGATATTTTCCCTAATTATTTTTGTTTAAAATACACTTTTAAGATTGGTTGCTCTGATGCTGAAGAATACTTAATGCTTCTTCCCTCTTACTGCTGTATAAATGCAATCCTGAAACTGTGTCAGTTTTTCTGATATTATTTGTAAAATTATTATTGGATGTATTTCTTTTTTTGGGGGGGTAGGGCTTACCAATGAATTATGTGACTACTTGTGAGAATAAACTATTAGGTAGCGTTCCTATTAAAATATCTTTTCCCAATTGCTTAGAATTAATATCCTGCTTGTGTAGCATAACTTTATTGGTTTTTGAAGGTAGATTTATCATGAAGTTTCACAGGTATCATTTTATTTGAGCTGTGTGCTGCTCCTCACCATCACACACACAATACAGGTCCATTCATGCAGGTTCTGTGCTGTGTTTTACTGCTTCTGTTGTTTGGGTGAGATAAAAACTTTTTGAACTACTAAAGTGGACAGAGTTTAAAATTACAGACACATTACTTTCCTTTGCAGCCATAATATGTTTGTTTTGGCAGGCTGTCTCTTCACTGGAACATGGAACAGTTCCTTTTTTTTTGCTATTATTCACTGTTTTCAGTCATACAGCACCAAGTATTATTCATGGCCCTGGAAAAAGTTACTCCTTCACAAAACAAAAGCATAGGAAGTGTTCTGAGCCTCCCTCATTTTCGTAATTGACAGGTATTAATGTTGTGTGGGTACCCAGAGCAGTGACAATGTGCTCTAAATTAATGAACGTCACGGGGTATTTATGGCTGGGGAGCCGTCCCTGGGTGTCCTGGTGGCCGTGCTGCTGTGTGCCACCTGCCAGGACAATGCTCCCTGGAGTGAACACCACCTTCACCTGGGCTACTGCTAAGCTTCTCCCACATGGTGGAGCTTTTACCCTCGACTTGACCACAAAAAGACATCTGCAAAAAGTGCAGAGAGGCAGCTTGGGAAAGGAGAGCTCTGCTCTCCTCTACCCTGATCCATTACATTTTTGTGACTTGTCCGATGCTGTGTTTGCCCTGCTCAGACATGGACACCATGGCTGTGCGAGTGCCTGCAGGTCCAGCAGCATTCAGAGGCCTCCTGGATCCCTCTGGGATCCCATGGCAGCTCCTGATGGCCTGGAGCTGCAGTGCCATGCAGTGCCCAGATGTGCTGGAGCCCCCCAGATCTGCTGGAAAGTCCCCCCCAGCTACCTTCCAGCTGAAAAAGTCAAATAATCAGCTTTGCATCCCATCCAGCAGATACTGCCCCATTCTCCCATCCTTTGCCATTTCCAAGCATTTTGCTGGTTTTGTCATCAGACAGCAATAGTGTAAAGAATTAGGGTTAATGGTTCTTACAGCAAACTGCTTTTGAAAGAAATATTGAAGAATCTGAGAGTTTGTGTGATTTGGACCATGCTTAGGAAGTGAAAAATAAAGTCTGCTGCTGAGAACAACTGCCTGTTTTTCAGAAATCATCTATTTCTTTCTCATTACTTGTTTAGAGTCTATTTCTTTCTCATTACTTGTTTAGAGTATTGTGATGCTGTGCAGCCTTTAAAAGTATTCTTTGCATATTTTGTCCAACTGTAACTCACTTTAATGTTTATCTATTTTCTAATAATACTTAGCACAAGAGGTGCCCTTTCCTTTTTTTTTTTTTTTTTCCTCAGGATGTACTGTCTTTTTCTTTTCTTTTTCTCCCCTTCCAGTAAGGAAAACATCATTTCCTCCATTGCAAATGAGTAATGGTGATGCAGGTCGGTTCAGACTTTTATATTGCCACTTGTTTACATAAAAGTGATCTGTTCTTCAGAAAATCTGTAATTTTCATGGGAACTGTGCATTAATATTAAACTCACTCTGTTCACAGCACAGGAAGGTATTTTCCCTCTTTTTCCTAAGGTTGGAAATCACAGGGATTTTTTCTGCTGTCCCTCTATTTGCTAGAAAATTGGTTTTGCTGCTGAGGTCCTTCAGTGCCCGTGTGGCTGCTGCATTGCATGTTCCACCCCTGGCCCCTTCTCCCTGCCAAACTTCAGATTTCTTTGGTCTTGATCTTTGCTATTTCTGAAGCAAATCCCTGAAACTTTTTCCCCCCCTTGTCTTCTTCTGCCTTGCTATTATTTCCCCCCTTCATAAAAATAAATTGCAGAGCTGATCTGGCTGTTGGATATCTGCCCAACTATTGTGCCATACCAAGGAATAAAATTTCCAACCCTTCGTGCCTGTTCTTACAGCTCAGCTGGCTGCCTGCTTAGATTTTTCATTGTAGGGCCCTTTTAGAGCAGATTTAGAATGGTTTTATCAAGTGATGAGGGAGTTAAGTTCTGTGTTTTGTAATGCAAGAATAAATGTTTTCAAATAGTAACATCTTGTAGTGAATAAAATGATGCTCCCAGTCACTGGATGGTTTTTCTTTGGCAGTGGGAGACGTGGATTTGTTGGTTGGTATTTTCTAGGTAAGAATAAGTAATGGCTTCTTCCCATGAACTCAGTAATATTTTAATTTTGGTGATTCAGTCTTTAATATAAATACAGTAAAGTGACAGGATTCATGCCCTTAATATTTAAGGCTTTTAGTCATCCTTAGAATTAATTCTGGTTTCAGCAGAAGCATTTATTATTGAAGAAAACACAGAGTCAGATATTTAATTACTCGGATTTCTTTTTTTAACACATTTTGGGAACATCTGTGGATTCTAATGAAGCCAGTGAGGATCCCAGACCCTAAAAACTGCCTAAATTTTTACAGTAACATGGGAGGAGGGGATGGATTAGTGTGCAGGGCAGGGTGCCGTGAAGATTCTTGGCATATATTTTCAGATGACTTACTGTATTTTTAGCTGGTGGGTATGTGTGGTGTCATTCATTTTAGGCAGTAAGACCATCCATTTATTCTATACTGCTCAAATTTTGGGTTTTCTGTAAAATACAGTGGAGTTTTCTTGTGGGGCTGATGTAGAGCTGATTCTCAGCTGTGAAAGAAATACTTATGCTGATTATCTTTGCTTCACTGTTTTCTTTAGATTTCAAGAGGTTGTGCTTAACATTTCAAAATTAGTTAGAGGACTCCTTTCAGACTGCTAAATTATACCTACCAGAAGGCTGCAAAGCGAGCTCTGCGTGCCTGCCTCAACTTAGCTGCTCTTGATGGCACTGCAAATAAATTATATATGTAAGCAAATTATTTTGAAAGCAGTAGTTTTTAAATTGGGACAAGGCTCCTCTGTGTGTTCATACATCTCGTGCTGTAGCTGGTTAACAGGTGAATTTGAACCTCTTCCAAATTTGGTGTCAAATTTTCAGACAAGCACAATGTACAAATTCTCCTTTCTACCCTTTACAAAGAGGAAGGAAGGGGGGAAAAAACCACCCAAATCTATTTCAGTACTTTCTCAGAAGTTTACTTGTATAAATTTCTCTTTTTCTATGAAACTATACTTTAAAATTCTTGAGGAATGCTCGAATAATTGTGCTTTTTTAGTGAATCCTCTAGATTATTGAGAAGGATCTGTCTGAACTATTATAGAATACTTATTTTAAAATGATTAAATAATTTTTTAAAAAATATTAAATAAAAATATTAAATAAAATATTTAAGAAAATAATAATATAAATATTAAATAAGATATTAAATAAAATATTTAAAATAATAAAGTATGTAACAAATGGCAGCTCAAAACTGTGAATCATCTTAATATATATTTTAACCAACATGGGATTAGCAGATGCTTTTGCAGGTTTATGCAGGGTGGCATTTATGGCAACATCAGTGAAGCTTTTCCCTCACCCTCCGTTCTCTCCAATGTCTGTCCTGACCTGAGAGCCCAGCTCTGCTTCACACAACGAACACAGACAGCTCCAGCATTAAGAATTTTGCCTTCTAGTCAGTTCTTTTGTTCTCTGTGGTCTTGTAATTACATTTTCTTAGATGCAGTTCTCTCCACTGTTGCGGTGCAGAGGAGTTTCAAGGCAGGGAGCTGTGCCTGTGCTGCAGCTCCTGCGAGCTAAACTAAGAGGAGAAAAATCTCTTATCTTTTTCCGTTATCTCTGCTTACCTCACTTTTTTGGGGGTTGGTTGCCACCTTAGGAGCACGTTGCTGCCAAATGAATCTAGTGAAAATCATAGAAATAGTGCTCGAGGGGTGACTTGTTTCACTTGTAAATGGAAATATTCCGCTGTACTCTAAGGGTCCTGTTTTGTTCCAGATAAACCAGCACACGGTATCAAATTAACTCCATTGTTCTTAGAGTGCACTTTATTACAGATATTCTGACTTGAGTGCGTTCTTATGGGTTTTGTTAAAATGAAGGATTAATTTGTGTGCATTAAATAATCCAAAGTGAGTGTTGGCCTCTGTTGATACTCCGGGAGCTGCGAGTTCTGGTGTGCTCAGATCCCCTGGGAGCCAGGCTGCTCAAGTGGGCAGAACCTGCTCATGGGCTTTGTGTCTGACCCCCCTAAATGAGCAGCAAGGTGGCTGCCCTTGAGCCATCCCCTGAACGTCCTGGGCTAATCTAAGTGGCATCCTGGAGAGTTCTGCTGCAGCATTCAAGGCAGCAGCACAAACTGATGTGACTGATGGTATTTGTGGATTATATCAACATCAGTGGATTATCTGCAGCAGCAGGAGGAGGAGGACTGGAAACAAGGATGAATAACATACTAAACAACTAACTAAAAGTGCCTAATGAGCAGGAAAAGCAGGAGAATTACAGACTGTAAGCTTCAGAGTTGTTGTACACTTGACATCCTTTTGGTAATTTCTCTGAGAAAGACTGGGAGAACCTAATGCAGGGATGGCAGCAAATATTAGGCAATTTTCTGGAGAACAGAAATAGTTTTAAGCAGGGAGTTGAAGTATTTGTTACAGCTGGGTTTAATTAACAGAAGGTGAGTTGGGTTTACCGTTGGGGGTGGTAACGTCAGGCACAGCTCTTTATATCTTGCAAATGAAGAATTTCTGAGCAATGTAATTTGTTTCAGCAAGAATTGGTTTGCTCAAGAGTTTTACTGGTAGCCAAAGGGAGTGAATATTTACAGGAAAAGGCAGGGGGAGGAGTTTTATCTTATAATCAAACCCCACCACTGTATTAAGAACCAGTTTGCTAAAAGGTGGCATTACTGGACAGCATTGCAGAGAGCTTGAGGTTTTGACTCAAAATAGGTTTGGCAGCAGTGAGTAAGAGCTCTGTGTGTGTGTTTGTCTGCCAAGCACAGCGTTTAAACCATGGCAGCGTGTTTCTTTGTCATTTAGCCCTCTTGCAGAGAGCAGAAAGATTTTAACCAAAAATTACAAGACATTTTGATCCAGAAACTCCCTGCAGCAGCTAAATTGTTGTCTTGCTGTTCATATTTAATGTTATCCTTGGTTCTAGAAATAAGAATTTAAGTGACTTGAGTATCCTGAATACACGTTTCTGACGGGTTCGGTGGAAGGTGTCATTCCAAGAGTAGTTTCTTCCTAAATAAAAAAATAATTCTGTAACTTTCATGTGTGCACTGTTTCTAGGTGTAGTTATCACAGACCTAAATTATTTAAACCATAAAGCAGCATCTTGCAGGAAATTTCTATTCCTATGATTTTTTTTTAACGTATAAATATTTCAAGTCTATGCAAAAGACAAACCTTGTATAAAAATACTAAATCACCCATGAGTAAGAGAAGTTATTAAAGGTAGGCACAGGCTGAGTAATGAAATGGGGACATCAGGTTCCTCAGAATAGCCTGTTACTAAGGGATGCTGAATCCAAGGTAAAACTCCTGTTTCTTCTCATTTCTAGTTTTTTCAAACCTATTTAACTATGACTTGAATATATCCAATCTGATGTTGATGATGGTAGTTACTGTGGATAATGATCAGCTGTTGCAGCAAAAGGATTCACTCAGCTTTTTAATTTAGGAAGCAGAATGCTGATTTTTTTATAAACTTGGCCAGCAAACAGAAACCAAGATGATGGCAGTCTTGGATGTCACTTTATTCTTCTATCTGCTTTCCCAGAGATCAGCAATAGTACTTGGGGATTTAAGTGGTTTGGTCAGCATTACCTTTTTCAGCCTTTATATTTCCATAATAGTTCATAAACCTGCAAATAATGGTCTGCTCTGAGCTGAGCCAAAAATGAGTAATTTCCTTTTTCTCCACAGTACCTCAGAACTAGTCTGCAAGATTCTCCCCAATGGAAGAATGAGACACATAATATACTGGAACCAGGGCTCAGAAGAGAACCAAAATTAAATTCAAATAATCCTAAGAATTACGGTTTGTTTTTTTTCCTACATGTGCAGAGTAGTCCCTTCATCCTTCATCTGCCCAGTTGCCATTTAATAAGCTTTTAGGTGTTTATTAGAATATGTGCCATTACCTTGCATCTGTTCCACTCCAGGAAATTGGCTGTTATCATCTGTTTTCTTCCCAAAATATTGGCTATTCCCTGTATGAGACTCTACCCCCTTAAATATGGTATTAAATGTGGTGTTGATGCAGGCAGAGTCATCTTGTGCCTGTTCTGTTTTCCTGCTGTTGCTGCAAACAAATGTGAAGAATCTTTCCGAAAAGAAAAATCCTCAAGGATCCTTCATTAGGTGTACTCCTGGGAATTGGTAATAGATACTTGAATATCATTCATTTTAGGAGCGGGATTTTGATGCCTATTAAAATCAAGGTGCACGCTAAATATTTACCCTGTTTGTTTGGAAATGTGTGTTCCTTTCATACAGCCTCTCGTGCAGAGGAAATGCACAACTCACCAGAGCGCTGAGCAGCGCTTCGCAGGGATATCAGGGTTTCCACTGAATTGGGACCCTAATTTCCCAATTCCCAAATGATGCTGTGCAGGCCCTTGGCTGGCCTCGTGCAGGAGCAGATGGTACAGCAAGAAGAGCTCGCGAGTTCTGGGGGCCAAGGCTTGCAGCAAGCAGGGGAAAAAAAAAGGAAATGTTAATTTGGGAACTCAAAAAATCCCCTGATAAAGAGAAGGGAGAAATGCCAAAGGGAAGAAACAATAGTGTTGCTCTAAAGTGGTGTTCTAAGCTCAAACCTAGGACGGAAGCTGTCCTGATCTCATCTGTGCAAAATCTATAAAATCCAATTACTCTGATATCTGGAATTTAAATAACTAGAAACTTTATGTCTAGTCTTGTCTTGCTTTTAGCTTTTTTTTTTACAGTGGGAAAAACTGTCCAAGTCAGTGATAAGGAACCATTTTCTTTGGGGAGGAGTTTGAAACACCACCCAAGAATGATGTCATTCCTGACACTGCTCATATCCTGATTGGAAATCTGCAATGGTGAAAGAAAGCAGTATGTATTAGGAATGCTGCATCTTTATAAACTTACTAGGCATTGTTTTAGGTGTTCTAAAACAAGTCCTGGCATATAGAGCGGCTTACTGGGTTTAGAGAAGACTGATCTACTTTTTACTGGAAAAAAAATCATTACTCAGAGCATCTGGTAAAGTGATAGTGCACGGATTTTAGGCTACAGTGCCTTTTTTTTTAAATGTGATTAGAATGGAAAAGTTATCGAGGTCTTTGCAGGTAAAATCCAACGCCATACTCTAAAATATTAAAGGAGAAAAGACTTGGAAGCATCTGAAAAGGAAGTGGATTGTTAGAGTTGCTTGAGAATTTCTTTTGCTGTCTGTTTAGGTAATCATAATTAAAAAATGCCTGAATGATCTTAATAACACATGATTCAACTGACAAGCACTAATTGCTCTCTATCAGGCCAAGAGAAGATGAATGTTGTCAAGAAAACCACAAGTCAGACAAGCTGATTCTCTTCTAGTCTGACACCATGTTCCCATGTACAAACCAGTTTTTACTGGAGTCTTTCCAACATCAAAAGAAAATCCTTGCCTTCCCATTAATTTTCGTTGCTGGCAGGCTGGAGCTGTTTGTGACGAGTTACTTTCGTTACTATTGCCGGGCTGCTCATGCACAGGGTTGTGCAAAGGCAAAAATGTAAACAGGTTTCTCAACTTCTCCTTATCTTTGTAGTTAAACTGAGCACATTCTTGTACTGAAATATAAAGCATTAGGGATTAAAAAAACCTATTTTTTATTGTCAGAGGAATCCTTTTCTTTTTTTTCTTTGCCCTGCAATGTGCAGTGCACCGGGCCAGGTAGGATAACATTATTTTTCTTCAAAGATCTCCTTTTTCTAAGACAACCTATGCAAATGATGCCGTTGCAGTGAAAAATCCCAGTTTTGTATAGCAGATGTTATCTGGCAGGATTTCCTGCTAGGTGATGTGTATCTAGTGCCATTTTTTTCTTTTGTTTTAGAGATGCCTTTTTTGTCTGTGCTCTAGTCAAATGAAAAACTTGTCCTTTTTGCTTGACTTTCCTATAGTTCTTGATTTAGATACAAGCAGTAGGAGATATTCCACACTGTTTCATACTTTCCATTTATATTTGGACATGGGTTGCTACATGGTGGTGTGAGGGTATGGGTCACTGGGGCAACCATCTACCAGATAAATCTAGTGACCTTTCTTGTAAACAGGGCTTAAAAACAGTGCCTGCTTTGAATGAAGTAAATTCTGACTTAGTCACTCCAGTGTTAATTATGAAGGGAGATCATGTTATGTTTTAATGTAGGTGTGAGACTCTTAAAAAAAAAAAAAAAAGAAAGAAAAACCAAGAAACCCTGGGATCTTTCTGTAAACAGAATATCTCCTTTAACCAGATATTTTAAGTTGGATCATTAAACTTCTCCCCAGAGCTCAGTAGTGCCAATTCGTCTTTTAATTAGTTTTTCTGAGGAAGAGGGATATTGACTTGGTTGTGAATTCACCCTGCTCTCTGGAAGGACTTTAACTCTATCCACTTTCTGGTTTTATGGAGAAGAACGGAAATCAGCTCCTTAAAACTTCACTGTAATTCTCAAACTTCAGTTCTTAAACAGCACTGTCAATTATCAACCTTTGGAATACTTCCCTGCCAAATTTGAGGACTGGTTTAACTATATGATGGCCACCTTTAGCAAATCTTAAAAGGCCTTTGTGCAGGTCGAAACTGGGAATTGTCACTCAAATTTGGCACTTAAAACAGAGTACCCTGTCAGCATCTTGGTGCCAAACCTGGTATTGAACCAGAGTGTAATGTCCTTTTCCTTACCAGATTTCTTTGCTGGTGACAAACCCCTTGCTGAAGGGTAATGTTGAAGTGCAGAGGGGGAGATGGTGACGAACGTGTGAAGGGAGCACTGAGCATTCCTGACTTGTTTTCCAGCAAGTCCCAGTCCCCCCCTATTTACAGGGTCACCCTTACAGTTGTTCCCCAGTGCTTGGCTCACTGACAGCAGAAACAAGTAAATAAATCACAGTAGAGAGGCAAGACCATGAGCTGACAGTGGGTTGATTTGTCATTTCAAATCTCCTGAAAACAAAAAAGTACCTGTGCTTCTGTGTCAAAACTATTATCAAATCTATCTGAAATTATAATAATCTCTGACAGTTTAACAACATCATGGGTTATAAAAAGCATCACAGTAAGTTCCTTTTCTCAATTTTTGCACGTGATGGGGGAACAGCAAATTCCCTTTTTCCTCAGATGGTGCCCAGTGCTGCTGGTGCTGCACACCCAGGGATGAGGGGACCTTTTTAAATTGGAGGGCAGAGCCCTGTGCTGTCAGCTGGGGTTGAGATCCTTTCAGGGCAGCAACAGGAGAGGATTTGTTTGTTCCTACTTCAGAGTTTTCTGCAGAAAATAATGAGAACCCTAGAGTCTGTCCTGAAATGACAAAATTCTTTGCTTCTGTAGAAAAGTGAACAACTATTTAAAAAAGGAAGAGGGGGGAGGAGGAGGGATTATCATGGAGACTGTAACTGTGTTACCTGAAAAGCACCAGCCGCTCGTGGGGTCTTCTGAAAATAGCTGTGATCAAATCTAGTTTTAATTTTTCACAGTGGTTAAGATAGGATAATTCTGGCATGTATTTGAGTAAAATATATTTAAAATAATGCTCCTGCACCTTCTGCTGTACAGAACAGAGCAGTGTTGGGGTATCTGTAAAGTCAGAGTTCTTATATTTTGTGATGGTAATTCTTAGCAGTGGAATATTTAAGAACTAATTTGGGAGTTTATTCCTGGACTTTCCAGAAAGTCCATCCCCCTTGATATTTGTCCTAAAGGCAGGTATCAAGCTGCTCCTAGAAGATCTCCCCAGTGGGCTCTGCTGAGCTGAGCAGTGGCTGTCCCCAGTCACAGCCATGTGGAGGTGCTGGCAGCTCTGGGACGTGTCAGTGACACAGTGTCCCTGCACTGGGGCTGCTGCTGTGTCCCTCTGCCAGGACAGCTGCTCAGCAGCCCTGCAGGTGCTGAGGTGTCAGCATGTACCTTTGGTGCATCATCTGGGTATGATGAGTGTGTTCTTTGGCAGGGCACAGGCAGCCAGGAGCGTGCCAAGCAGAGATAAGCAGTGCCATCTAGGGTTGAGCCTGGCCAGGAGCTCATCCTCAGAGCCCTGGCTGAGCACTCAGCCCCAGCCCAGAGCTGGAAGGTGGCCAAGGGCAGAGTGTGTCGTTACTCACACAGAAATAAGGTTTTCTTTAGATGATGATATGCATTTTAAAAGTACTGAACAGCACGCCCTGAATCTTAGCAAGAACTTCTAATCCTCTTGTTATATCCAAAATACATACCTGTGCCAGGGAGACTTAGGGTTGTTTTTGCTGGGTCTGTGATGTTCTGTGAAGTCTGGGGTGTTCCGTGGTGTGTAGGGAGGGGATGAAGCATTTGGGTTGTTCTTTAGAGCCAGAGGATGTTACCTTCAGGCTGCTGCGTGTGGGAGAACTTCTGCTTGAGGA
Organism: Motacilla alba alba; assembly: GCF_015832195.1. Lineage (NCBI taxonomy): Eukaryota > Metazoa > Chordata > Aves > Passeriformes > Motacillidae > Motacilla > Motacilla alba. The sequence continues at coordinate 6,498,430 of NC_052034.1, read as the reverse complement.
AAAGTTACTGCATGGATTTGAAGAGCAATAAAGGAATTTGCTATGGTTGAGCAGGCCTACCCACACCAGATGAGTTGCCCAGAAGTCACTGAGTATCCTGTCTGGGTCTTGATGGCACTGCAAACCTTATCTTTTCAGAGGTGAGATTGGAATTAAAAATTTCATCCCTTCCATGGGGCAACACGTTTGAAGTTCAGAGCAGCAGAGTCCTCTCACAGCACGTTCATGTTTACGCCATGCAGCTCCATTCCTCCTGCTTGCAGCTGAGGCATTCCTTAGGGGCAAAGTCTGTGGAAAAGTCAGCTGCAGAACTGACCCAGGAGGGAAAAAAATTTGTTTTACAGATGAGGTTTGTGTGTAGCTTTGGGGGAACTCATTAAGCTTGCCAGCAGATGCTCTGGTCCTGTCAGAACCATCCAGAAAGGCCTTGTGGTTTAGGCTTTGGATTGCAGTTTTCCACTAACACCCACATTATTTTAGGGTAAGGAACTGAGGAAGGTGCCAATGTTGGAGTCCTGTCCTGTCCTTCTGTGCCCAAAGTGCCCAGGCTGGGCCCACACTGCAGTTGTGGTGCTTGCTGGGGACACTTGGGCACAGGCTTTGGGCGCAGCCACGGAGAGCAAAGCCAGCCCTGCTCCCTGCAATCCCTGTGCACCCACAAAGCACTGCCTTTCTTCAGCCACACTCAGGAGCCACTTCCCATCTGCTGGGGGTGCCTGTGGGCAGGCTCAGGTTGGCATTAATTTTCAGCAATGTTTAACTTCAAATGGCTCTACCTTACAACACTAAAATCATACTTTAGTGGACAGAAACAACTTAGTTGCCAAAATGCTGAGCGGTCTGTGCCACCTCCTGTTGCCAAATTGTAGCAGGATGTACAATGCTCTGTGGATTTTATTTTTTTTTCTTCTACTGGGAGTTTTTTCTGGGTGGAAAACCCTCACTATGGTGAAGGAATGTAAGGAGTTTATGTGAGGAGAGGGGCTGGAGGAACAGAGCCACATCTGTCAAGTGCAGCTTGTGCTCTGCAATTCTTGTGAATTCTGTGGGCTTAAAGGGCCCCTTCTGACCCATGTACCCAACCTTTGTTCAACTTTCAGTTCATACTGAAAATTATTCATTTTCCAAGGAATTTACTTGCCTTTTGGTTGTGTACTTTAGCCAGGGGGTTTGACAGTGAGCTCAACCTACTTAAAAGGTAATTATTTTAGAGATGCCCTCCACCCCACCCCAAAGCAGCAAGCGTGGTTTGCCTTGGCATTCCAGATCCCTGCTTCTTCCTGTTGGAATCTCTCTATTTGCTAGCTTCAGGCTTGCTGATTTCCTTATTTAATTTTTTAACCCTTTGGTTTTTTTCCCCCTAAAAAGAACTGGTATAAACTTCTTCAGCGTGTTCTTTCTTGGCTCTTCTGATCAAATGACTAAAGGCTGGAGTGGGAAGAATGTCTGGCCTTTGAGTCTGTGATCTGCTGATTCATAGATAAATATCCTATAAAATACATAGTTGAGCTGCTCTAAGTTTAGGGCTGAATATTCTTTCATGATCTGTTTGGGAAAGAAGCCACAACTTGAGTCAGACTTTCCAGTTCAGTATGCCTTGGTTCCAGTAGGATTAAGTTCATCAGCCTGCCTGAAGTCCTGGTTCTTGCTCCTGTGTGCTGAACTCATCCAAGTGCCCTTGCCCTGTTTGGAGAGCCAGGTGAGCCAGCCTTGATATCCCCCTGGCAAAGCTGCATCACTGTGGGCCTCAAATAGAAATATTTGTGATCCTGGAGCATCATCCTTGCAGGGGCCCAATTAAATAAATTAGGCCTGGATTCAAAGTATTAAAAAGAAAAATCTGGTTATCAAACTGTTCAGGAGCATGACAGAGAAAAGCCCAAAAGCTTTTTTCCCCCTCTTTTTTTCCCTGCCCCCAAAAGGGAAGTTTGGAGAGGAACTGGTCTGTGTAAGTGTTTAGTTTTTCTGTGGTGAAGAAAATAAATGTTTTCTGTGAAATTTACACTTGTGGGGAAAGAGAAAAAAGAGATGAGTGCTGAACACAGTGATATGTGGTCCTTGCTTGGTTTTTTGTGGAAAAAATAATTATGTAGCAAAATAAATTATGTACAGTCTAAGAAGCACTTGTTTTCTTTCTTGATCTTGTTAAAGCATTTCTTAACACAATGGCTTTTTTTCTCAAGTATTAGCATTAATTACTGAAAATGTTAATAGGTTTTGTGGATTGTACAAGTGGGAAGACTAGCAACAACCTGATATTTCAAAAGAAAATAATATTCCATCCTCTAGATTCAAAGATAATTCAGGAAAGTAATAAAAGCTTGTGAAATCATATGGAAGAAAGCTTTATGTCACTTCACTCCTTCATCAGATAGAAAGCAAATACCTCATTTCATTGGCCAGAACTCCGTGTCTTGGAAATGACCCTCAATGTTTTCTTTTGCAAGTCCCTGATTTTCATGGATTTCAGTGGTGTCTTCCCTCCCCTCCTGGAGCAGCAATCTCCCACCCTCTGAGTCTTGGGCATTCTGGCTCTCGGGGCTGCTGCTTCCTGCAGTCAGCGTGCACCAACCATCACTCTGTAAATCACACACTGCAGGGCTTCATTAAAAATTGGGAGAACCGTCTTATGACTGGGCTGATGATCTCATTTTATCCATACATGGTACTTATTAAATAAATACCTTTGAAGCATAGGAAACCGTCTGGGAACTGACTTGTGTTTCTTCCTCTGCTCTGTTATCTTAATTTGATTGGGAGGACAGAAGTCCTGAAAATATTTTCTAAGGGAAATATACATTGGAAATAAAGCAGTGCTATTCTTAGCTCTCTTTGCAAACTTCCTACTTTTTTTAAACTTTTTTTTTTTCCCCTTGTGACTTTGCTGTTCTTCAGGTGCTTTAACTGTGTATGTACCCTGATTTCCCCTGAGGGGAGGATTCGGTGAAGTCCTGAGCACGTTTCAGACCCGACTCCAAGGCAATAGGAGGTTTTCCAAGAACTAATTCTGGTTTCTGTGAGAGTCTTTGTCAGCACATTTTTTTCTGTAATGAAATGGTGAATAAACCCAGGTATTTTTGGTAACAGTGGGACGCCACACCTCCAGGGAGCCCTTCCTTTGAGGATGGGTGTGCTTGGAGACTCGGGAGTTGCACATCTTGTGCATATTTGTGCTTCAGTCATTGGGAAGTGTTTGTGCCAGCAGGCCAGGACAGAAGCTCTGGGGAGTGAGCTCTTATTGTTTCACCAGGAAGAATACCCAGCCTCTCACCTTCTGGGGTTGTTAACTGGTTAGCTGGAAGTCAGAGCCATGAAACCTTGACTGAAGGTGTCGTCTCCTTGGGTTTGGGTTCCTTTGGAGGCATCTAGAGGAGGGATCCTACCATTGTGGGCACATTGGATGGGAGGAATCTGCAGCAGGATGCTCGATGTCCTGCCTGAGAAGGGCCTGTCACCCCCACTGTGTCTCTGTCCTAGCAGAGATTGGGGCTCCTCACACATGAAGTTCCCCCATCATGATCTCTCAGTGCTGTACCAACTTTGCAATGAAAATGCCCCTTCTGAACATCCCAAAGAATGATTTTGGCTGTTCCTCCTTAGTTCTGACCTCCCAATTCAGACTGTGCCACCCTTTGCTGTAGCAGAGTGTTGCTTGCAGCGTGACACGAGCTCTTAGTTGCCAGGCCTTGTAGAAGGCTCCTGTGTTAGTAAAGTCAACAAATGCTTTGCACAAGGATGTAGCTACTCATCTAAGCCTTAATTTTTACCTATTGGTGTTGTTACCTGTGCAAAATTTGACAGAGGGAGCAGCAGCTGGAAAACTCCTGATGAAGAAGAGGAGGAACCAACCACCCCGCATTTAGCCCAGCATTGCTGCACATTGTGTTCTGGACTTCCCAAATTGGATTGAACGTTTTGATTGAAAAGATTGTCAGCACTATGCAAATGAGAGGGAGAAGTGAAAGTGCATCTCGTGCAAGTAATTCCTATGTAGATAATTTGCCATAAAAATTTATATTGCAGTCCTTAAAACCTTCAGAGATTTATTCTGTCTAGGGAAAGGTGATTTATATGGTATTAAAACACTTTTTATGTTCCAGTCCTTTAGATTTAATGTTTATTGCCTATAAAAATGAAATCTTCCTGTGGATATTTAAAAGTTTTGGTACTGTGTGAAATATATATTCAGCTTAGAATCTGAAATGCTTTAGAGATGCAGTAAATAAGTGATGGAGTGTTACCTCAGGTTCACCAGCCTCGGCAGTCCAGCCTTACTCCAGGGCTGAATCCATTATGTAGGTGGCATTCTGCTTACCTTAGACATATGGTAAAGGAGAGCATGTAATGGCAGAAGTAATGTGTAATTTTGTCATTCTGTTTTGACTGACTATTTAGGGCACTTTGTATATTTGGTTTTTTTGACTGATGTGCGTAGTCAGTATAAAAATGCAGTAGCTTTATTCCTTACCCACAAAGGGCTGGATTAAAGCACAAGATTAGGGCACACTGCAGGAGTGTCAAAAGGAGGAAAGGCATTTTGCATCATTTCTCTAAATATCCTCTACCCGTGGCAGTGGGGGAGCAGGACCGGCAGTGCAGGGCACTGCAGTCCCTGTGGGGAGATGAGCAAGGAGTCTATTTCTCATCTAGTTGTTGGTGATTTTTGCTGTCTCTGTTATTGTCTGGGCAGAGACACAGAAGAAGCTGTGCTGCTTTGAAAGCCCAATTCCCAACCTCACCCTCTCCCCTTTTATCATGGACAGTTTTCTAAAGCATAATCTATCTGCCTGGAAATGTGTCAAATACGAAGCATGGAGGATAGAGCAGCAGATCCAGTGAGGCTTTACACAAAAATAGGAAAGTGTGTGTAGGTGTTTGTTTTGCCTTGTAGCTTCTGTAATGGTGGTGCCCTGGAGAAGTAGCTGAGGTAACATGCTTTGCTCCTTCCCAAACATTTCCCAGCGTTTCAGGGTCCATCCCACAGCAAACCTGAGCCAGATCAACCCTGAACAGTGTCCTGCTGAGTGCTGAGGGAGATTGAGGAGGGGCTGGCAAGTCCTTTGGGGATTTTTTGTCTGCAGGTGCAGGTGGATGGCTGCACATGGAGCACGAAGATTAAAGATTGATTTACGGTCACGTAACTCGTACACCCAGAGATGATGCTGAGGAATCACCAGCACTGCTGTGTTTACATCAAACAGCAGCCAGCTATCCCTCCCCAAATTGCTGTTTTCTAGCAGGAATGTAACATTCCTGTGGGTGCCTGGCCGGATTCCCGTGGAGCCCCAAGCCCTGGTCCCCAGTTCTCACACCTCTGCCTCCTCCCCGTGTGGGAAGGGATGGGATGCAACTGGGATGTCGCAACGCCAGGCAGCCAAGGGGATGGCAGCAGTTCAAGAGGAACTCTGGTGAAACTTCCCAGGGCTGTAACTGTCTGTGCCCTGGCACCTGAAAGCCAAGGAAGTGTTGGAGTGGCAGCAGAAGTCAGGGATGTAAATGCAGCACTTGATGCTGCATGTTCAGCAAAGGTGTTTTGTTTGGTGTTTAGAGGCAAAGCCAAGCAGGTGTCCTCAGGTCTAAGGTGAGGCTCCTCTCAGAATGGGATAGACAACACAACAGACCAAAGAAATACCAGAATAAAACCTTTATTTAGAAAATACACAGGCAACCAACCAACCTCCCAACAAAACCAAACACACCCCTCCCCTCCATTTCTATTCTGGTCTGCAGAAGAACTTTGGGAAGGCAGGATCATGTTCTAAATGTCTTTTTTCTAGGTGTTGTGAAAGAAGTGTTTATAGGGTTGAGAAATATGATTTAGCTAAACTTAAGTGAAAAACTATAGCTGAAGAAATACTCAGGCATTAGCTGGTGGTTGTTGGTTTTAGTTTACATCTGTAACCCGAGGTGACTGCTGCATTTCAGGCTTTCTCTTCCCCCAGTGCTGGTTCTGTGGATCCAGAGAGTTTTCTGCAAGGTGTTCTCAGTCATCTGCTTTGGATACCTGTCCATAATGCAAAACTTAAATTCTCACATTTTTTGTGTACTGAAATCTGAAAATCCTTAAGAGGTTTTAGCCTCTCTGGGCTGCTGCTGTTAGAGCAGATGTCTACAGATGTCTTTGTGTAGAAAAAAATTACTCTTTTATTTAGATTATCCTTTGTACTTATCACCCAGATTCACTGCCAAAACCCAGCTCTGGTGGTCTGATAATTCCATGGTTTTGTGGAGTTTCATATTTGTTCACTTGCTGCTTTTGCAATAAGCTTAGTAGCTACATGTACACCCAGAAATGAGTTTTCTTTTAAATACATAGATGTTCTTTAGCTACATCTTTTTTTTCATCTTTTCCTAATCATGAAGGATCTAAACTGAGCAAGAAAGAAAATCAGTTTCAAAGTGAAACCTCTGTTGTTTGATACAATGTGTAGCATGTTGTGTCATCTCAAAAAAGGCATTTTTGGATCGGTTTCATATTGTCAGGCCTGGGGCTTTACAGTGTTCCATGGGTTTTCTCAGCAGAAGTGTTTGCTGGCATTTGGATGAGGGTGTCCAACCTCTTGTCTGCATATTTGAAAGCTAAAATTTGGCTTCTCTTCAAGAGTGTCTAGATAAGTGATGGAGGTACTAGAGGCAGTGAATCTGAGAGAGCAGCTCAGAGGTAATCCAGCTATTTATTTGTGGTTTGCTGAAAAAGCACATGGGGATGGAGAATGGCAGCAGCAACTTCAGGCTCTTCACTAAAAACCTGCAGTTTGTAAAATTCAGTACTGGTTTGGAGTCAGAAATGTGTTTCTGATTAAATACATAATATAAATAGGAAATTGTTCATGAGGACCTGACTTCTGTTCCTAAAGGACTCTGATAATCCTAGAATCATAAAACAGTTGGGTTGGAAGGCACCTTGGAGATCATCTACTTGGTTTCAGCCACAGCAAAAGAGAGGGGAGGTATTTCCATTTCATCAGGAAGTGGTGCTCTTTATTTCAGTTTTCATACAGGATAGAGAGATGTGTGTGTATTTATATATGGACTGGAAATTGCTGTATGACAGAGTGCCTGGCAAAGACACAAACATAAATGATTTCTTGGTAACGAGATCACTTGTGTCCCTGGTACATCATCTACCTCCCCAAACTGATGGGAAGCAAAAATTACTGTATTGGAGATAACTGTATTTGTAGTTTCTTTCTGAGCGTGGGGAGGGAATGAAGTAATCTGTTCCATCAGCTTGTAAAACGGAGCTAATTAACAGACAATCAGCACTGATTGAGACAGCTGCATTCTTTACTGCGGGATTGTAAACACAGAGTCTTCACAGAATTGTTTTTACTGCCCTAAAGTGCAAGAAATTGAAATTGTATTTGATAGCCAAAATTAAGGACTTTTTAGTGCCAGTGTATCATAGCGAGGTTGACAGTGCCACTGCAGCTAAATCTGTTGTTTTCATTCTGGGGTGATTTGTTACAGTGAATAGTGGAGGAATTCTGTAAATTATCACCAAACATTTTTTTTGCCTTTAAAAAAAGTGTTTTAGCTGTCCTGTCTACCTTAGTTGTGATCATGGAGCAAGTAGATATTGGCTGTCCATGGCTTGGTGCCTCCTTGGAGGCATCTCCTGATTGGAAATGCCAGATTTGCAGTGTTTAAAACCTATTTTATAAATACCTTTCTTAATGCATCACTTCTGGAAGGCCTTTAAATATTTCCTGATGTACAGTTTAGGGTATGCTATTAGAAATGTTGGTTTAAAAACAGTCAGTCCATGTTAAAAATACAGAGAATAGTCCTTGTGGCTCTGAACCAGCACCATTATTAGCATGAAGCATGTTAGTTTTTGTTAAATGCAGTTCTGGCTGCTGCCAGCTCCAATCCAGCCTCCTTGTGACTGTACATCAGCTAATTTTACTTCATGAGTCAATTCTGCTATTTTCCTTTTCATGTCACAGAAAATGAGCTTAACTAAGTACTGCAATATGTTGTTGGGAAACACCTAGAAAAGGCATTCTGCATTCCACCGCCTCTGCCTCTTGATTTCACTTCAGTGTGAAGTGGGCTTGGTATCTATTTATGCTGGACTGTAGTCATCCATATTAAACATAAAAAGCTGTAAAAAAATCTCTGAAAGGCTTGAAAATCTGGTCTTCTCTTTAATTGTCCAAAAGATGTCACATTTGCTATTGGCATTAAATGCCAGATAGACCTTTCTCATCGTGTGTTGTCATGCCAAACTGAGTCAATGTTTGGGATTTAGATCAGAAAGGATCCTAAGATGCCTAAATGGGACTTTTTAGTAGTAGGAAAAGCCTAAATAAAGAAATTGTTGCTTTCTTGTTTCCTATTTATATCTATAATTTTTAGAAAACATCCACCAATTGCATTCACAGACAACTTCTCGAAAAAAGCTGGTTTTTTCCCATCATGGGAAACTGCCTAAACCTTACAGAGTGCCCAGAAAGTCAACAAACTCAGACCAAGGGAGGAAGCATGTTAGTCAGGAGTCAAGGACCGTTCCCTGGAAACCCTCTGCCAAATACTCTTCCTGCTTAAATTGTTTATCAAACAGCAATTTCATTTGGCAGTAATTTTCTTCTGATCTTGTTTTTGTTACTACTGATTTCTTAACACAAGTTCCCCATCCAGCTTCCTCCGTGTCCCTGTCCTGTGCCTACTGCTCCGTGGGGCTGCTGAGCAGGAGCAAAGACCTCCAGTGAAGGAAAAAAATCAGAATTTAAATGTGTCCTGGTCCAGCAGTAAAAGAGGAGGTGAAATTGGGCCTGCTAGAAGGAAAGATTTCCATTAGATATTTTATAGGTTTTCCCTAGTGCACATGCCTGTGGTTTAGGATTTTAAACTTATAACAACAAGAAATTCCAAGTTATGCCTAGCCCCATCTTTCCAAACCATATTTGTCATGGTAGGATAGTTTATTCACCCATTATCCCATTTCTGCAATGCCCAAAAACATGAAAAGGGAGCAAAACACGAGGTGATCAGTTCAAGTCCGTGGTAATTTTTTCCCATCCCTGAAGGAATTACTTTATTGAAATGTGGTTTTAAAAGTATTTTTAGGTTGCTTTTTCAGTGTGTATTTATACTTTTGTTGGTAAATATTTTATATCCCAATGTTAGGAAACAGCTGAAGTAGCTTTGAGATTGGAAATTGCATTTGTAGACTGAAGGATTATTGAGTGGTGGCTGGGATGGACTCAGTCTGTAATGGTTAACCTTGTTTAAAAAATTAAAATTAATAACACATTTAATAAAATTAAAATAGTAAATTTTTTTTCTAGAAGACAGCATGGTTAGGAGTTGGGAGAAGTTGACTAAAAGCTGAGCAATAAATTAATTTTCATTTAGAATAAAAATAAAAAAGCTTGAGTTTGTTTATTTTTTTCTTTTTCAAACAGCAAGTTCCCACAACTCACACTGAAACACACCTGTATGTGTATATATATTATTGATTTATTGGTGGCAACCTGCATAGCAAGTTACAAATCCTGGTCTGTGTTACAGGACGTGTCTTGCTTAAAGCCTGGTCATGCTTCATTTACCAGCTCAGCTCAGGCTGGAAACCAGAGTAACTCAATCCTTTAAATGATGTAACAGAGCTTAGTTAAAGAGTTGAACTTTCTGATACTTAAACCACTCCTTTAAGACTGGGTTTTACTTTGATCTGGGGTCAAAAGAATTATTTAATGTAGCTCATGAATCTGATCTTTCTTGGAAGTAAGACATTTGCTGAAGGTGTGTTATTACAAAATGGCAGAATAATCTCCTTCCTCCTGAGCATGGGCTGCTGCATTTAGGCTTCAGACAAATGGCAAGAGTATTGCAATCAGTAGTTTGTACCTGTTCCTCAGTTAATTGCCTTTTATTTATATGTTTTTCCAATTTAAGGGCCAAAACTCTTTTTAAAATCGTCTGCCAAAAATTTCATTTGTGGCCCATGGGTGCTGTGCTCCTCCTGTGTGGTTTGCTGGGATCAGGAGCACAGTGAAGGTGTTTTGTGGCCCATGGGTGCTGTGCTCCTCCTGTTCTGTTTGCTGGGATCAGGAGCACAGTGAAGGTGTTTTGTGGCCCATGGGTGCTGTGCTCCTCCTGTTCTGTTTGCTGGGATCAGGAGCACAGTGAAGGTGTTTTGTGGCCCATGGGTGCTGTGCTCCTCCTGTTCTGTTGGTTTGCTGGGATCAGGAGCACAGTGAAGGTGTATTTTGGCCCATGGGTGCTGTGCTCCTCCTTTCCCGTTTGCTGGGATGAGGAGCACAGTGAAGGTGTTTTATGGTTCATGGGTGCTGTGCTCCTCCTGTTCTGTTTGCTGGGATCAGGAGCACAGTGAAGGTGTTTTGTGGCCCATGGGTGCTGTGCTCCTCCTGTTCTGTTTGCTGGGATCAGGAGCACAGTGAAGGTGTTTTGTGGCCCATGGGTGCTGTGCTCCTCCTGTGTGGTTTGCTGGGATCAGGAGCACAGTGAAGGTGTTTTATGGTTCATGGGTGCTGTGCTCCTCCTGTTCTGTTTGTTTGCTGGGATGAGGAGCACAGTGAAGGTGTTTTATGGCCCATGGGTGCTGTGCTCCTCCTGTTCTGTTTGCTGGGATCAGGAGCACAGTGAAGGGGTTTTATGGCCCATGGGTGCTGTGCTCCTCCTGTTCTGTTTGCTGGGATCAGGAGCACAGTGAAGGGGTTTTATGGCCCATGGGTGCTGTGCTCCTCCTGTGTGGTTTGCTGGGATCAGGAGCACAGTGAAGGTGTTTTATGGCCCATGGGTGCTGTGCTCCTCCTGTGTGGTTTGCTGGGATCAGGAGCACAGTGAAGGTGTTTTGTGGCCCATGGGTGCTGTGCTCCTCCTGTTTGTTTGCTGGGATGAGGAGCACAGTGAAGGTGTTTTGTGGCTCATGGGTGCTGTGCTCCTCCTGTTTGTTTGCTGGGATCACAAACGTGGTGGAGCTGTCTGTTCTCCCTCAGTGTCCTTCTCCATTCCCTGTGTGTGTGGAGGGCTGAGGAGGGGACAGGGGACATTGCTCCTGCCCCTGCTGGCTGTGACAAGTGGAATGGATGGGAAGGGCAGCCTGGCCTGCTGGGACCCAGCATCTCCAGACTGGTTTTCGTGTTCTCTGTGGCCACTGCAGCCACGGGGTAATTGGCTGCTGTGGTGTGGTCAGGCCTATGGTCAGGATGGCCGCTGGCTTTGTGCTTTGGTCAGCCTCTGATCAACCAGCAAGATAGGAGCTCAAACAGATGGACTTGGCACTGGGTCTTGCCCAGGCAAGGGCTGTGCAAGCAGCAGTGAGTTTTTCCTTTGGTTTCCCATAATTGATTTAATTTGGCAGAAGAAGATGCAGTTTGAATCCCCACCACCCTGTAGCTGCCCTCAAAGTCACAAATATTAAGCTAAGGCTTTTTCTTTTTTTTTTTTTTTGTTTCTTTCACAGTGATGAACCAGCATGTACATGATGAACTTAATTTTAGCTGTAGAAAGCCAGCACAGGGCAGTTGAGCAGGTGTTCACAGGGTTGTATTGTGATTTTACACCACAGCCAGTGCATGGTGGGTGAGCAGATTGCTCCAAGCTGGAGCAGCCCTCACCACTTCCCACTGTCCCCTTGCTAGATCCATCTGAAATCCTCCTTTCTGGGGAGCCTCACTGCAGCAACACTTAAATTAACTCATTACTTTTTGGTTTTTTTCAGTTGTGGGTATTGAAGCAACGGGTCTGAACTTTTGTTTTTAGGCGTGTGAAATGGTGGTGTGGGAAGGGGGTGAAGCTGTAGGCAGCTCCCTGCTGGGACGGGAGCCGTGGCTGGCTGGGGATGTGCTGTGCTTGCAAAACCAAGGGAGCCCTCTCCCCAGCAAACACGCACTTTTCAGGAAGTTTATGTCCTTCCAAAGTGTGATGAACTGCAATGCAGAATCAAGCAGAGTGTTAAGGAACTGTGGAGTGGCTTTGCTGACAGATTCTCTGCTGGATATTGAGCCCCAGCTGTGGGTCTTTGGTGGTTTCGCTCTGTGGAGCTGCTGGGGGAAGGCTGGGAAAGGAGCAGGCTGGGGGATGCAGAGAGCAGGGAGTGCTGCTGCCCCTGGGAAAATCCACCCTCCAGGTGGGATTTAGCTCACCCAGTGCTCGAGGTGAGTGGTGCTGCTGTAGGGCTGAGGTGAGGGTGGACCTGCTGGGAACAAAGGGATTAGTGATGCTCTGGGGTAGAAAATGAGCAACAGGAGGAGGAGAGAAGCTTTGGGGTGAAGGTTGAGGGTGCTGTGAATGAAGCCTGAGCCTTATTTCTGGAGAGAGGGCAGAGCACATCACTCACCTGGTGCCCCTGTGAGCAGGGCTTGAGACTCTCGTGCCTGGCACTTGTGCAGCCATTCTGCACCTGGGCTTGAGGAGGATGGAAAGGGAGTAAATAATGCAGGAAGAAGGAAAACTGCCTTTGAAACAAATAGGCAATATTTCATTATTTTCTTGAGTGAGAGAAAAGGCCTGTTCAGTACAGACCTTTGGCATTGGATAGCCTCCAGTTCTTTGCATTTTCTAAAAAGTTTTGAATTCAAGGTGTAGAAGAAAAGACAGGAATAATCATCTTGGCTCTGGCACTGCCAAGCTTTCCCCCTCACAGTGCATTTGTTGCTGGCATCAGTATCTGTGTGGCTTCTTTCTGCTGATTGCAGCTCCTTTTGAAAAGCCAGTGCTACCTTTCCCCTCTTGCAAGATAGTTTGATAGGCTCTGCCTGCATTGTGGCACTGGCTGTTCTTGTGAGCAGACAAAGCCACAACACCCTTTCTTTTTACTTTTTCCTTTTGGTTTTGGTTTTTTGTTGGGTTTTTTGTTTGTTTGTTTGTTTTGGTTTTGGGGTTTTTTTGTTTGTTTTTAGTAGCCTGCTAATTAAGATAATTTTATTGATGGCTCCATTGGCACCTCTGTTCTTGCACTCTTTTTTCTATGCAGTGGCCACCACACACGTTGACTCCCTGTCCCTAAAGTATTGCGTAGAGCCCTCAATTTGTTCCAGTTAAAGCTTGCTTAAAAACTTACTTGGAGTCAAATTACTTCAGTATGCGGAATAAAATGCGTTTATTGAAATTTTCTAACTAATTTTGTGTGTGAAAGGTACTTGCATCAGTTTGCCAAGTGGCAAAATGCTTCCTAAGAAATGTGTTTTAATGCTTGTGGGTTTTTACTATTTTTTTCTTTCCTCTGGGAGTGTAAATTACAGGTATTCTGCTCTTTGTTATTTGTTCAGCAGTCACTGTTGAGTTGTAAGATGGGATCGTGGTTCTTGAGATGTTGTGCTCTTGTTGAACTGTCTGGTCTTTCCTTCTGCTTGTTTTAGAAAGGGCCTTTACAGCAAGGCTGGCACCAGCTCTGCTCACAGAATCCTTACAATGTTTTACCTTTCTAAGCACTTTCAGCTTAGAACTGGGCTGCCCTTTTACAGTCAAAACAGAGATTAATAAAAATTCCCAGTGTCAGCTCTGTGGTTGCTCCCCCAGTCATAATTTAGAGCTTTATCAGGTGAACATGGCTTTGTTTTTCCAGAGTAACACACCAAGCTGCAAAGCAGTTTATAATTTCTGAAATATTTTGAAATACTTGTATAATTGGTACATTGACTTCTGGACAGGTGCAAACGATGGGGTTTTGAGACTGAAGGGTGAATTGCCTCATGGAGCAGTCAGGGAAAGGTAAAATTTCCCCAGGACAAGTAGACTGTGAGTGTGCAGAGTTGTGCCAGATGCTTCTACACTGGTGTCATCCTGGCACCAGGAAATTTTCCTTTAATAGGAAATTAAAAATTGCAAAAAGCTACCTTGAGAGCTTTGATAGATCTGACAAATGCACTCCTGTGAGAGGATGAAAACAGAAATGAAACTTCTGAAAATTCCTTTCAGTAGCAGATTATCAGTAGACTGGGGAACTGATTGAACTGGTGATAAAAGGAAATACCTTAAGTACACAGAAACAGGATTTCAGGGGAAGTGGTTAATGCTACATTTACTGGTAGAAAATTCCTAATCTACATGAACTTGTGGTTTGTGTTGGTCCTTGTCATAGGTAAAATGAGTTTATGGTGAATCCCAGAATCATTAACGTTGGAAAAGACCTCTGAGATCATCAAATCCAACTTGTGACTGATCTCTACCTTGACAACTAAACCAGAGCACTGAGTGCCACATCCAGTTGTTTCTAGAACCTTTCCAGGGTTGGGGACTCCACCACCTCCCTGGGCAGCCCATTCCAATGCTTGACCACCTTTTCTATGAAAAAATTCTTTTTGGTGTCCTGTAATCTCTGCAGCCATGCTTAAGGCTTTCAAAGGCACAGCTTGGGCTTTGCATCCATGTCTGGAAGCCAACCTGGAATAATCAGTTTGTCTTAAAGTTGTGATATGTGTTTCTTGCTCCACTGTAGGAGCTTTGTGGTAAATGCAGCAAGGATTAAACATTTACATATGGGAGAATTACAAAAGTTTGGGATACAGTTATGTCACAGTACTTATAGATGGTTATTACAGGTTTTTGTCACTCCTTCCATGTGGGCCATGGCAATACTGGTTCAAAGCAGAGACTGAGGCCTAGTTCTGGTTGTTGGAGCAGCTTTTGGGGGAATTGGGATGCTGAAGTGTGGTGGTTTTTGGTTGTGAAATGCCCATGGCAGGGCAGTCCCAGTAACTGTTAGATGTGGGTGAGGGAACAGAAACTTCATAAACAGCCAAGCAAGTTCAATTTCTTTCTGAAATTTCAATTTCTTTCTTTTCCTAAGTGACTAATTTTTAGGACTCAACTTTGAGAGCAGTCACTCAGCAGCTCCCAGGTCTCAGGCATGGAAGAGCTGACTTGAATCTTCTTATTATGGGAAGGAAAGGCCTTGTTGTGTTTAACTGGTCAGTGGTGCAGACCTGCTGCTGGGTGATTATCAAAGTATGCATCTGGTAGGCAAAGACATGTCAGCAGTAAAGGAAAACAGCCTTGAAACTCGCCTGCAGTGAGCCTGAAGTTTCATAATTACTTGGGGTCAAGCTAATTGCAGGCTGGTGCCAAAAGGGGGATTCCACAGTGCCCTGACTCCAGCTGTGCTCTCCCACCTCCCTGCTGTAATGGTGCCACTCCTCGTGGGCACAGCTGGCCCTGGACAGGGAGCTGGCTCAGTGCAGAAGGTAGGAAGGGAAGGGTGAGATGTTTCCAGCAGGCTCCCTGTGCTCTGGTGGGTGCCATGCAGCCGCGTCACCCTGGGGTGACAGAGGCAGGATGAGCAGGGACTCCAACAGGGTCTGGAAATACCTGAGTTAAGAGGACATAAATTCACTCCAAGGTGATTGTTGTTACACTGGATAGTGGATTGACCCTCCTAGTTTTAGATGTTTTATTTCTATACTGCCTGAAAGAAAGCCTTTAATGTTTGTTTTCTGGGGACTGTTTCTAATGACTCCCACACTTAGGAGCATAAGACTTTCTTGTCTCTTCTCCTCCCACTGCCTCCCTCCCACCCCCAGTAAATTTGTTGAAATGGGTCAAAGTAGAAACCCTGGAGAGAGTTCTTTAGTTATCTCTGAACTGTGCCTGCCCTAAATCGATGGGACTTTGGGGCAGGGGGAGGGATAATGGTCTTGCTTGTTCTCTCAAGATGTGCTCCAAGCAGTGGCTCCCTTTCTGCAGGTGACTCTTTTGGGCCAGAAAGTTCATTAGCCAGTGTCAAATCAGTGGAACTGAAGCTTCCAGGCTTTGAATCCTTTCCACAGCCAGGTCACTGCTGCAACACCTTTGAGCCCTGGTTTTTGTTTGCTTTTCATTGGAGCCCTTTTGATTTCAAAGGGAAGGATGAAGGATGATACTGAGACATGGGCTCCTATTTTTTGACTCTCCAACACACTTCTCTCTGTGCAGAATTATGTCTCCTTTTACTTGTTATCTACTTAGAGAGTGATTGCAAGGCTTGGGGAAGTGTTTATGTCTGAGTGTTGCAATGTACTCGGGTCTGAAATATTGATGTTACTACTATTTGCTCCTTAAAATGAGCTTGCTTGCAGAAATAATGCATTGGCCACGTTAAATTTTTCTTTAAGACTGGGCTATCTCATAAGATTAAATCACAAAAGTATGAAAAATCTGCCATTAGTCCTTGTGGGTTGTAATGCTGTATCTATTATTAGGTTTAAATAAATGAAACTTGCATTGTACACTGTTCAGATCAAGTAAGGAAGAAAAGATTAGCAATTTTCCAAACAGTTTTGATTTGGGTTTTATTAACTATGACATGGCTTGAAGGTTTAATACCTTCTTTTGTATCAGATCATGGGGTTAGATACCTGCTGCTCCTCAGCTGGAATTGCATCTCACACTCTCAGTTGCTCATCAGTGCAAGATGTGGAGCTCCAGCCCCCAGAATCAGGCAGCTCAGAGCAGTGGTGTGCTGGCACCTCTCCTTGGTGATATCTGTGCCTGATGTGTCACAGGAGGAAATGTTTTGTGGGGAGGAATGATCAGACCTGTCCCAGATGGAATTCAGAATGCAATGGGAAGAAGCCTGGTGTAAGTGTGCCATGGCACTGGTATCAATCAGGCAGTGAGGTGAGAAAGTCCTTTGTCATTTGCTACCTGACTCTTCATGGTAGCACAAAATATGGAATCGATTTATTTTTTAATCAGTTCTTTTTGTTTCTTCTCTCTAAACGTGGAAGCACAGGTCTTTAAAATCTTGCTTTTCCATTGCTCAGGTTCCTTGCTAGGGATTGATACTGGAAACCAAAGCCCTTGGTTCTTTGCTCCACTGAAATTCCCTCTTACTTCATGATTTGTGTTTTCTTTGCTTGGCTCTAAATGTGTGCTTCCTTTTTAAATATAGTTTTCCAAGTTTCTGGCCGTACCAGATTGTTTATATTTTTTAAAAGCCTTCTGCTTAGCCGTTATATTGCTCTTTATAGTTCTGCTTAACCACATTGGTTTCTGTTGCTCTTTTTTCTTGCATAAACTTAGCTGGGATGAATTTCAAATGTGGTTTATCCAACTGTTAAGTATTTCCCACTTTTCTGCAATAGATTTCACATATGTTACAGAATTCCAAACCAAGATCTGGTGGACATATTGCCCTGTTTCTTTACCCAAAGTCAGATATAGAAGGATTTTTAAGCATTTCAGTGACAATATTTAGGTCACTGGTTCCAGCATGCTGCTTGGCTTCAAATCCATTTGTCCCATTGAGCTGGTTTCCAAGGATTAGGATAACTATGGTCCATACATTTATTAAAAAAAAAAATCTTAATTTTGTGCTCATAAACCTAAAGGGAAAAAAATATTGGTCCTCTTGAGTTGAGAACTCAAAAGGTTTTTTATTTTCCATCCAGAGGTCAAACTATGGAGTTCCATAAGACACATGTGCATCCATCCAGGATTTACCCATTCAAAAATGTATGTAAAATTAGGAATTAGGCTTTTCAGGGTATTTAGATGGTAGTATTTGTATCTAGTAACAAGTCAGCAACTTGACCACCTATTTGGGGTCAGTGTGACCTGACAGGAGGTTCCAGGCTTCTGCTTCTGGTCCCTTACAGGTGGTTGAGTTATGAACAAATTCCAGAAGTGTGGCAAATTTCTGGTATAAAATTGGAGAATAATAGGAGTTTTGCAGGCAGGTTGGAGGCACCTTGGCAGAGGCATGAGGTGAAGGTAGTCTTGCTCTAGTTGTTCTCACTTTTCATGAAGTTTTCTCATAGCCAGGTTTTTCTCTTTTCTGAATTAATAAGAGGATAAAACAGTGCCAAATTTCTTTTATGAATTCTTAATTCTCCCAGTGACCTGGGGAACAATGTCTGTAGCTGAAGGGAGAGGTTTGCCTTTATTTTTTTGTATTATGTGGAAATATTGCAGAAGAGGCACCAAGGGACACAGAAGATTGAGTGCTGTTGGTTTATGCACTGATAAGTGACCCGTTCAATCTATTATGGTGACATTTGGAGGCACAGCACTGAGTGGAGGAATTGGGATGGGGATAAAACACTTGGAAAAAGCTGGAAAACAGTGGGAGCTGTGCTTCAGCTCAGTAGAAACTGTTGGAAGATACTCTGGCATTCATCAGGTGCTAAAAAAAGATATGTTTTGAAGAAGAAATGGATATACTTGCTAATAACCTTGGAGGAGCAGATTCCAGAAAGATAATTTTGTATTCAAATAAGGCAAGACTTAAATGGAAGAGAGCACTGCAGTGGCAGTATGGAAATATATACAGCATGTCATAGGGAATTAAGAGTAACTGAGGTGTAACCAGTCCAGATTCAAGTATAAGGTTAACCAATATTTGAATTAATAAATTTTTATTATAGGATAACTCAAAATGGGGAAAACCAGTATCTTTAAAAAGAGCAGGCAGGTGAAAATAAACCTGGTTTGAATATGACCAAGATGTGTAATCTTCACTGGATGTGGGAATTTATTAGGAGGTGTGGATTGTGTGCCATTGCTCCTGTCCTCTGTGATGCTGGGGTGGAGCCATGAATAGTTTTGAGGAAAATGGTGATGTTTTGGTTGCAAGATGGAACCAAAAGGCTGTAGCCCTTCATTTGCAGTTATTCGGTAGGTCAGATCTCTGGAAGCCTGGTGCTTGTTCTGTGCTGCTCCCTAACCCTTCCATCTCCATATTCCCAATAACATGATGTATATATGAGGGCTTTTGGGGTTTTTTTTATTTCTGTGATGAACAAAGCTGTGACTGAATTTTTTTTTTTCCTTCTTTTTTCCCCTTTTTTTTTTTTTGGTGGTTTTTTTTTTTTTTTGGTGGGTTTTTTGGCTTTGTTTTGTTTTGTTTTGTTTATTTTGTTTACATTTCTTTACAGAGGGAGCTCGATACCACAGCAACAATATTGGCGAACCGGCAAGATGAAAGTGAGCAGTCCAGGAAAAAACTTATTGAGCAAAGTCGTGAGTTCAAGAAAAACACTCCAGAGGTAAGGAGAAAAGCTCTCCCAGTCTTCTGCTCTAGTAGGTGGTCTTAGGCATGTGGAAGTGATGATCTCTTCTTAATGGTTTATTTCTATAATTTTCTTGTATGTATTGCCAGGTCCTTATCTGCCTATCTCTGATGTTTTCCTCACCAGGGAGCTTTTGCATTCTGTAAATACTGAAATGTGGATTGATGATTTTAGAGGAAGCATTGACACTGGCCTTCAAACAGGCTTGCTCTAAATTATATAATAATATAAAACCTGGAGAATTGCAAACAAAATTCTTCACCAATCCAAACTCTCAGGGCACTTGGATGTAGAAAGTGACATTTTGCTGCCTAAATAAATCTATATCAAGGGCATAACTTCAAAGATGCTCATTTTCCCATCAAAAATCAAATGAAGTTTCACTGTTGATTTCACTGGAAACACAACAAGGTCAGGGCTGAGCCAAACTCCCCTGGGAGGATGTGCATGGAGCACAGGTGTGGGGTAAAACTTGGGGGGTAAAACCAGTGGGGAAACTGGGGAAGGTGAATATGGTGTGTGAGAAGCTGGGAGTGTTTAAACTCCTCATGTGCAGTCACCTCGAACCCAAGATCATCTCGCTTGGTTCCCTGCAGAAAGCAGAGCAGTGCTCAGGGCTGGCTGGCTCTCTGTTTGTTTTGTGGATTTGGGTATTTTTCCCCCTGCTGATTGCCAGCAATCTGTTCATCCAGGAATGTTGTGGCATTTCAAAGCCAGTTCCAGATAACTGATATGCCAGCACCGACTCCTTCCAAGGCTCTTCCTGGGAGGGGAGCAGCAGGCAGCTCTCCTAACCCTCAGTGCTGCTTCTCCAGCAGCAGATGCTGCTCTGCACCCTGGGGATGCTGACCCACGCAGGGGGGAGCAGGAGGCACTCCTGGGGAAGAGGCAGTGTTGTTTCTCTGGTGCCCTGAGGAGGGTCTGTGGGGCAGAAATCAGTTCTCTTTGAAGAAGAGAGAATTTGGGGAGTGCAGCTTTGAAGGAGCAGGACCTTTTAAAAGGTGTAAAAGAATTTGAAGAGTGAGTTCAGGAGCTGTGAGAGGGTCAGCTTATTCCCTTTGCAAACTACTGGGGAGAGAAGTGAAAGAATATGGAGAGCATAGGAAATTGTAGAGAATCCAGAAAATATATGGAATTCTGGGGCCACATTTTCAATTGTTTGCTGAAAGCTTAAGTTCATACTAAAAAACCTAACTTGTTTCCTGCTGCCTTCCTTTTTTTCCTGTAAGTAAAATGACAAATTCATTGTAGCTGCCAGTTCCCAACTGATGGCATGTTACAGGTTTCAGGAGGATTTCATGAAGCCAGTTTGTTTTCTTTGGAGGAGAAGAGGAGCAACAGACAAAAACCCCCAAGACCCTACACTTTTAAAGGGCATTGTGAGAACACCTTGGTAGCTCAGTGGGAGAGGCAAACAGATCCTCTTGTAATTACTTCTAAGATATATAGTGGGAAATTATATGCAATTAGTCCTTTCCAGTAAGGAGGATACAGAAGTGAAATCATTGGATGGAAAGGTTTTAACTATTATTTTACAAAATACAATTCTGCAGCCTCTGTTCTCTTCCAGAATACACGAGTTTTATTTATTCAAGGACTGCATTCAAAACAATACTCTGAACATCCCCAGTGTTTGAGGAAATTGGGATCTCTGCTAGGTTCTACATCCTCATCTTTGTCCTGGGACCCCTATGAAACCACATTTCCTTTAGAACCTTGCATGAATTTCTTTTGGTTCTTTCTCAGTCTGCCTTCTCTGCCATGGTGCTCTTCTGCAGCTTTGTTTCTGAAGAGCAACTTCTGCTTCCTCTGACAGAGAATGAAAAAGGGATCAAAGAACTAGAAGGAAGCATCTGAACTGTAGGAATAGGCAGCTGTAGCCAGCCTGAGATGTAGATTTTGTCCCCAGGGGTGTGGAGGGAGCTCAGATGGGGAAGGTCTGTCCTGTCCAAGGGATTTGCTGTGGTAGATGGGGTTGTCCAGCTGGAAAACTGCACTGGATTTCCTCCTCACACAAAGCTTACAGCTTGTGCAGTGCGTGCTCGCCTTCAGTTGTTTCTTGCACTCCCAAAAAGCAGGGAGCTCCGTGAACACTTCTCAGAACTTCAGCAGTTTTGGGAGGCAGTTGGAAATCAGGAGGAGGGATCAGTAACTGCAGCTTTGTCTGGAAACCTCCCCAGGATGAGAAACATCCTTGAGGTGGACAGGGAATGCACAGGGGGACACTGGCATCTCCAAACGGATACATTTAAGTTCCTAAAACATCCAACGTGCTCTTTCTCATAACAAAAAAGTTCTGTGGGAGAAAACCAGCCTGGATGCAGAGTGTTCTTCAGAGAGATAAATAACCCAGTGTACAGCTCAATTTCAATTTCCACCATGAAGTGACAACTTTCTTGGCATTAAAAGAAGAAACAAAGCCACAAAGATGGAATTGTTAAATGTAACAATCTGTTTCAGAATTGTACTTTCCATTTTGTGTTTCACCCTGCCTGCATCCCTGTCAGTGCAGCCCTGGTTTAGGCTGTGCCAGCATCTCTTTTCCCCTTCCTTTGCCAGTCCCACCATAAATCAGGAGACAAGTGAGCATTGCCTTGACTTTCCTATTCATTGCTGCCTCTAGACTTTCCATAATATCCCCTTGAAAGTTATCTCCTGTGCAGCAGAAAAGGATTCCAAAAATTCCTAATGAGGTTGAGGATACTTCTGTTTCTTCTTACTTTAAAAGTTGTGACAGATCTTTTTGGGTCATTTCTGCCTTCTTTGCAAATTATCAAATTGCTGCAAAAGCAATACAATGTTTTCATGTTTGGAGGAATGTCCCTAGGGCTTTTGGTATTTAAAAATGTTAAAATACTATTTCTGTCTTGGCATACTGGGAGATGACTCTGGGAAGAAGGATCTCATGTTTGGGAACTTTACGTGAACAGAAAATTCAGCAGGGATTGTGCAGAAACTTTCAGAAGGGTTCTTAACCTGTTATTGCAAAAATACTCTTTACCTCCTCACACCTTTTAGGAGGTCATGTCAGACCTGCTGCTCATAGATGTTTTAGAGTATTTTCAGTCTCAATTTGGTTCCCCCTGAAAAGCTACTGTGGAAGGCTGAGTCTGGTCAGGAGATTACTTGAAACATCAATTTTACATGACTGTTACTTGGAAGACATCTCAAAATATATCATGTGAATTGCCAGCCTACATCAGATGATTATTTTCTCACAGTGACAAATCCTGAACTGTTGTGACCAACTGTGGTATTTCTGGGGTATTTTAACCTCTGTGAAATTCTTCTTTTACTTAATCCTGTCCTCATATGTCAATTCTGGTGTGAATAACAGAATGTTTGAATGGCCATCTTTGAGAATTGGGGATTTTTAGTCTCTAAATAATTCCAGGTGCACAGGTTAATCATTTTTGGCATGAAGTGTAGATAGTTCCTAATGTTGTTGTTGTTCCTTGCTTTTTTTTAAACCCAGTATCTTAGTTCAGTAACCACTTTTTGCTTACCTATTTCTGTTTTAAACATTGAAAAGCTTATCTAATACTTTCACTTTTAAGCCTGTTTAACCTGCAACTCTCCATAGCTTTTCTCTAGGATTTGGCCAGGTAATATGGAGCTGTGGGGTTATCACCAGGCTCACCTCAGCCAGGGGTCACAAGACAGAAGCCCAGCCTGGGGGACCTGGGTCAGCTGCTTTTGGGAAATGAAATAAGCAACTACTTTTGTACTGGGAGATGATGAGCTCTGCAAAATGAGGCAGATGTGAGGTGCCTGCATAGAGGCCAGAATTAGACAGGAGCTTGCCCTGTTGCTGTGGGCCCTGGTTTTTATCCTGATGTAAAATAATAAATTGGATGGGTGATTCCTCCCTGGTTTTGCCCTTTGCAATTTCTGGGCTGTAAATGAACTGAACTGGTGAGACCGAGAAAGTCAAGATTACCTTTAAATGCCCAAATTCCCCCCTGAATCCTGTAAAGCAGATTAAAGGTTCAGTGGGCAGAGTTATGGAGGGACGTGGGAGAACCTCTAAGCACAGAAACATAAATTCTCAAACAAAGATGCTCTGGAAAATGGAATAAGGGAAAGTGCTAGAAAACAAAATAACACCTGAACACTGACTGGGTGGAGGGGGCAGCCTGCTGACCCAAGCCCTTGGTTCATCTCAAATAAATGACATTTACCTGCTTATGTCAAAGCTGTTTTCAATCAGTGTCACCCAAACCATCCCCATCCTGCTCCATCACAGTTCTGCAGTGCCCCAAATAGAAAGAAAGATGCCTGTAAAATCTTCTGTTACACAAGTAATGCTTTTATTCTTCATGTTGTGTGTCAAGGTGATGCAAATCTTTAAGATCCAGAAGCTTTAAAAAAAACAAAACATTATAATTGTAAGTCATAAGGAACAAAAAGAAATTAAGACAGTTATTATGGAAGGGCTCCATTTTTCAAAGTGCAAAATTCTTAAATTCTTTGTCTCCAGTGTTTCTGGACTGTTGTATTGAAATAGCCAGTCTCTACAGCAAAATAGAATATAATTAAGAGTAAAAAAATTAAATAATTCTGCTGCTTGAATTAGTTCTTGAAATGAGAGCAGGATTTTCAGAATTGTGGGTAATGTTGATTCCCAGAGACTTTGCTCAGTCAACTTTGGTCTAGTCTGTGTGACAAAGTGGAAATGATAACAAAATCTACTGAAAACACACAGTCTGTCTGAGGATAATTGATGTTCTCAGTGTCTGTGTACAGAGGGGTGAATATTGATTTGCTGCCATCTACAGCTGGGTTGTTCCACTCCTTTTATTGTTTTCTTTTTTCCTTCCCCCCCTCCTTTTTCCTTCTCCCACTCTCCTCCTCTTTTTCCTCTCTTCTTCCCTCTTTATTCTTTTTTTTCCCTTTCCCTCCCAGTTTTCTCTTTTTTTCCCCCTTTGATGAACACCTCTTCTTTAGGATAATATTTAGGTGCCATGTCCTACCTTCCCACATTTTTATTTTTAAGAGCTTTGTTTGCCAGGCAAATTATTTTTATGATAATTTCTACTACATGGGCTTGGTATTTCAAAAGCTAAATGGAGAAGTATATTATTACTATGATGTGACTCTTCCAGAAAAGTAATAAAATCTATCTCCATATCTTTAAATGTGATCTAAACACCAGTCTTGTGGAGTCAGAGGGGTTAAATCAGGTCTAACCTTATCCTGGATGGATTATTTAATACATATTTCACTTTAGCATAATCTCTTTGTTCACAGGAAACCATCAGACAGTGTTTCACATCAGTGTTTCTAACATCTATTTCTATATTATGATCTCTTGCTGCCTTTTTATTGGAAGTGAGAGGACACTAAAACAATTATAATTCACAGTTGTATTTCTCTAGGATTCTCCTAAAACTGACCTCCATTCCTACCATACTCAGTAAACTTCATTAATTAATTTTTTTAAATAATTGTCTTTATTGTCTTAACTTGTGCTGTTCCCAGCAGGGCAGGGTGGCAGCAGGATCTGTGCCATTTATTTGGGAATAACAGAGCTTGAGAAAGTCCTTTTAGCAAATGAGGGCATATTTTGGGGATTATTGCTATGTAGGATTTCATAGTTCGTGATTTTCAAACTCCATTTGGAAAGGTCTGAAGCCCAGGAAAGGAGTTCCCCTGACCTGCAGAAGTCAGGATTGTGTGGTGTGGTTTAGGCAGAGAAGTTTAATTTAAAGCATGTTTCTGAAAACACATGACCTAGTCCACTTTGAGTTCCTCTTCCTCTCTCCATTTGCTTTCAAGATACCATTAAATCAATTTTCTACAACACATTTACCTCAAAAGTATTTTTGTAAATCTGAAAATACATAGGCAATTTTCAAGAGCTCCAAAAAGACTCGAGAGGGGGACACATCTGATGCAACCAAACTCATTAGAGCAGCTGAACAAATTAATTCCTCTGAAGTCACTTGCTGTTAGTAATGTAGATTTCTTTCATTTGAGCATTTTCCTGTTGAGCATTCTTGAGAGCTGAGGAATTCACTTTCCTTCTCCCAGCCTTGGCCGCAGGTTGTGGATTTTGTAATGCCAAGGGTGCAGCATTTTCCATTGCAGAAAAGGAGAAAAGGGGATATTTGGGGTATTACTGTGGTTTACAAAGGGACACACTTGTAAGCAAATATTTACAAGTTAATCTCTCTTGTTAAGCCTTTGATGCTGCAGTGAGGTTCTGCTGTCACTGAGGCTGAAAGAAGGCAAAGCAAACAGTTTGTTTTTCCCTGCTTGTGCTTGCCTGTGCTTGAACCTTGCAGGGCTGACCCAGTTGGAAAGTGGCCAGAGCAGGGGAGGCTTGGGGGTGAGGGCTGAAAGAGGAGAACCTTTTCAAGGTCACAACTCAAGGAAAAAAAAACGGAGTCTGACAGAGCATTTGTCATCCTTCCTCCTGCAGGATGGTTGGACTTTATGGGGTGTGCATTAAGTTATAACGTGATTTATTGATGTATCATTGACTGGCTTTTAAGGGAAAATATTGTCATTTTGTTAGCTGAAATAACTGAGATTTTTCTCACTGTGGTACCAACAATTACCAGCCATTCTTGCTTTCTATTTTATGGCAAGCTAAGTATAAAACTTGGAATTTGTATGGAGATCACTCACAAAATGACTCTGAAGTTCAGTTCCTAAATTTCCTCTGAACAATAATAAGTCAATAAGTTGACTTATTTTCAAGAGTTATAAAAATAGTTTGACTCATTTTCAATAGTTTGACTCATTTTCAATAGTTTGACTCATTTTCAAGAGTTATAAAGACAACAGACATCAATATCCCTGCTCTTCCTTCCTATGTGTATTTACCAAGCGAAGAAATAATGAAACATCTTCAATTAGTATTTTGCCTCTTTTATTTTGGCTGTAAGCCTCAGCTCATCTGCACCACCTCAAAGTGACTCAGGTGTAATTAAAGGAACATGTTGTTCTCATTAAAATCACAATATTGTCACAAATAACTCTTTTAACAGGAGTTGCCAGTTAGGAGAGATTCTTGTTGCTCTGACAGTGGATAAGTGAATAGTTGGATGTGCTTGAAAGAAAAGCAGAAACTATTAATATGGGGAGTAAAAATACTCACAAACCAAATCCCCAGAGTACAAATGATAGTTTGAAGCTTTTCTATTAAACACCCTCCCAAATGCCCCAGTTTCTGCAGGGCCACTCTGTTGTTGTCAGTTTTGGATGAAGTTGATTTTTAAGGGGAGAAATGTCTGTAAAATGCTCTTAAAACCTATTTTCTTCCAGGAATTTTGCGTGTGTTTTGCTTGCTTAAAACAAAAAAATGCTTCCTGGTAACAATTTTAAAGTAAATTAAATGACAGATGAGAATTAGAGCAGTTGAGAGTCATTTTTATTTTGGAATTCTTTTTGCATTAACACATCTGCAGTGTTGATGAATATATGGAAAAATGAAATTGTGCTTCTATCCTGCCGTGTCTCCAGTGTGACAATAAATCACCTTTTTTTCCTTTTAAAATGTCTGGCCTTGTAATTTATGTTTGCATAACCCATTACTAAATTCGTAGTAGGTGTTTTAGTTGGCAGGCACAATTCCAGGGGTTCAGTGGACCTATTTTAATACAGAGCTTTTGTTACTGTTCATAATTATGTGTAGAAATATATGTGTTTTCTTAATTATAAAAAACCAGCCTGCTTTAACTTTGGATCTCTTCTCACTTCCTCCACACAAATAGTGCTTTAAAGCTTTGAAAGAATTAGTGCTTTTTTGACTTGAGAAAAGAAATGGATTTACCAGGCCGAGGGGTTTTTTTCCAGTTTTGAAAAAGCAAAACACAAAAAAAAGTAATAAAGTACAAAAAGCAAAGTTGTGATGCATCCCTGGTGCTATTTAGAATTTTGGAGGATTCTTTATATTTTATAGACCAGTTGTAAATATTTAGGGCAGCATCAAGACAGTATGCAAATAAAAGAAGTTTTATTAATAACCATTATCTGGCCTGTGGTAATAAATATGTATGACTCACATAGGAATAAACCCACCCAATAAATATAAAAGCCATACAAAACCATTAACAATTTTTAATGGACTTGCAGATGGAATAATTTAATGCAACTGTAGTTACTCAGGTTCCAGCTCCTGTAACTATTCCTCATCTCCTTGAAAGCTTTCATCTGAAATGCATTGCCACCATTCAGGATTCCACCTTGTCTCTGTTTAAAACCATAAAGCTGTGGTTTCACAATTTTTGAAGCACTAATGCTTATTTATGGCCATAGTTCTGCACTTTTTAAGTACAGAGGTGGTTATTTATCTATTGAACATCCAGTGACTTTTTAAAAAGGAAGTTTTTCTTCAGAAGCAGCAGCAGCACTAGGCCACTGTTGAGCAGGAAGGATGAGGAGTTGGGAACGACCTCTGTGCTGCTCCTGGGGATACCCTGGGACAGATTTCTTCATTCTTGTCACCCAGGGACACTGGGGTTGTGGTTCCCCATCCCTGCAAGTGTCCAAGGTTGGATGGGTTGGAACAGCCTAGACAGTGGAAGGTGTCTCTGTCCCTGTGGAACTGGATGAGCTTTAATGTCCCTTCCAACCCAACCCATGATTCTATCCCATGATTCTATTATTATTACTTATTAAGATGAGAGCTGTTAAAGGACCTAGACTTGAGACACTTCTGCCCCAAAATGGTTTTCTTGTGGTTCTCTGAAATGGAGAAAGCAATGAAAAATGCTCAGTTCATAAATGAAAGCAGTGTGGAATTAGATGTTAGATACAGCACCATCACATCTCATAAAAAACTTCTGCTGGGGTTTTCTATGTGCTTTGTTTCCTACTGGGTAAAACCCAGCAATTTAAAGTATTTTGAAGAATAAGTCAGGTTTGTCAGTGTATGTGTGTGTGTGTGTGTGTGTGTGGGCACCGAGAACCTTTTAATAAAATACTGCAAGAGCAACTTGTGTTGCTGGGCTGAATGCTGATAGATGAGCTGCTCCGAGGAAAACATTCTGCAAACATTCTGCAGGTTCAAAGCTGGTTTTAACCCAAGCCTTTCATCCACTGCGAGAGGGCGCTGGGAGTGCTCTAAAAACGCCCGAAGTGTTAAAGCTCCTGAGTCCTGTTTGTCAGAAGCCATTTGAGCCCAACTCTCCAGCACTTTCTGTGCACTTTGGGGCATGTCCACACCTGCAGTGGAGCTGTGCTAAGGCTGCTGGCGTGGCCGTGGCTCTCAGAGGCAGCTCTGATGCCTTCCTTGGCTGGCAGCAGCGGGCGGCTCCTTTCAAGCTGGCTGGGACTGTGAGCACCAGCTCCCAGTGCCACCTCTCCCAGGCCTTAATCAGACAAATTAACCTGTTGCTGATTATCCCCTTTGCATCCTGCTGATGAGGTGCTGAAGGACTGGGATGGGTCAGTCAGCAACACTCAGGGAAAACAAGAAGCCACAGGTGGGCTTGGGGCTGCAGTCACCTGCCCTGCCTGGCAGGAGCCAGCTTATCCTGCCTCCAGTGCCTGGATGCTTGACTGTCTGGAAACATCATCCCCTGCTCCTTGGGAAGCTCTGTCCATTGAAAGCACATCCACTGCTTTTTGGGAAACTGTCCATTGTCTGTGGGGAGCTATCCACTGCTCCCTGCACAAGCTTTTCAGGGCCTCCCTGGGCTGGGCAGTGCTCAGCTGGAGGAACTGGGATCAGATTCCCAAATCCCTTTTTTTTGCTTTCTAGCAAAACTCAGCCAGGCACTTGGTTCCAGGGAGTGGGCAATGGTCTCAGTGTCAGGCAGTGTGTGTGAGATCAGAAGGAAGATCAGCCAGGTTCACTTCCATTCTGATCAGTCACATTATCACTCACGGGAATGAAACTCAGCTTAAAACCAAGAGCTGGGTGTGAAAAGGAGCTCTCCAGTGTGTGCTACACCTTTAAACCCTGGCATCTTATTGCAAAGTGCACGTGTTGCTGCCCACAGTGCCTTTGGTTCATCCATGCAGGTAAAATGAGGGCAGCAATAAAGAAATGAAGTGCTCCTTTGTTAGGAAAGGGAAGACATTATTAGTCTAAAAAAAGATTCAAACAAAATCAGCTAACTGGTTGAAGTAGTTCTTCAATTAATGCTTGAAAAAGCAATAAGTTTAAAATGTTCTTTCAGTCAGTCACAGGGAAAGGCATATATTAAGCTCACCTGTTGAGAGGATTATCTCTGCTAAACACACTCATTTTACTTGAGACCAAAATAGATCCTTAAAAAATTAATACTGAAATAGGTTTACAGCCGATAGAGAGATTTCCTTCAGACCTGTTTTGTGGTGTGCTCATCTGCTTTTTCAGGAATTTTAAGCATTGAAGGAATGAAGTCAAAGCTGCTGCTTGTCTTTGAAATGGATGCCTCTTTGATAAGCCTCTGATCTCTGTACCCAGAGTTGTAGTAGCAGATTCAAACACTGATTGTAAAATTGGGAGACTAAAATGTAGCCACGACAGCTTCAAACACTCTGTCTCTCTGTCAGATTCAATGCACAGGACATTGCCAGGAGTTAAAACGATGCAAAATTAAAGTAGCCTACTAAATTTACCTGCCATGGAGAATCCACAAAAGAGCTGCCACTTCTAATCCTCCAATTCGTTTCAAATTATTATTTTTTCAAATTGGACTCCCTGATCTCTTCAGCTCAAGCTGTTGTAGAGATTTGAAGAGCTGTCTCTTCTTGTCAGATCACTGGTTTAATAATAATAATATCTTACATTTATATAGTCCTTTTCATCCCTCAGCTTCCCAAAGTGCTTTACAAGCTCTCTATACACAAAATCATGCAAGCACCTCTTGGGTGGCTGCTGCTCATCAGCTGCAGGAGTGTCTGGCAGCTCTTTCCCTCCATCCTCACTCCCTGAAAGCACCAGGGAGGGGTAAAAGACAAGGAGATGATCCCAGTGCATCCCAAGGGAATCAGAACCACTGCTGGGATGTCCTGCCCACCCCAAAACTGGGACACAGTAAAGAACAACCATCACTGTAGTCTTGCTGGTTTGTTTTCTGATGATTTATTTGTTATTTCATTGTACTCACAGTCTGAAAAATCCCTGTATCTGGAATTTGAGGGAGCAAGAGGAGTAACTTTGTAGCACTCCTTTGAAAAATGTACATGGGAAGGTGCAGGTACCTTGAATATAAAGCAGTTATTAAAAAAAAAAAAAAAAGAGTCCAAACCTCTACCCAGATGTTCTTACTCATCTGTTTTTGTTGGAGACTGATGGAGAACTGTTCTGACCTGTCAGCAAGTGCCTTCAATGGTTTCTTTAAACCTCCAGAACCTGGGGATGATGGTGCAGAACAGATTTTTGTCAAATTAGTTCTAACTCTTGAGGTAACGATTCCTGGGAGGGAAGAGGCATTGAAGTGGCATGAGGCTGCTCATTAGTGGAGGAGGCACAAAGTGAGAGCAGCCACTCTGCAGTGGTTCTCCAAGGGAAAATGGCCAAGAACACATTGATGGAGGTTTAGACACAATTAATATAATGAGCTCAGGTTTCTGTAAGCATTGATCTGGCTTATTTTTTTATTTCCTTTAGTACTTCTTGGTTTGGCTTCAAGTGTGCCCTTCCCAAGATTGCTGGTGCTGAAAGGAATATGAAAAATAAACAAAAAAAAATATCAGGGACTGCTAAATTTAAGAGTCCCTGACACATCTGCAGAACATCCTGCTGTGCTGTGCTCATCTGAATTTGGATCATGTCCAACCTCATAACTTTTTCAAATTATCCTGAATTTTGTGTTCTAGATACCATTAGAGACCATTTACTGTGTCCAGATTGATTTCAAATAATCCTGCCTTCTTCCTTACCCCCCTTTGGGGGTGCAGAGGATGCTAATGAGGGAGGCTCCTCTTCTGCCTGGGGGGAAAGGGTTTTACTTCAATGGTTTGGAGCCAGGAAGAGGGAAAGCTGGAGGCCCAGACATGGTCTCAGAGGCCTTAAAAATGTGGAAAAATAGAAAGTGTACATCCACAGACACTAATACTAATGGACACTTATCCTGTCTCTGGCTGTAAATTATTGAGATCCTGCTTCTATCTGGTAATGCAACTTAATCAGAATCAGTTTTACTGCTCTGACCCCATAGGGAACCTTCTAATTTCATTTTATTTTACATTTTGTCGAGTCACTGTGCTAGGAAGCTTTGTATCCAGTCTCCCGGTGACATTTTGAAGTTGCATGCTGTTGTATTTACCCAAAACCACAGGAATCAGGAGGCTGCAGTTCAGTGCCATGGCTTTTTTCTTGCAGTCCTTCAGCTGATGGTCAGTTGAGAGGACACAAGGTGCCCAGCAGTTTGCATTCCTGCACTCTGTTCAGGGCTGGGCTGATTAAAAACACCCCAATGCCATGATTCTGAGCAGAATTCCCCAAGGCAGCCTGCTGCTGGGCTCTGCTGTGCAGAGAAGCTCTCTCTACAGCTCCTGCCTCTTGCAGCCTTCTCATGTTGCAGCTTTTGCTTTTCTCTCTCTAAATACAATGCCTGTGGTGTTGCTCATTGCCTCCTCACAGCCTCAGCGCTCACTTTGGGTTTTTCCAGGCTCCCCATGGGCAGCAACAGCAGCTTTGTACGCAGTAGGAAATTTGGAAATCAGCTGCTTTGCACCCGTGCATGGGGATGAAGGTCAGGTATTGGGGTATCCAGTGGTGACAGAGCATTTTAGAGCTCCCATGGGGGATTTTTCCAAGGCAGTGTGGAACGGTATGAGAGCTCACCTTGCCCACCCAAACGCTGCCAGTAGAAGGTGGCACTCCAGCCATCTCCTGTTCCTCCATGAAGGACAGTCACCAATTTTGTGCTGTGGAAGCTGCAACAGCACTTTCACCTTCATATAATACAGATGACAAGGGGAGGGAGCTGGGAGAGGCTGAAGGGTTGATGAGGCTGAAGCTCCACATCCTTCCTGCTACTGAGGTGGAAGACACAACATCTCTTTGTAGTTTCCAAGGACGTTATTCCCTGCCCAGTGCTGGCAGACCATGGCACGGGTGGTGCCCAAGATGGGGCGTCCATCTCCCACACTGACCACGAGTGAGCGGTGCTCGAGCACCTTCCAGTTCAGCAACTCCCATATTTTTATTCTCTCAGCCTAGTCTAGCAGGCTTCTTAAAAGGGATTACACTCCCAAGCCTGGGATTCAAAGCTGGGTTTAATGAGTTTGATGAGCCTGTGTAGCAGACTTGCAGAGAAGCCTGTCTGTCTAAATAGCATTTTTAATAAATTCCCCCTGCTCCGGAGATTAGCGAGATTAGTGCGGGAGGGCTCCCTCCCCATGGATGGTGCCACATGGAGACAAGCTCCACTGATCACTTAGTGTTTGCCAAAAAGGAGTGTCTTTACACTTAAAATAGTGGCTCTCTGGTGCCAGAGCCCTTTGTCCTGGGTCAGCACTGGGTGTGAGGAGTGCAGGGTGTGAACACCACGCCGTTGGATGCTCAGCTGCATCTCCAGAGCCTTCTACCCTCACCCCATCTGCTGTGGGGGATGCTGCTTGCAGATCTCCCAGAAGTGATAACTTGCTCTAAAAAAACCAAACCCAGCCTTCAGGATTACTTATTAAAGAAAGTAATCTGTGAATTCATGTTGTTTCTTTAAATTTCTGTTGGAATTCTCCAACTGCGAGCTGGCAAAAAGGCACTCAGATGTTCCCTGTGTGCATATTTGCATATAGATATTTAAGTGTATGTACACACAATAAAAGGGGCTCTACTCAAAGATGAAACTGCTGATAGTGTCTTGGAGCAAGTGGGCTACAGAATCCCTCCAATGGCCACTGAATTCTGTCTCAGTAATAGTGTTGGCACATTTTTAGATGTGTGAAGTCTTAGAAAATAGCAACTGATAAGGAATTTTTTAAGTGAGCAGAAACTGGGTAAAATATGTAAGCGTAGATGGCATGGCTTGTGGGGTATTGACTCTTAAAACCTGTTGCTGGTCCAAAATTAAATACTGCTGTTCTGTTTTCCAAATCAGTGTAATTATGGAACAAGGAAAGAAAAGATTTCAGCATACCTTTTAATTTTTTTTTAAATAAAAGATGAAAGAGACAACATATTTTGTCTGTGAGCTTTTGAAATATTAGAAGTATTTTGGGGAGACAGAGTCGTTGGCAGAGTGCATGTTGTTGGACTGCTGTTCAGAAACAGTAGCAGCTTTCAGTGGGTAGGAGCATTTTGATAAATCTGATAACACTCATTTCTGTGACCTTAAAACAGGGATTGTCTAGTCACAAACCTTGGATGAAATATGTGATAACTTTTCCAAAAATCCCTCTATTACTGTAATGATCACTCAGAAAGCACATAGTCACATTCTGTCTCTTTTTTCAAATACCTTCTGCTTTAGAACACAGACAAGAGAGAATTGATATTTTGGGGGATTTGTGGGCATTGTTGTCTGTTTTCTGCACTTCTTTAAATCACACAATCCTTTTAGAGTGTAACCTTTTAAAACACACCCTACTTTATACCTGTACTCATGACCCTGGAAGATGGAGATGGGGAGAGCAACATGAAAAAACAGAAGATAAAATTTGAACACTTTTAAGTTGACTTTTCCCAGTAATAGTTCTTTGATGGTTTGTGTTATTTTCAGATCTGTAAAAGAGGGTGAAAAAGTGGGGATTTTCCCCTGTTGATGCTTGGCATCAGCATCATCTGCAGCATTTAAGGATAAGGAGATATTTAAGTGCCAGCAGCATCTCCAGGTTTCTTTCTTCCCTCAGCAATGATCTGAAGGAAGAGAACAAGGCCCACAAGTCCTGACTTGCTGCTGCCAAATACGAAAGGCTATAATTGAAACTTTGGCATTGGCTGCATGTCCCTTTCATAAGTATTTGCTTTGTACCTTGCAGGATTTAAAAAATTGGAAGTGAAATACAATCAGGTGTAAATGATGTTATATAAAATCTTATTGCCAAATCTCTGCTGTTAAGAAATAAAGTATTTTTTTATTGAAACGAATAATTTAATTTTCCCAGTGTGCTGATTTTTTTCTTGCTCTCAGAGTAGGAAAATTGGCAATTAGTATTCCAATAACCCAGTCTTATGGAAAGATTTGCCTGTTGTTAGATATGTTATAATTTATATATTACATAAAACCTAGTGTGTTCCATGCTTTAATATTGTTCAATCATTTAAAATTTGTGCCAGGGATCAGAATCTAATGTTGGAATTAAAGTTCAGAACATTCAACAGCTGCATTTATTGACTACAGAAGATAATGAAGGGATAACTGGTAGATCTGTTGTGCTTGAACCATCCTGGGTTTTAATTCAATTATTTAAGACTCTTGGACACAATATTGAAGTGTCTATTAGTAAAACTTGCACGTTTTCTCCTGTGTTGACAGCTTCTAAAACCCAAAAGATTGGCTTGAAAATGTCAGTGCAACCTGGGTTCCAAATGGCAAGGAGGTTTATTTGGAACTACTCTGCTGCTGCTCCTGTTCCCCCCCTTCTTGTTTAGGAACAAATCCTGTGTTTGTAGGAAGGATTTTATACAGTGATCTGCAATCACTGGTGCCAGCAGCAGAATGGTGTTTGTTTAATAAAAGATTGAGTAAAAAGACACCTTGGTGTTTGGTCTGCAGTGCAGCCACTTTATGAGCTGAACATTCTGGAGCCAAAAGAAGAGAAAGGGATTTAAATCTTTGAAACAGAGCTATTTCTGAGAGTTCTAGTGGCTTTTCTTAATAGCAGTGGGTGGATTAAAAAGAAAATAATAAAGGGGCTTAGCAGATAAATATAATGAAATGTATCTTTTTAAACTCAGGGTCTTTCAGGTTGGGATCTTTGGTTGGAAACTTTCCAAAGATGGATGACTAAGTAAGAAAAAACAACTCCCAAAGCCCCTGGGTGGAGTTCCTAGACTGGTACCAGCAAATTCCCAGAAAGGAAAACAATTGCTCCTCAACTGGAATTCTTTCACCCAAAGATTATTCACTTATCAATACCCTAAAAATATCCTAAACAGTTTCCCAGAATTCTAAGGAACAGAAGTTGTTTTTACTGGGGCAGGTGTGTCATGCTCATTCAGCAATGGTAGATCTGCCCTATGATGCTTTTTGGGTTTTTTTTAGTATTTAAGAGCAGAAAGGAAGAAACAGAAAATTGAATTAGGTGTACTACAACACAGACTGCTTCCTGTGAGGAAAGACTGGGAAAGGTCAAACAGTCTAAACATTTAAGGGTTTTTTTTTCAGAAAAAAGTGTATATTTTTCTATTATTTTCCTTTTTTGTATTTCTGTTCAGTGTAAAATTGCATTTGGTGACATACTGAGATAACAAAACTACCTTTTTCAGTATGAGTGTCTTGATTCTTCAGTAACTCTCGTGGAGTGTTGCATTTTCTGCTGAAGTGGGGGGTAAATGTCAGATTTTTATGTACAACGTGACACAGTGAGTCTGTCTGAAGGAGAAGAGAGCAGTAGGTATTGCTTTAATATTTGTAAAATGCTTTATAGATAAACACTAAAATGCTTTGTAGATAAACACTTTCCAGACAGAACACATTGTTGGAAAGCTGTGGTCTTGCCATCAGTAAATCTTCAGGCTTTTAAAATTTCAGCTGCACCTTTCTATTGTGTTTCATATGCATGAGCTAATTAGGAGGTGATTCATGGTAAGTTGGTGAGAACAGTAAAAGCCAGGTTGTTCTCCACACCATATCTGCTATTTTCTTCAAAATTAAATTCTTAGGCTTGATTATCTATAAAATCTGGAAGCTACCAAAAATATTCAATCCTTTTCATTGTGGAAAACATCTCAATTACTTTAAGGAAACTTCCTAGTTGTATAAATTTGGTATTTTGTTGTACAGAATTTGCTGGTTTGTTGTTTACTTTGAATTTACTCTTAAGTTTTTATATTAATGGCTGATGGTAGATTCTTCCCACTTGCCTGGATTTGTTTCAAATCTATCCTCAGTGATGGCAGTAAAATGCTTTCTACCCCATATCCTCTGACACTTTCTTTTGGAGGAAGAAATCTCTGAATCTGTACCATGAAAATCTTGTTTGGACTTTCAAAACAAACTCTTCTGCTGGGACTGCTGAACACTCTCTGAATATTCTGTGTTTATTCTGGTCCTTAGGTCGGACCTGGCAATAGAGGAAACCAAGCCAGAGGCTGGAATTCCCAAAAAAACCTCCCTGTGAAGGAGAAATGTTTAGCAGGAGCTGGATTTTCCTGATTATTGAGCAGGGGATGACATGGCAGCAGGATCAAAAGGGAACTTTCTGTGGGGAAGAGTTCACATCCAGGACCTTTCTGTGCTGGGGAAATTCTGCCAGGGATGACAGCACAAGTTTTGTATGACGTTGAATGTTTCTGGTCTGTGTTTAGTGTCCTGTTAGAATTATTACAGGTTACAATTCCATGTGTTTAATTCTGGCACTGTGAGAACCAGGTAGGAGCTCTCAGCCCAGCTCCTTTTGTTTCATTCTCTTCCCCTGCTGAGGAGCAGGAAGGGTCACCCAGGACTTTCTAAGAGCCCATCTGCAAGAAGCACTGTCATTGATATGGATTGCAAATGCCTGGAGGATGAAACTTTTATTTGCTGACCATCAGTGGTAATTAACCCTTACCCTGCAAGGACTGCAGCTCTGTGCAGCATCCACCAGGCCACAGCACTGACTGCTGTGTAAACCAGCCAGTTCCAAGCAGAGATTTCATCTGCAAAGGTGTGGAATTTTCCACGGTTTGCAGGACAAGGTAATACCTTCTCTGCTAAGAATGGTGAGTGAGGCTGAGCAGAGGTTTGGGAACCAGCTGGGCACAGAAAATCTGTTTCTCAGGGAAGCGGAGCCCTTCCTCCTGGCCTGGCCTCTCTTTTTGACCATCTCTTTCCTCAACTCTTTAGTGATTCCAACAAATCAGATCAGCATCATCATGAGTCTCTTACAGGTTTGTCTCTTACCAGAGATTTTACAGCTTAGGCTTTTATTTTTGTTTTTTGTTTTGTTTTGTTTGCAAGATTAATGGTGGTGTTTTCTTCCCATGGGGATGGTTAAAGTTTTAGTATTGTTTCTGTCAGGTCGGTAGTTCTGAGTAATTTTGGTGGCTTATTTATACAAGAAGTTAGTTTATAATACTCCAGTTTGTACTTATTCTGGCTGGTTCTCTTAAATCCAAGTAAAGCAGCAAAGTAGAAAGGCACAGCAGAGGAAAAACTGGAAAAACAAACCTCTGGGTAGAATCTCTGTGCTGGGTTAAGCAGACCAAGCTGCAGTGCTGCTGCAGGAGATGGTCTCACCCTGCACTGCCCATTGCTTGCAGATAGTTTTATACCTGTTTGTGCTTAAAAGTCAGGTGTTTAGTTAAAGACTGGCCAAGGGATCAGTAATCCTGTGTGGGATTATTTGCACGTGCTTGTGTAACATGCTTCTTTAGAGCCAGATCCTGCAGGATAATATTGAACAGAAGTACTTTCAGTAGAGCTCCTGAGCTGTGATGGTTTCTCCCCTTGCACAAGTCTCTGTCTTTATTCCTTCTTTCTGAGGAGCCCAGTTCTCTGTGGTTGCACTGGAAAACTCAGCCAAGCTCCCAGCTTCTCCTTTCCCCTGATTTGACCCCAACTGCAGAAAGTTGCCTGAAGTTCTCGCTTTTCTCATCGACTGCAGCAAGCAGGTCCTAACAGGACTCTTGAATTTCACCAACTGCCTTATTCTGGGTTGGCTCCATCCCATCATGTGTAAGCCTGTTACTGGCCTCCAAGCTGGAAGTGCAGTATTCCCCAAGCAGAGGTCTTTGTAAAGGTTCTCATGAGAGAGCTGTCTTGACGTTCCAGGCGACCAAAATGGCTTTTCACAGGAAGATGTTCTGATAAAGTTTTAACTGGGAATGGTTCTCCCAACAACTCATCCCACAGTGAAGGAAATTGCCTGAGAAGAGGGCTGGGTTGGGGATCTGTATTTCCTGAGCATTTGGGTCAGGATCCCTTTGCTGAAGTGATGCTGTGGAATCACACAAGAGCTGTCCATGCCCTGCACAGAGGGTTTAGCTCTGACCCATGGAGGTGGCTTCATTGTAAAAGCTTTGCCACTTGCAGTGCAAAGGGAGATTATGGCTTTAAGGTGAACATCTTCCCCTGAATTGTAACTTCAGTCTAACCCTGAAAACACAAGGCTTTATGATCAAACCCATTTGTTTTGTGGCAGTGACCAAGCAGGCTCTGGTTTCCACCTCTTTTTCTTTGTACTTCACCCAGTTTTGATGGCTGGGAGAGGGTTGGTCATTTCCTTTATTCTGTTTTTCCTTTTTAATCCTGAAAGGTTTTGTGGGAAAGGGGAACTGCCATGCAGCTCTGCCCCAGAGCACACAGGAATTTGCTTTGCAGCAAATGTGGGATATGTGAAAGTGGCACCTGATGGTGTCCCCTTGTCCCCTGTTGTGGTAAAGACCACGAAGGGAAGTGCTTGGGGGTCCTGGCCCCACACCTCAGGTGAGACTCCTGGATCAGATACCCTGAACACAGGATCTTTGAATCAAAGAACAGGAACAAAGATGAAGAAATTCCAGAGCAATTAACTTGTTGTGCAATATTTAAATTATTTTTAATCATAGTTTTACCTCAAATTATAATTTAAGATATATCATGTAATCACTAGTAATACAAAATGAAAATGGAAAGGGCATGTTCTTTCTTCTGAACATTCTCCATATAATAATCAGCTAATAACTCTGTCTGCTTTAATTCAAGAAGTTCCACTTACTCAGTTTTTAAGTTGGCAGGCTGCTTTTTAATTCTTCTCTTCTAATTTGTTGCAACATGTATGAAATACACGGGTTAATTTGAGTAAATACAGTCAAGTTAATCAAAGGAAATGATTACAGAAGGAACCCAAGAGGGGAGCTGGATATCGCTCAGGAAGGCATTGTGTAGCTCTGCCAAATTAATTAAATACTGCTGGTTAAAATCAAGGGTTAGTGATAAGAATCTTGTTGAATTTGGGCTACAAGTGACTTGTTTTAGTGGGTGAAATGATGACCCTTTTTTATTTCCTGTCAGGCTGAGTATTCTCCTCCCTCCTGTCCCTTTTAACTCCGAATTTCCGTGTGGATTTCCCGTAATGGGCCGAGCAGGAAAGTTCTGCTGCCTCTCCTCACAGAATTCCTGCAGGTCCCTGCACCACTGGGAAGTGTCCCTGCACCACTGGGAAGTGTCCCTGCTCCCTCCAGAGCTGTAATTAACTCACAGAGCACTGGCTCAGCGCCAGGAAATCAACCCCAATTACTGCATTCCCCTTGTCACCAATGCCACTTCACAGCTCCCACTAATTTGAGGTGGCAAGTCCCAACTTCCCATAGCAAAATCACCGTTTTTGCACTGTTTTTCTGCTTCTTACTCTGTCATTTCTGTCTCTGTTTTTTTGGCTCCACTAAATTGCTGTTGTGAGGAGAGTTACGGATCGTCCTGGAAAATTCTCATCTGATTATTGCAGGGATACCATGGAAATAGAGGAGGTCTGGAGTTGTGCTTGGTTTTAATATAGTTTAATACAGATCAAAGGGGGAAAAACCCACAAAGATCATCTTTAGATTGATCAAAATTGTGTCTGCACTTAAATGAAGGTTCTTGTTGTGGGATTATGTCAGTGCTGCAAATTAAAATGTCTTCAAACATCCCAGCTTTTTCTTCTCCTCCATCACTTGGCTTATGGGACCTTTCAGACTCTTGCATTTGCTGTCCTGTCAATACCTGCTTCCAAACAAATACCTGGTTCCATATTTAAATACTTCATTTCTTTTTTTGGCTTCTCTTGAATCAGTTTTCTCCAACATTCCACAACCAAATTCAGGGAGTTACAGGCAATTGAGACAAGAAATTACTGAGTTAATCTACATGACAGAATAATGCATTTCAAATTATTCTCAGCTCAGTGTTGTAGTGCAGGTGGCAGAGGCACAGCCTGGGTAACCTCTGGCACTTTCCCATCCAGAGGATGGATCTGTATTTTTTTGGAAGTGCTCTGGAACACCCTGACTGGGATGAGGGCTCTAACAGGAGCCATTTCCATGCTCTGGGCTTCTCAGATCCTGCCCAGCCAATCTGATCCAGCTCTTATCTGTGAGTATTCAGCTAATGTGATTATCTCTTCCTAAACTTGTTTCACTGCCATAATGAGTTCCTGGTTTGTCACCTATTAATAATCTGATATGGAGAAGTGAATTAATGTGTTCCCCTGTATTTCTCCAAACATTTGCTCCAGGGCCAGATCATTGGGTATTTTAATTCAGTGGTAGATAGTGGTTTTGACAAGAAGATTGGTTATGTTAGGAGTTCATTGAAACACATTTGCTGATGGGTTTTTATAGTTGTAGCTTTACTTGGAGTTCCCAGGTAACATCCTTAGGATTAATACTTTGGTTTAATTCCAACTGCAAAAAATAAATTTTGTACTTTGGTTATGAATTATAACTGTCATTAATGAAACTGCCATAATTACTGTAACTACCATGGACCTTCACTCTGTCCTTAGCCACAGCTGATGAAGTCCATGGGCATGAAATGCAAAATTCTTACTCTGCAAAACTTTCCAAAATTAAATAGTTGCACTTTTCTTGATTGGCACAGCAGCAATACCCTATAAAGAAATAGTCTTTATATATATACACACACACACATATATATATACACACCCACCCCCTTCACACCTCCTCCTTTTTGCATCTGGCCCATGCCCAAAGAGGCAGCAATGTGGCACCAGGATGGCTTTTTTTCTGGTAAGTGGCATTATGAAATTTTTGCCTTCCGTGACTCAGAGCAATTTCTTGTTGTAAGATCCCAGTTCCTTCCAAGCAAATTTAGACCAGTGCTGTCAAAGATCTGTGTTTGAATGGGATTACAGTAGTGGGAACTTTTAAATTGTTTTCTCTTCCCTGATTTTGCTTTATTCAGAAAGTGAGTTTGGGTGGTGTCATTTATTATGAGTGTTGTTCAAAATCAGCCTTATTTTTTAGGATCCTGAACACCAGGTACAATGCAAAGTATAATTTTGGTAGTAATGGAGCAGGGGAAGAAAGGCTAGGTGGGACAGGCCTTGGAGCAACCTGGGCTAGAGGAAGAATTCCCTGCCCATGGCAGGGGGTGAAACAAGGTGGTTTTAAGGTGCCTTCCAACCCAAACCATCTGTGATTCTATGATTTTACTCTTCACAACAAATCTTGCTTTACTTTTTTAATAAAGAAAACGTTGTCGAGGTCGTTTGGGTTTGGTTTTTTGGTTTTTTTTCCAGGGCCAAACTGCCAGAATAGCACCACCAAGATTCATTCAGCACTGGGACCAGCATTCAGACTGGAGCTGGTCTGCCAGCTTTATCCCAGCTCATTTCACTGGAGTTGGAATGATCACTGTAATCACTGATTTTAGACTTATTTTAGCAAGGAAGACATGAACAGCATTTAACTGGGTTTTGCCATGGTCCCTAAAATGCACCTGAAATATCTAAAATGGATTTTTGTCTGTGGCTTTGGAGAGAGCTGGATGAAGGCTGTGCCCAACAGTGGTTGTCCCTTGTGTCCTTCTCCTGCCCATGCTGGTGCTCTGCTCAGAAGGGGTTTGCATCCTTCCAACAAAAAAATCAGGGGGAAGAGGTATTTGTGTGTGGAGAAATTGTGATAGTGTGCAACACGACAAGAATAAAGTCTTGCTCTTTCCTCTGAGACTGATTATGAGGAGGGTGGAGTTGGTTGCAGTTAATTTTATTGTGTTTTTACAAGTCATACTGTTATTTTCCCTTCCCTGTTTGTTCTTACTTGATTTTTGGGAGGATTCAGTTTTTGCTGTTTAATTAGTAGGGAAAATATCCTCCTTTTTAGTCTTGCATCATGGGTTAGACCCATGTCCTGACATGGTGGAGCTTGTGGACCCTTTTAAGTACAGCTTCATTATTTATAAGGCATTAATCAGATTAATTTCGTAATAGTTTCCTGCTAATCCTGCCATTGTTCCTTAACTCAGAACTAACAAAAGCACAATTTTAATACCCTTTTAGTTGCTACAACATCCTTCTATTATTGGTTATATTTTTATTAGAGAGTACTTTCAAACAGTTTCCTAAAATCTTAAAATGATTGAGCAACATCTTAAAATTGCAGCACTTTTACTGCTGATAAAAGGACAATTTCTCAAGCAAATCCCCTTTTTATTAAAATCATGTTTCTTTGTCACTTGAAATTTGTAGTTTTCCTCTTTCTGTATAATCCCAGTCCTTGTGCCAACCAGATTTTTTCTAGCAGTGATATTGAGGCTCACTTAAAAATGTGTTTCATTTGTGGAAAAGATCCTTTTAGTGATTCTGAGAGCATTTATAGTGGGACTACTTAACATCCTGACATGCAGCAATAAACACCAAAATCCTAATTACTTGCACATTATTTTGTTATTACTGAAGAAACCTGTGTTTGAACATCACTTCCTTTTTCAGTTTGCAAGGGGCCTCATTTCTAAGGTCTTTTAATGAGATTAATTATTTTTCTGGTATCTTCTTCAGTTCTGTTTTATAAAGTACTTCTATGTTGTGTGATACAGAGCTGTGCCATTCAGGAAATTTTATGACATTAGGTAGCTTAGAACAGAAATTTTACCTCGTGCAAAACAAAAAAAAACCCCAAAAAAACTACTCCAAATCCTTATCGTTAAAAGAAGAAGCCTTAAAAAATTTTGTCTGTTTACCTGCATAGATAATCATAGTGATTTCATTTTCTTTTAACTGCTGTTCATCTCACCTTCAATAGCATTTTAAAATACTCCAATAAAAAAAAATACAATTACAAAAAGGCTATTATAATCAAAATTTAAAGGTCATCAAGCAGATTTCTGAATTGATGTCCCTAAAAAGTACATTCTTTTCAATGATGATGAAAACTTATTCTTTCTGTACCAAGAAGGATGATGGAAACTGCTTCCATGCAGCTGGAGAAGAGACTTCCCC
Organism: Motacilla alba alba; assembly: GCF_015832195.1. Taxonomy (NCBI): domain Eukaryota; kingdom Metazoa; phylum Chordata; class Aves; order Passeriformes; family Motacillidae; genus Motacilla; species Motacilla alba. Next base: position 6,455,525 of record NC_052034.1, on the reverse strand, counting down.
ACAATAGCTCCCCATGATAGGGTCATTGAGGTGTCAATTACATATTTTATATTTATAGAGCACTTTTCTTCAGGAAAGATTCCTCAATGGCCTCCCAGGTCCTACCACATGCATGGGAGATTAATGTGTTATTTTCCTTTTGGAATTGGAGTGGCTCAGGGATAGTGGGTATGTTCTGTTAAATGGATCCTCTTTTCACAAAAAGACTGGCTGAGATAGAAGGGGGTTGTAGGCATTGCTGGAGTTGTCACATGAGGGTTTTTCCTCCATTATTCCTATGTATTCTGGGATAATTTTATCTCTGGGAAGGGGCTTCTCTGGAGCAGTGACCCCACCTCTGATTTCACTTGCTCTTGATACTGATTAGGAAGCGAATGAAAGTTTAAAAAGCACTCACAACTCCTTTCATTAGGAGCTTATCTCCTTTTAGAAATTGCATCTATATTCTGCTCTGAAGCACCAAATGAAACATCATCTTACAGTCCCCTCCCGTGTGGGTCTCAAATTAAGGTGGCTTCAATTGCTTTGAAGGAGCTGCACAAAAGTGGGCATGATTTCAAGGAAGGGGTTTTTTTCTGATTTTGGGGATAGACTCGTGATGTCAGCAGTAGTTTCTGATCTGTTAGAGTTTGGTTTATGTGGAAAACCTACACCAGAAGTGCTGATCTCTTGGAGTATAGTTTGCAGTGCCTTCTGTGCTCAGCTTGGCTAAGACACATCGTAGGGTTATTTTTTTCCCAAGCTTTTGCTCTCTAGAGTCTTTGAATTTTATAAGTGAATGGAGTCTTCAGTGTCTCTCCTTGGCCATCAATTCACTGCCTAAAAAAGTCCTTTGCATGTTACATTTGACATGGTTATAGATATTCATGTTACAGGCTGCCTGCGTTGTGCTGGCAGGTAAAGCACTTCCCTGCACGCATGGAAGATGCATCTATTAATATTCTGTAAACCAGGTTTTTTTTGTTGTTCAGGATCAAAGCTGGTATGTTAGCAAAAACTTCAAATTCCTGTCTTTTAACCTGCTGGTTAGTTTGTAGGGGTATCTATTCCTTCCTGCTTTATTGCAGCGAGCTACATGGATCTCTCATGCTCATCCTAAGATCACAAAGCAGCTCTTGTTATTCTGGCATTTAAAAGCAACTTGAATGCTTTTTTTCTTAGAAGGAAAAAGCAGGCAAATTACTTTTCTTCACAGCAGCATTTGCAGCACCACCAGAGGTGCTGAACAAGGTCCTGGAAAATGCAGAAAACCCAGTTAGCAAAGAGGTCTTGAGAGAAAGGAGGGAAGGCAGGTAGTTCTGGGAGGCTGTAATTAGGGCAGATTTTATAAATATTTTTGTGTTCCTAAAAATGCCAGCATGTGTTATGTCAGTCAGTGATGACAATAACCAGCAACAGAGGAGAGGGGAAGGGGAAGTGGAGAGATTTAATACACAGCCCAGTAACGTGGCCATTCCTCTTGTCCTGCGAGCAGGAGTGAAGAATCACAGCCTCTCTATTCCCAGCAAGGAGCTGGGAGGAAATTACAGCTTCGTATAGGAAGCCTCCAAAAGCCATGATGTCCTCAGATTTTCATGTTAAATCATGCTCAGAATTTTATAGTTCAGAGCAAGTTCTGTGCCAGAATCCCAAAGGCTTCGTTGTGAAAGCAGCTTTGCAAAGTGAGAGAGGAGGACGGTCCCAGCTTCATTATGAGCCTGTTGCAAGGAGCTGCTTTGTTTTTATGGCTTCGTGTGCTTTGGCTCAAAATGCAGAAATCAAACAGGAGCTTCTTCTTGTCATTATACAGGTGCATGAGTCAGCTTCTTGTTTAATTTTTCACAGCCTTTTCAGTTGTGCAATAAAATCGTGTTGAAATGCATTTTAGTCCTAAACATGTTGTTTCTCTAAGAGCTTCACTTCAGTTGTCTCTAAAATTATTCAATTTTCCATCCAAACAATGAGAATTATCTGCAGGAGGGGTTTATAGCCTGGCACCCAGATTTACCTGAGCAGGACAAAAGGGGAATTCTGGCCATGTAGCTTCAGGTCAGATCAAGGTAATGAAAACAAAAAGTGACCAAAGAAGCCCTTTGTGCAAATAATGTTACTCCTAATGCTGGTCCAGGGAGATAGAACACTGACTGGAGAGGTCTAGGTTGGAAGCAAAGGAAAATGAGATTTTTGCTGTTTAGGATGTCCCCAGACTCTACTAGGAAATGCATTGTCCACACCAGAGTGGAAAACCATGTTTTATGTAATGGAGAAGATTAGAGGTGTTTTTCTGCTTCTACTTTAGGAAAAAAACAATACAAAACAACAACAAAACCAACTTTAAAACAGACCTGGTGGGTTTCTCCCCTCCTTTTTTTTTAATTTAGAACACGTTCCTTTTGCTCTGAATGGAATATTCCAAAAAAATGTGCCTAGAATTCAATGCACCATTAGTCTTGATTTTCTTCCTGTATGACTGAAGCAATTGTTTCAACTTTACTTCAGGTTTATTAAATGTAGAAAGTATCAAAGAAGCATGAAGCTTCCCACTCCTTAATGGCCTTGATTCCTGCCAAAAGTGCATATTCTTCCACTGCATCTTCCCTGTACGTGACTGCAGGTCCAAGTCCAAATTATTTGTTGCTTAGCTGAGAGCAAATAGGTTCAGGCAGTTTTCCTTGCCAGATTTAAAACATTAATGCTTTCAAAACAAATAAATTCATTTTTTCTTCCAATTAAAAAAAGAAGTCATTCCTGTTTGAGCAAGGCATGAGAAATTGCAACCCTCCCATCACGGTGATGAATTTTAGGATATAAAGCCTTCCTCCAAGCAATGTGAAATGCTTTTAGAAAGGAGCATTTGGGAGAAAATAAATGAGCTTCATCTTGTGCTTGAGGAATTAACTTCCACTTTAGTGGTAGAAATTGGAAACACCAATATAGGGAGTGAGTAGGAATCAAGTAGAGAAAAGAGGATCTTGCTCCATAATTCCAGGTGTTCAAGCATTTATTTCAGTTTCTGTGGAGAGAGGAAGTAAAGTTCATCCTTCTGTTGGACTTTTCTGCAAGACTTTTCTGTAAAGTCCAGAAAAAAAGGTCTCTGTAATTTTGGGCTGCTTGGTTTGGTGTTTATCTTGAATGACCTGCCAGGGATGTTCAGGGTGTGCAGAACAGTTGCTATGGGTGGGGCAGAGAGGAATCAGCACTTTACATTACCACACGTGTTAAATGCAGGCTCAGCTTGATTTTTTGGAGAAAAGCTGGACAGAACTCAGGTTACATGGTCCAGCAGCTGTACCTGGCAGATGTCTGCTTAACCTGTTCATTCCCATGAAGATGGAGGGTCACACACAGTTGTTTCTGGTGCTTTTATTTTCCATGACAGAACAGCCTTGTTCCTGAGCCTTAGTGATGTTCCTTTAGTTTCTTTAGTTCCTTAGTTCCTTTGATGACTTAAGTTTTAGCTTTTATATTTTTCAGATTCTGTTCTGCTTTAGTGTGCAGTTCTGAGCTTCATATTATGGGATGGTGAGCTCTCCGCACAGAGTACGGAGACAAAACAATTCCTTCTCTAGCTGGGGACCAAGGACAAACAATCCAAATCTCAGGCCCAAGAGCATAAATAATGGTGAATTGAAGACAGAAAAACAAGAAGGATGGGACTGCATGGGCTGAAGCTGTAATTGGACAATGAGCTCCAATATGGAAATGGAGCAGAACTTACAAAAGGGAGAGACCCCATGAGCGCTCGTGCATTTTGGGACCATTTTGGTTCATCTTGGGGGCAGCCCTGGCTGGGCTCTTGTGCTGCCCAAGGTGCATCTATTGAGGAGATGCTTTTAATAAATCCCTGCTTTATTCTTTAGCTCTGTCCAGCCTCTGTTCTAGGCCAGCCTTCTCAGGGCATCCCTTTTCTCTGTGCTCTGTCCATAACATGGAGAACATGTTGCCCCCTGTCTCTTTGGAGCAGTGTCTTATATTTGAAATCCCATTTGCTCCATCATTTTCTCTTTCCCAAATCAGCATTCTTTTGATGATTTTAACCAGGGATTATTTTGAAGCATCCTGTGCTTTGTTATCCAGTTTCTCCTGCATCCCAGAACTGCCCCTGTTCCTTCCTTGCCTGGTTTGTGCTGATGCCAGAGGAGCTGGTTTCATTTTCCCGATTCCTGGGCAGGCTGAGCTGCCCTCCTGCCTTGCCTTGTCTGCAGAGGAAGCTTCCTGGGCCTCTCTGATCATTTCCACTGCTCTGGAAGTTCTCAAAATGAGCTATATCAGTTTTGAAATGCAATACCCAAAGCCAGCAAAGCCTCAGCTGGAAGATTTTGTCCAACACTCACTAGAGCAGAAGAATTATTTCACATCTTATTGGCTTTCTGTGTGGGTTTGCTCTTCTCAGAACGATATCTCCCTCCTTTGAAACAGAAGGACACAGTTGAGTCATGTTCAACTTGTGATCCAGCATTATCACTACTTTTTTTTTTTTTTTAAACTGCTGAGTACCCAGTTGTTCCTGCTCAAGTGCAGTCTTTTACATTAAACATTCATATTGAATCTTAGAGTTTGGGGGTTTTTGTGCTTGTTGGGGTTTCTGTTGATTTTTTTTCAGTTTGTGAAAATTGTAATCCCCTCACCTGTCACTGTTGCTGTACACACCCAGGCTCCTGTTCTCTGCAGATTAAATAACTTTATCTGTCACAGGGTTATTGGGGACAGTGGAGTGGGACAGATCCAGGCAAGAACCTCTCCCTACCCACCAAAGGGTTTGATAAACACCTGCTGGTAACTTCTCACTGTGCTGCTTTGTGGTCCAGAGCAGGTTTCCTCACCTTCCTGCAGGGTGTGCTCAGCAAGACTTCACTGAAGCCTCCCTCAGCTCAAGTTGAGGCATTCCCTGGTTTTTCCTCAGTCCTTCAAGCTCCTTAGCATGTCAAAAAAGGAAATCAGTTGCTCTAACAAGTTGTTTTTGTTACATTGTAGAGCCACCTATGGGGTTTCCTCCAGGTGCTTATAAGCAGGTGGTGATTCATGTTAGTTTTCCTTGATTTCTGAGGAAGCATCCAGCCCTCCCTGTCCTCTGCTCCTTTTTCTGCCACTTTAAAAATGTGCTGTATGTTTGGCTTTTTAGGTCCTTTTAAAGGTAACAGCAAATATCTTGAATGATTTACCAGTTTTTTAGCACACACTGTGAAGTTTATGAAGCCAAGCCAGTCTGAAAATACCTAAACTCTTTAATTGACATCTTTGTAATCTGTTCCAGATAAAGTTTGAAACCCTCCCCTCTTCTCTCCTCATGCTATTCATCTCCTGACAGGCCTTTTAGTAAAAGCTGATGTAAAAAGACATGCCTTGTGCTCTTGATGTCCCTTTTCCACTGTATGATCTGCCAGGGGTCCCTTTGCTTGTCATTCCACTGTTCCTTTATTTATAAAATGTGTTTCTTGCTGCTGATTGGATTTCTTGCTGGTTTTCTCCCATTCTGCACTGGAACACTTCTGATTTCATTTCCAAATGTTTATGCTGTATGTTTATACTTGCCTTTGGCAGTCTCACCCAAGTGTTTCATCCCTTTCATTTGAGGTCAGGGAAGAGCTTTGCTTTAGCCACTGGGCGCTTTTCACACTCCTTCTCTTTGGGCTTTGGACCTGTCTTTAATTGCTGCTATTTAAGATTCTGGTAAGCTCTTGCTTAACTTCTTGCCCCCTTAGGTTTGTGTCCTCTCTCACTCAACTTTACCAGTTTTGTAAATTTGTTACTCTGTTGTTTTGAGTTCTGTGTGTCTCACAAAACCTTCTCCCCAATCTTCCTCATTTGGAGTTCAGAATAAATTCCCACTGTAAAATCTCCCAATTTTGCTCTCTGCTTTTGGCTATGACTAGAGGCATTTGTTTCCTACAGCTATCTAAATTTTGGAGTAAATTTTTACAATCCTTGATGTTTGACACAATCCTTCCCCTTTTTTGGCCCCTTTCCCCCTGTGTCCATCTCACTGTGCATTTTGCACAAGGCATCCCCACCGTGAGCAGCATCCCAGGGCTCTGCCCAGCTCTGTGCTCAATACATGCCAGGAAAGCTGAAAGCAGCAGTAACAAGGTGTGACAGAACTTGATTGCCCTGATTTTTACTCCTTAAAAATGTGCAGAGTCAAGTCTGTGGTGGTGCTACTGACACCGTGATTGGATTTACTGAATTCACTGATGTAAATCCATCCTGACTGTGTGTATTGCAGCCCTGGCTGGACTGTGGATGTGTATGCATTTATTCAGGGGCTCGTTGATCATAATTGATGAAGACAAGGGGTGGGAGGGCAGAATTGATAACTTTCTGGGGAATGCTAGCAGTAGGTACTGTAAGGAAATGAAGTATCTTATTAAACTGGGATAACTAGACATGCTGACAGTTCCTGAAGTATCATTTGCTGCCCAGTGCTTACAGGAAAGGTGCTGCTAGGAGGTGAAATTTGATAATCAGGTATCACAAAGCTTGGAGGAGGTACCTGGAGGAAAAGGCCAGCTCTGGTAGGTGTCAGTTCTCCCTGGGACAGTAGCACAGCAATTCCTTGGATTGGAATACTCTGGTTTAACCCTGTGGCTGGTGCTTAACCCTGGCTGATGAGCCTGAGCATTACCTGCCCTCAATAACCCAATTTCTGACTGTTTGGGGATGTAGAAGAGGAATGTCTTCCGCAATTGGTGCTGCCCAGTTGTGTTGGGAAGCAGGTGGGATTGGGGTTGGTACTAAAAAAAGGCTGTAAGAGTCTGAGCATCATCCCCAAAGCAGGATATTGCTGAAAATCCCTCCTCACCAGAACTCAGCCCTGCTGTGGGCAGCTGGGGAGCCACCAGAAACAGCAGGCAGGTTTTTGGGAGGCAGCTTTCCACATGTAAGGAAGTTTTAGTGTGCCCAGGCACAGTGAACTGGGACAGACTTCAGGGCTAGGAGTGGAAAAGGGTGGTGAAACTGAGCAGGAGGAGGAGGTGGTGGCCATTTGCCAGGACACAGAATAAGGATGAGGTTAAATGATTTAAGACTGCTGGAAATGACTGAAGACAATAGAAGATGTGCTGAAGTTGGGATGTGAGGTGAGTTTGGGCATTTATCAGTTTTCATTTATGAAAACTCACTATAAACTTCATTGTTATGCTCCAATTCTGACTTTCCACTCCTGGTTCCATCTCATAAATAAACCTTACAAGAAGCAGAAAGATGTTTTTGTCCTATCACAATGACAAGTGTATTTTAATCATGCTGGTTTTTTTTCTTAATGTTGGCATGATGGGTTTTATTGTGTGTGGAGTTGGGAGGGATTGTAGGGAAATGCTGCATTAAGTAGATGGGGGGACCAATAGAGTCCATGGATTCACTGCTAACATTTGCAATAATTGTCCATTACTACTTCTTAAGAACAGCTCTCCTGCTCTTAGAATTGCCAGCATGGGGTCCTTAAGAACCCCATTTTGGGTGGAAGGAAACACAGTTGTAATCAAAACAATGATTACCATCGCCTTCATTTAAATGCAGAAGGAGAAACTAATGTGTGCTCTAAAGGGATGTAAAAAATTTACAAGTAATTCCTGGTTTTGAGGTTAGGTTTCTGATGTCCATGGGGAAAAAGTTAATTTCTTAGCTTTCACTTTCAAGTGAATATTTTTGTATTCATTTCTCACTCTGCATTTAAATGAAGGTGATAGTAATCATTGTTTTGATTACAGTTGTGCTTCCTTTCCCCTGTAATGGTGTTCTTGAGTACCCCATGCTGGTCGTGCTAAGAGCAGGGGAGCTATTCTTAAGGAGGAATAATGGACAATTATCTGAACATTAATGGTGAGTCTGTGGACTTCTCAGGACTCCTCGGCTCTCAGAGAATTCTCCTTTTCCTCGAAGGTGCAGGGAAGCTCCCCAACAGCCTTATCTAATCACACAAAGTTAAATTTTGCAGCTCTCCATCAAGCTGGCAGCAAATCCAGCTCTTGTCTCCATTTCCACACAACGGAATTACAAACAGATTCTGCATTCCCTGTCCCAGGCTGTTGGACTTCCAGGATTTTTGTGTGTAACTCTTAAATACCAAACTGCAGAAATACTCTATAACTGTCAACATAAATACAGACTTTTGTGCCATTAGTAATGGGTGATGACAGGCTGTATGAAGAACACATTCCCCGTCTCTGCCATTCTTCCTTTCTCCCACTCTCCACCCACCCACTCCTTTTCATGTTACTACTATTGTTATTATTTTTTGTAGCAGGCATCGTATCTGGGAGCAGGGGATTAAATGAATAATTCCATTTGGCAGCAGGCAGGCAGCATCAGTGCTGGAATCCTTTCTGTTCTTTAGTAATATTAATGTTGTGGAATATCATCGGGGGGAGGTGGTTGACTGGAGACCTGCAGATGAATGGAGGGGGGGTTATTTGGTCAGTATTGTTTGTTAAAGCATTTAACTACACAAGAGCAGCAACACTGCAAAAATACTCTCTGCATATGTTTTGAAACACTTTTAAATCCTGATTTTTACTTTGAAACTAGAAATATAATGCATTTTATTTAGAATTATGGTGCTAGTTGGGGTGGCTGTCAGTACAAAGGCTAATGCTATTTATTAAGGTCCTGGTTTTATTTAATAGCCAGATGAATGGAACAGTTAATAAAAGAAATATTGCTTTATTCCCTGACATTTATGTCCTTGGTTTCCAATAAAGAATTGAAATTATGAATAGTTGATGGTTTAAATTGATGTTTTATGTTGAACGCTAGCTATAATTTCCCCTCTGAGGATTGTAATACCGAGAAACAGATGGTTTTTCACAGTAACAAATTGCTGTGTGTGTACTGGATATAGAGCTGCCTTTCAGCTCCCTCCACCTTCCCCATCTCAGCCCCAGCAGAGGCAGCACTGCTGCTCTTCCCAGGACAAAGGCAGAGCTGGAGGAAACCCAACCTATTTTTCCAGGTGTGCTGGAGATGGGAAAGGGCTGCAGAAACTCGGTGTGAACAACCGAGCAGGATAAACACAGAAGTTCTTGGCTGTTCCTGCTGTCCCAGCGTGCTCTGGCAGCCTGGCCTTCCTCCCCTGGTGCTGCTGGAGGTGCAAGCCCTGGAAAGCTGGGGAGAGTGGTGGCACTGGGGAGAGCAGCAATGGTTTGAAGTTGAACAGGCAGCTCCAGCCCGGCCCCAGCTGTTTCTTTGCTTTGGGTTTCTGAACGCAGCCAGTCCGCAGCGTCCTGAGGTTTTATTGACATTTGGTCTAAAGTAAATGAGTGCTAAATGCTCTTGTTTATGCGTTTTTAAACTGTTTTTCAATAATTGTTTCTGTGGCGAAGTGGTGTGAGATGATTAGTGGAGAGTTTGGCAATCCACATTAAAAATACACCTTTTTATAAGCTAATTATTGAGGGAAATGGTTAGTAATTACCACTTCTAAATGTTCTCTGCTAAGGTTTACATGTAAAATTTGGATCAAGAATCACTTTAAGCTCCATTTAAAAGCAGAAGGAGGAACAAAACAGGAGGCTAAAGGGGTATGAGTGAAGGGAGGGATCACAGCCAGGTCTGTCCTCCACAGCTTGTGGGTGTGAGGCCATTGCTGGACTTCAAAATGCTGCTGCTATTGGCAGGATGAGTATCTGGCTTTTCACAATCCTTCTATGATAAATCATGTTACTGACACACAGTTAAAATACATGGGCTTCAAGCTCAAAACAGCAGCTATTTCATAAGAGACATTAATTTTTCAAAACCAAATTGTGTAGATCATAGGATTAAATTTTTAGTACTAATTTTCAAAAGAACTCTTACTCTAAAAAATGATGTCATGCTTTCAAATCCATTTTTTCCTTGGAAGCATGAGAGATTGCTACTTACTCAATCTTAGTGTCCTGCAACTTCTCTGTATCCTACAAGATTAGGACCTGAGCATGGTTATTGCATACCTTGACCGTAGACCACTAATGAACTGTATTTTTTACAAAGCAGTGAGGTTGCTCGAATGAAATACCACATTAAAAATCTGAGATGGTTAATTTAATATTACCCTAATATTTCTGGTTGTCCAGCTGATATCTTGTGTTCAAAACAGTGAAGAAATGCATCAGAATTCCTGCCCTTTACTTTTCCCCTTTTGGCTTAATGTCAGGAAATGGCACATTACAGCAATTTGTGTGGCCCTGCACCACTGCTAAGAGAGATAAAGCACTGAGAACAGCCAGAGAGCAGGGCTGGAACTCAGTGTGGCCATTGACAAGGGCAGGAAAGGTCAGAAAAGGTTAAGATGGTTGGGAAAGCCATTTCACATATATCAACTGGGGTGTTAATAAGTTACCTGGAACCAGTTTCTAGCAGTTTGTACTGTGGAGCTTAAGCAGGAAAATTCAGCAGAAAGCCTGTCTCCAGTAAGTGTGGTTAAAAGAACTTGCTGGGACCAGCTTTACAGAGCTTGTGTAATGAGAAAGCTGCCATCAGAGTAATTGAGAAGTGGCCTTTTGTCAGTTTCTAAGTATCACTTGTCTGAAAAATTGAAGATGTGATAGCCATGAATTTTCTGGTAGAAAGGAGTGGTCAGGTGGAGATTGCTGCATAAGCAGCTGCACAAGTGGGATCAGCCCACGGGGAGCGAGAGCCCACGGTGGTTTGAAGTCAGTGCTGAGGGATGTTAATAAACTTTATTTACTGGCTCTTGCCCCGAGGAACTTTGTGCTAATGCAGCCAGGGTTCACTTCCAGCTGAGGGAATAGTGGGAGAGAAAGCAGAGGAGGATCAGGAGATCTGCACACACAGACAGAACAGAAGTAACTTGCACTTGGGCGTGTGTTGTCTTTAACTACAACTCTGGTTCCTAAAAGTTCACAGAGATGACATAAAGAAATAAACAGATATTTTTGGTGCTAAAATAAGCCTGGTGTTCTCCCACTTAAAAGAAAAAAAAAAAAGTATTATTAATTATTTTCTCCTTTCCTTTCCTTTCCTTTCCTTTCCTTTCCTTTCCTTTCCTTTCCTTTCCTTTCCTTTCCTTTCCTTTCCTTTCCTTTCCTTTCCTTTCCTTTCCTCTCCTTTCCTCTCCTCTCCTCTCCTCTCCTTCCTTTTCCTTTTCCTTTTCCTTTTCCTTTTCCTTTTCCTTTTCCTTTTCCTTTTCCTTTTCCTTTTCCTTTTCCTTTTCCTTTTCCTTTTCCTTTTCCTTTTCCTTTCCCTTTTCCCTTTTCCCTTTTCCTTTTCCTTTCCTCTCCTCCCCTCTCCTCTCCTTCCTTTTCCTTTTCCTTTTCCTTTTCCTTTTCCTTTTCCTTTTCCTTTTCCTTTTCCTTTTCCTTTTCCTTTTCCTTTTCCTTTTCCTTTTCCTTTTCCTTTTCCTTTTCCTTTTCCTTTTCCTTTTCCTTTCCCTTTCCCTTTCCCTTTCCCTTTCCCTTTCCCTTTCCCTTTCCCTTCCCCTTCCCCTTCTCCTTCTCCTTCTCCTTCTTCTCTCTCTCTTCATTTCTCTCTTTCTCCCTTTCTCTCTCCCTTTCTGTGTCTCTCTCTTTCTCCTCCCTCCCTCTGGCCTGGAAATGTTGTCCAGGCAGAGCTGGAGGAGCTTGGCTCCCAGCCCAGGGTTTCTGTCTGGTGCCCTGCTCTGAACAGGAAATCCCGGGCAGAGCCAGGGGCGCATGTGCAGCTCAGCCCTGAGCATTCTGTGCCTTAATCCCTGGGGAAGTGTCCCCCGTGTGCCTCACTGGCTTTGGGGTGCTTGGCAGCCCCTTGGGGTGGCTCTGAGAGAGGCTCAGCTCCCCCTGTGTGCAGCACGAGGGCAGCAGGGCAGCCTCTCCCTGCAGCGCGTGGGGCTGGAGACTGCAAACAGAAATACAGCAGTCCTGGTACTGATCATCTTCTCTCATTCACACAGTCCCTCTGTGGGTCTGTGCATGAACAGTAACGTCTCAGTTAGTGCTGCCTCGGGACTTGAACAGCTCTAAAGAACTGGGTGGTTGGAGAATATGGATAAGAGATTTCTTAATTCTCTGTCTTTTGGTTCAAAACTATTCCATACCTCTTAAAGATGAAATTTGGTCGCTTTGATGAGCATGTTTTGGACAGCAGTAACCAGTGATTTTTATGTCAGAAATGCAAGGGTCTATGCCAAATCAGTCAGTACTCCCTTTTTCCCTAATAGTTGCATCTGCTGATGATTTATTTACTTAGGAAAAAGAACAACTGATAACGAGCGAAGATGTCTGTGATCTGAGGTTATCCTTCCCCCAAAAATCAGAGGTGTGGGGGCCTCTGGCTCTTGCTGGAGGAGCTGCTGTTGGCAGAGCTCTCATGCAAAACATGCTAAACCATGCCTGTACATAAGAA